>NC_137207.1:17890406-17912906 GCF_960531495.2 Zeus faber
GCCGTTGGAAAAAAACAAAAACAAAAAAAAAAAAAACACACACGCATCGGTCCAAGACCCAACGCCGGCAAAAGGAGGAGGCGTAATTTAACGTCTCGGTGCGTTATCGCCTCGGCTAAATTAAGCCGGGCGGCCATTCAGGAGTCGCAAATGTTTAGCGACGTCCTCAATCACCGTCGGGACTCGACGGCAGGGGTGGCTTTTTGGTTTTCTAAACACAGCCTTCGATTCAACCTAACTGCCGCCGACACTCCAACATGGTCGAGGCCACCGGCGGCGTTTTTTTTTTAACATTTATTTTCTGTTTGGGGAAAAAGCCTCAGCCGGACCATAGGTTCACCGACCGGAGAGAGAGAGGGAGAGAGAGAGAGAGAGAGAGAGAGAGAGGTAGAAAAACATTTCCGTGCTGAAAGCTCTGGTGAGAGAAATTACGGCCTGGAAGGCCCCGTGTGTTTTCTGACCTCCGGATGGAGCGAAGAATTTCAGATCCTTCCGCCGCCTGACGCGTCCCTACTATGGCTACCCCCCCCCCCCCCCCCCCCCCCGGAACCCGAGGACTCGAGGCCGCGGCGCGTTCACCACGAATCACCAGGCTAATTTAAGTGGGGGCGGGTTTATTTTGGATTTAGCTTTGGCGCGGATTGCCAGGGCATATTTTAACAGTAGGAAAACACCAAAAAAACAGTTGAGAGAAACGGCGAGCCGTCGTTTTTTTTGGGGGGGGGAAGCAGTCAGTCACACCGCGTCTCACTTAATTATAGTCCCTCGCCCGTACGGAGAGGCGAACGTGCGCCACATTCCGACCCAAACAGGCTCCGGCAACTCGTGCTCGGGCTGGTCGGAGTTCTGAGGGAGACTACCCCCGAAGAGTTGCACCTCGAGAAAAGACAACAATTAAATTGGACGGCAGAGTGCACGGAGGTGTTTCTCCGCAGAGACACACCGGGGACAAGGGATCCAGCCTTTCACCGTGGCGCCCTCGCGTCTGCGCGATCCAGCCGGACGGAATACAGGACAAAAAATCTTGTATCGGGGAGCGGGACGTGCAGCCCCACGTGTAAGCCACTGGAAAGTTGCCGTACCGGGAGAGGATTATTAACCCCCCCATACAAGTTAGCGCCTTCTTTCACTCTTCCACAATGCAGGGATTCCACGAGCCTGCCGAGCCGCGAGCGATTTGGAATGCGCCGCGCCGACCTACAAAGAGGAGGAATCATGATTGAGCGTTTCGTCTAAACACTTGCACGGGACTGACCCACTGTCACTGCCAGGGGGCCGGGCGCTCTCCGGATAAGCGAGCGTACGACACCGACGACACGGATCCTACCAGGCCGTATGACACGTCCCGTGACGGGGGGGGGGGGGCCTGATGAATTTATCCGACGCGGAGCGAGTGATCCCTTCCCCCCCCCCCCCCCGTGACAGCTCCACGTGCGTGGCAATTGCCCCTTGGTTAGACAGTCCGACGTAATCACAGATTAATAGAGCGGGCTAATCCCATTCAGAAAGAGGTCGCAAGTACCAGACGGACCCCCCCCCCTCGCCTCCGCGTTGTGGGCCACCTGCATAAAACAAAAAAACAAACAAACAAAAAAAAAAAAAAGGGCTGGGGGACACAAAACTTGCCTAGCTTTACAAATCGCGCACTACAAAGTGATCAGCGGAGCCATTTGTCAGTTCACACTGTGTCAACTACACCGGGGCATTTCTCAAACAATTGGCAGAGGGGGTAGCAATGCACGAGCAATTTGGGCTCGGTTCCAGGGCATCATCCGGCCCCCGGAGACCAGAAAATCACTTTGCTCCTCTCAGTCTCCGCCGTGATTAAATATATCTGTTCAATTTAGGTTATATTTAATAACGGTTAATAATAATGCAAAAGAAAAAAAAGACCGAATAAGTAAATGACGTGTTACAAGGCGGATTTTCCAAACGCCCGTTCCTCGCACAACTAAAGAATAAAGCCCATTCCTTGCCGCTTTGCTTTTATTTTGGCCGTCCGTGGCATTTTGCGATCGATCGATCCGTCACTAATACAGGGTGTTTTGAGGTGATGGTCGACATCGATTTTTCTATTGCTGAAATTAGGTTTCCCCCCCCTCAAATTTCCCCCGTGTGCTGCGAAGTAATTCAGATGACCTAATGCCACGTGTCAAAAGCAGACAGGTCTGAGGACTATTGGACAGGTTCAAATTGGACAACGCTTTTCATTAACGTTGACCTGATAATTGATGTGGCCGACAGCCTCCTTCTTAACCTGAGGTCTAGCTGGACATCTGCGCCGACCTGGAGCTCTACCGTATGTGGAAAGCCTCCCCGGTCACCAGATCTTGTCCCTTCTGAGACAATGTTTTGTTTTTTTCCCCCCCACCCTACGAACCATTTCAGGAACCAAGGACTTAGTCCCTTGGTCAATTAGTTTGAGGCGTTTTCGCGCCGCAGGAACGTTTTTTTAAGCTCCTACTCCAGGGCAGGAACCTTCAGTGATGTAAGTGCCGGTGATTGGTCCGGACCTAAGCCCACAGTCCATCCCCTCCGGTGCCCGGGTGGAGTCGCGTCGCTCCGTGCGTGGACCAGCCCACGTTCACTCGGCGGTAATAAAGAAAAAAACAAATAAAAATGAAGAACCAATACAAATCCAATATTTCGATTGGTGATTCATTTCATTTATTTTATTTTCCGACATTCATTGAATGAAACAAAAAAAAAAAAACCCGCCTGTGGTGTCCCGATGCATTGTATTCCGATGTATTTCACGCCTCAAATTTTGTTCGTTAACAAGATTTTGGTGAAATCAGCGAAGGTTTACAGACTGAACACAACCTGTAGCACGAAACCCGCGCTGAGACCCCATTGGCTGACACGGCGACCAGGAAAGCCCTTGAAGGTGTCGAGTTCTCGGGGGGACGGGGGGGGGGGGGGAGTCGGCCCGAGGGAGTCCCCACAACCGGTCCTAAAACGCCTTTTGAGAAACTTGGGCCTTTTGTCCCATGGGTTCCACTTGGATAGCTCAGGCTCCCTAAAAAGCGACTTTCTGGAGAAACGGGGGAAAAAAAAAACTCGACGGAAAGCCAGTACCCAAAACACAGCGACAGATGCGACCGGAGCACGCCACGACCTCCACGGTCCCTGGGTGCCGTTGGGAAAGCAATCAATAACAATTTTTTTGGGGCCGCTAGAGTTCCTGTTTCGAAAGGTCCCGGGCCTAAACGGGTCCTCATTTACTTCTTGTACCTCGGCGGAAAGGCGGCTGAGGCCCCCGGGCGATCGAGCAGCCACGTCAGGTCTCCTTTGCCAACGAAGATCAGGAACAAACATGACGTACGGGAAGCCAGGAACCAGGGGAAATGATTCCCCTCATCCTCCCACATTAGCCACTACCTATTTTTTATCCTTCCTGAGTGGATGGTTTGTTCTCGGAGCTTTGTCGTCAGGGGCTCCCGGAAGCCTCTTCCCTTTATGGCAGACACTGACTTGCCTGTCTCTCTCTGGCGCTGGATGGCCGACCTGTTGCCGCCATTCTTGGCCCCATGTGATTCACTCCCCTTCCCTGTCGCCGGGCAACGGCTCTGCTGGATGTCAGGGAGCGGGGCCGGCCCCTGGGGCCCTGTGGGAGGGAGCTTTTAACAGCGGTCCTCCTCGCTGCTGGTGTGGGCTCTATCTCTCTCTCTCTCTATCTCTCTCTCTCTCTCTGTCTTTTATCTGCCTCCTGGTTTGTGGACTTCCAATACGGAGCCTTTGCAAAGTTTAACCTCTGCAGAAGAGCGCTGGGCCGGCAAAGTGGCTTTTCTTTGTCCAATTTTCTATGACTTGACTTTTCGTTTTTCCTGTGACTTTTTACCTACTTTGTAATATCTATGCACACATAACTGTCCATGAGGTGGAACACGGGCTGTATAAAAAAACGACCCAGAATTAATAATCGGCAATCTGATCATCACCCCTACAGAGGGGGCCTTGATTTGACCTGAAATGATCGATGAATTAGCACATTTAGCGGTGAGAGTCGAGAGTGAGTGAGCGATTGAGAGAGACATATACTGTATTTCCTCTCCTGTATCTCACATGGTAGTGATGTTATAAGAGTTAAAGGCTAATACATCACATATATTAATATATATAGATATATAAAAACCCCAAACAGCATAAATCAGAACAGAGTGGAAATTCAAACTGTATGCGAGACTAAATTCCATGGACTTGAAGACTCAGAGACGCAGAGCACCGTCCAAGGCTCCTCAGCAGCAGTTGCAGACCCTCGTAACCAAAGACAGGTGGAAGCCACAAATCAAAAAAAAAAAAAAAAAAAAAACCCGCACGAGGACCACGAAACGTGTTCGCCGCAACCGCGGCCGCCTCCCGCGCTACTGACAGCAGATACGTCTTCATTCCCCGCGATGCTCCGACGCGCTGTTCTACAAGTTCGATAACAGCGGAGCGGCGGTCGTCCATCACGACCCGCCTGTCGATGATACCGCGCGGACGCAGAGGAATTCAATGCGACCATAACTTTGCTCGACTTATTACGCGTCCCGAGAAGGCCCGGGTGTGAGAACGCGCGGGTCAAAAGCAACGGGCCGCGCTTCTCAATGGCGATAATGTTCCCAAGTGTAGACGCTGGAGCGCCGGGGCGAGGCACAAAAGCTCCCAGTGTTCACACGAGACATGTGGAGCACAAGGTGCAAAGCTGGCGAGCCTTTTTTTTTTTCTTTTTTTTTTACAACCGCCGTGAAACAAGGAAAAATACTAAAATTGGGGATGCGGCGTATGGATTGATTTTTTCCCGCTTCCCGTGGCGGGCGCCGATAAGATAACCGATTCACTTTTTTTTTTTTGCATTTTAGAAATACGTTTTTTGCGCACACCAAGAAAGGCTAAGATGTCGGGAGCAACGGTGAATGGTGTAATATTCCATAGCTCGGACCTCACAAAATCCAAGTGACACCGCTACTGTTTACGCAACACAGGCAACAGAAAAGTTCAGACTCCCATCAAAAAACTTCACAAACATCCTTGGGCTTTCCTAGAGCATCTTCGTAGGGGATGGTGGCTCAGGCGGTAGAGCTGGTGGTCTAGTGATCTAAAGGTCGCTGGTTTGATCCCAGGCTCCTCCTGCTAGCAGGCTGTAGTGTCCTTGAGCAAGACAATTAACCCCTCATTGCTCCTGATGGCTGCGTCCGTCGGTGTTTGAACAATTGTAAGTCGCTTTGGATAAAAGCGTCTGCTAAATGACTAAATGTAAATGTAATGTAATCTTGCGATGGCGGCTTTTCGGGGGTGACTTCCAGGATTTGTTGTGTTTGAAACCCGTCGGCTTTTTCCCCCTCCCCTCGGAAACCCTCGCGTGCGTCGTGCATTTGCGGGGTGTTTGTCTTCCTCTGGGACGGTGAAAGACGCCGTCCACCCTGGCGACAACACGTCTGGCCCCAGGCGTGGCTCACCCCAGTCGCAGCGGTTTGACGTCATGAGCGCGTCAGCGACAAAAGCAAGCTGCCGCTGCGCTTGTTAAGTCAATGAAAGCAATATTGCCTTCGTATTACCGGCTCTTTTTATCTGTTATAATATATCGGAATAGTACATAATAATATACATTTACTATTATCAGCCAATAATTTATCGGCCTGATAAACACATCGGCCACAACATTAAAACCACCTCTATAACCACTAATAATAGTGTAGCTCCCCCTTGTGCCACCAAAGCAGCTCTGACCCGTGGAGTCATGGACTCCACAAGACCTCTGAAGGTGTCCTGTGGTTTCTGGCACCAAGACGTTAGCAGCAGATCCTTTAAGTCCTGGAAGCTGTGAGGTGGGGCCCCATGGATCAGGCTTGTTGTTCCCGCACATCCCTTAGATGCTCAATAGGATCGGACCCTGACCCCGACCATCCAAATGATGTAGAAGAAAACGTGATTCATCAGACCAGGCCACCGTCTTCCATTGCTCCATGGTCCAGTTCTGATGCCCACGTGCCCATTGTACGGTAGGCGTTTTCGGTGGTGGACAGGGGTCAGGATGGACTCTGATTGGTCTGCAGCTACACAGCCCCATACGCAGCAAGCTGTGATGCACTGTGTGTTCTGACACCTTTCCTTTGATAGCAGCATTTACTTTTTCAGCAATTTGTGCTACAGTAGCTCTTCCGTGGGATCGAAACCAGGCGGACTAGACTTCGCTCCCTACGCGTGTCAATGAACCTTGGGCGCCCATGACCCTGTTGCCAGTTCACCGGTTGTCCTTCCTTAAACCCCTTTTGGTAGGTAGTAACCACTGCATACCGGGAACCGCCCACAAGACCTGTCATTTTGGAGGCTCTGACCCAGTCGTCTAGCAATCACAATTTGGCCCTTGTCAAAGTGGCTCAGATCCTACGCTTGTCCATTTCTCCTGCTTCCGACACATCAACTTCAAGAACTGACTGTTCACTTCCTGCCTAATATATCCCACCCCTTGACAGGTGTCATTGGAATGTGATGATCAATGTTATTCACTTCACCTGTCAGTGGTTTCAATGTGGTGGCTGATCGGTGTATATTGTGCAACCCTATGTCAGCGATCACAAATAAAAACAAATGAAGCCTCAGAGATGTAGATGAGAGTAAATGAAGCAAAGGAAAAAACAGGTGTTTGTCAGAGTGCTGCGACCGTGTGCTTTCTAGCGCCCAAGTATCAGGCAGCGCGTTTGCCGCGTGTCTTTCCCTCTTCACCGGGGCCCGGCGACCGGGCGATCTGAGAAAAGCGCGAGGGCGAGGAAACGCCGGTCTTACCTGCTGATTTTGGAGTGAACTTGTCCCTGTTGGCAGCGCACACGGCCAGAAGCCGGTAGCCCAGATCCAAGTCGAAGCCCTGCTGCGCTGCTACGCGGCTGACCACCTAAACGACAATTCAGCCGGGTTAAGGAGTGCGGGACACAACAATGCCTTTCACATTCCTTCCTTCCTACTGCTCACCTAACCTTTTTTTCGGCACAAGTGGCTTCAATTTGAATCGGCGCACCTCCATTCCGAAGACACTTCTTGAGACTATCGGCCGACGACGCGTGCATGTGCTCAGGGGGAAATGGGGAAATTGGTACGCGTTGGGTCACCTCTGAGAAGGGTTCATCCGTGCAAAGGCAACCACTACATTCATCCACTCCATATGAGGTGGTGGAGAGAACCTTTTGGAACCGGGTCTGTGGCGTACCCACTGAGAAGACACATTAAGGAGAGACCCCTCCCCCCCTATATGGCACGGCAGACCCAGTAAATCACCTTTAAGTGGCACAAGTTACTTTGATTTACCATTGCCATTATCTGCTCAAAGAGCCGCCCACCCCGCCTCCCTCCGTGCTTTTGACCTCCGGGATATTATGACCCGAGTGGCTAACGTGGCTCCCCACAGAGGTGGGATCGTCTCCCCCGCGGGCCCTCCAAGGGCCCCGTCGCGCTGCCGCCGTACCCGCCCCGTTCGAGACCAGCCCCGAGGTACTAAAGCCCAACACGGCTCCTCACACCGTATCATTATCTTCCGTAAGTATAGTCTTGACGTGACACCAAAAAAGATCATGCGTACGTGGCCGTTATTTATAGGAAACGGCCATTAAGGGGAAAGATATAAGAGGGCCGAGCTGTCTAATTAAGATCTACACTCGAGAGGCATGTTCCGCTAAACGGTAATTCTCACGCACGATGTTGCAAAAAGTCGTTCTAATTTCGGCGCCTTAATTGCGCGCGGCCGCCTGAACTGCGGTGGATTTCCTGGCGCGAGGTAAACACGCGCCTCGGTCTCCTCGTTTGTTTGTCGAAGCATAATGCGATAAATTGCCTGTGCCTGTGCATCTTCGGCGCCCGACATTGTGATACATGAATTAACATGTTTTTTTAAACAACACGTTTCTCCCTGTCCCTGGCTTTAATTAAGTCAATACTTCATTAAGAACCACCGGTCTCAATTGCGCTAACTAATCAATTGCTTAAATTGTGGATGCTTATTAGACAAGTGACTCCAGTGGCAGTCGGAGGTAAAATAAACTGGCAGGCTAATAATACAAAAAATATATATATATGAAAATATTATAAATAAATATAATAAAAAATACATAGTAAATACATATAAATAGATACATAATAAATAAATAGTACATATAATTAATACATGGATAGATAAATATAATCAATATACAATAAATAATACAAATAAATAAATATAAATGTTTCCCACTGAAGCTGCAGGAGGGTCATTGTACTCTCTGAGTGCAGCACATGGGAAGGTGTACCGCAGCTATAAACAAAAAGTGAGCGTTTCCATGGGCTCTGCTTTCACGGCGGTAGCCAAATCCAATCGGCCAAACAGAAAAAAAAAAAAAAAAAGAAAAGGGAAAGGGGTCACCTGCAGCTGCACATTCAAGCAATAATCCAAACAATCGCTTGAAAGCCGTTCAAATCTATCCGAATGGGCTGCGTTCTGGATCACGGCATGCCACTCTCTCGGCATTACCGGGCGCCGCTGGCTCGCTCTGTTCTGTGGGGGTACGCATCGCTCCTTCGGGAGACGCTGTATGTGTTTTATTTTTCCTGTGGGGTTGTTAGAAGTATTACATTACGCTGCGCGGTGCGGTGCAAGGTTACTTTCTGAGTGACGGATCCACGGTCCATCCGTATCGTATTGAATTTCGGTGTCAGTGTGAACGCAGCACATCAGCTGAAATGCAGTATGTGCTCACATTTCCCTCTCAACAAATTTAATCAGGTACATCTCTTCATGTGCGCAGTGGTCAAGTCCCTTTCTACAACAAAAAGGAATTTGAACGGAATCCCGTGACGATTCTACAATTATCGCGGGATATTAATAATTCAATTAATCAAGTCGCTACAAGCCTCAACACATTTAAATGGAGAAATTAAAGAGTTCTGGAGCCTTTTTTTTTTTCTCTTCTTCTTCAAAAGCAACGATCGCTCCACAGTTTAAAAAAGACATTTGCCGCAACTCATCCGTCCCGCGTGTCCCAGAGACCTACATTGCATATTTCACACGCCTGGCGCAGCGACCGCAACCGAAGTCAATGAAAGGTGACCAAATTTTACAAATTTTCCGTCGGGCAAAGTGCCTTTTGATTTTCCAACGACCTTAGCACAGATCGGCAGCAGCAGGACATTAGTATTCTCCGTATCCCGAGGGGGAGGGATAGAAACAGCCAATGCAGCAGTTGTTCTACCAGCCCTTCCCCGTCCTTGAACCCTGGAGTGTGGGAGGCTGCCAGTGGCGTCTTACCGTTAGGCATCCCATCAGGCTTTGCTCGAAGGGACGTTGGAAGGCCCGGGGGTCGCCGCACCAGTCTAGCAGCTCGGTCGCTGCCGTTTGGAAATTTGCTGGATTTTGTAAGTGCTGGGGGAGGAGGAGGGCGGGGGGGGGGGGAGAAAAAAAGGAAAACTTTATGGAAAAAAATTAAGAAAAAATGAACGTCCATTCAAGCAACTTTCAAAGCATAATGGACGCAATGCGTGTTTGCTGAGATTCATTACAGTTAATGATTTACTGAGGGAAAAAAAAAAGAAAAAAACAGTGCAGACCATAAACAAATGCAATCAAACAGCTATTAAAGGTTTGTTATTGAGGAAGGGCAGCGGGACGCCGGTAACACGGTGAATAATGAACTGTACTCGGGGCGGCGAGAAAAAAAAAAAAAAAACACGGTACATATTTGCGGCGGAACTTAACGGCGCCCGCTGTGAGTGATTGAATTCGCTTGTTAAGTCCAAGACGGGGCCCCCGCGGCGTGGGTTAACAGCGTTAACGCGCCGGACTGAAGGATACGTCCCCATTACGCACAGACACAATCACGCTTCCACTTCACCCGGCCCCCGGTCCTCCGCCGCACCACCTTCCCATTACGCCCAATAAATCACCCAGGACGGCCATGTGAATAGCGGCGGGGGCCCTTATTTCAAGCGGGGCGGCCCTGAGCTGGCGCCGTGACTTTATCTGACAACAGACTCCTTGACCTTCGGGCCCTCCTTTATGGCGTTCATTCGCTTCTGTCCACAGCTCCCCCGGACCCATCCGGACCCCCCCCCGCGTGCTAATCCCCGCCCCCCTCCGCGCCGCTCATCAGAACGGGAATGACGGATGGGGCCTTTTGGCGGGATCGCGCCCCCCCGAGATGCACGCCCGCCGCTTTCCGCCAGCACGGCGGATGGCGAGGCCGTTGCTTTCTAACGCGGGGGATCGAGAGAAATAAGACCTTTTATGCCTCCGCTCCGAGGTGATCCGCTTTCTTTTTTAATATATTTAAAAAAATTTTTTTATGGATTATACCGCGCAAACCCTTTGTTAGGGTTCCGGGCCCGGGCATCAAACGGCCTCCCGCTCCACGGTATCGAAAGGTAAACACAGCCTTGACGTCCGCCTTCTGAGCGCGTCCCCCGTTCCGATTGCGCTTCAGAGGGAGGGAGGGAGGGAGGGGGGCGGTGAGGCACGGACACGGTCGTGGATCCTGACCGGGTTTGGTTTGCTGTTTTATTTTTCTCCCGTTCGCTCTTTAGGGGGCAGCAGAGGGCAGGGTTTGATCGGGTCGGGCTTCCACATCAATTTACAAAACCGCCGTTTGACGAGGGGCCGAATGAAAATCGTCGTGTTTGCTTTATGCTTTTGTCCTAGGCTGCCCCCCCCCCCCCCCCCCCCCCCCAACCCCAAAAGTCTTTGGGGCTTCAGGGACAGTGTGTTGGGGGGGGGGGGGCATGGTGGAACATGTGAAATCTGCCAGTGGTTAAAGTCGACTGGAGGAAAGTAACGTTCGCTGATGCTAAATTTAGACAAAGTCTGGAAGCCATGCACGCATGCAATCAGTGCAACCAAAGACGGAGGCTGTGTGTGTGTGTGTGTGTGTGTGTGTGTGTGTGTGTGTGTGTGTGTGTGTGTGTGTGTGTGTTTGTGGTGCGAGTGTGTTTATGATGCGTGCGCATGGGGATGGGTGTGTGTGTGTGTGTGTGTGTGTGTGTGTGTGTGTGTGTGGGGTTCAGTAAAAGGAGGACGGGGGGTGGGGGAGGGGGGGGGGGGGGGATAACCAGACACCACCACTCTGGCTTGAAGTGATTACTGTTCTTTGCACTCAGAACAATTGGTCCCACCAGTGTGGCTGTCACGCGGCGCCGCTTGGCAGTGCCGTGCCACAGATGTTCCCCTCTTCTTCCCGCGGCCAAAACCCACCAATCAAACCCAACGCGGCGGCCAAAAGACATTCGCTGACGTGCCCGCACCCGCGCCCCCCCCCCCCCCCCCCCCCCCCCACCCCGCCTGGAGCGCGAGAGTCGTCGTCCACCATTTGCGCCGAGGCCCCGCGCCGCGTCCGGGGGAGAAACGAGGGACAAGCGACGACAGATCCGAGCCGGCGCTTCGGTTTTCGGCGACGCCACCTCAAACGCTCGCCGCCTCGTAAGCAAGGCAGGGGGGGGGGGGTTGCGCGGCGCAGCAACGCGAGAGGGAGGGGGGGGCGGGTGGGGGTCTCCCCGTTTATCTTGACATATTGACATTTACAGTTTGAGGAAGCCTTCCCGCAGCGGGCGGGAGAGTTCCTACTTCCTGCCAGAGCCCTCGCATATCACCGAGCGGAGAGCTTTGACAGCGAGCTGGCTCCTCCACGGCGAGGGGGAAAAAATACTGTCTCTGAAATAGATAGCGGCGGTATCAAGCGGCCCATCTCCTCCGAAAGTGCTCACCGTGGTACGCTCCGAGGAGGGAGCGGGAGAAACCAGCTGTGCGCTGAAAAACAACGTGTTGGGGGTTTAAGGATCAAATAAACAACAAGTCTCCATTTTTTTTTCTTTTTAAGTCTGCTCCCGTATTTGGAGGTTAAACAAGCAAACATATCTATTTGCTGTATTAAAAAAACTAACACGGATATGCTAATTCAGCGGCATCCGCGCACCGACGTTTAAAAACAAAGACAGCGTTTCGATGACTTTCTCCCCAGGGCGCTCACCTGCCGGCATTTGAGGATTCATTTTCCCACCGCTCATGCAGATGGGATCTCCACCGAATCCAAACAAAAACGCCAATTGCACCGGCCGCTCATCCTCTCGTTACCCGGCTGAGTAATGTGCCGACGCTCGACCGACACAACACAAATGTATTCTCACGGCCGGACCCCAAATTGAGAATTGCGACGGTAATGATTTGCGATTTCACTTTTTAACCTGCGGCCCCGCCGCATTGACCGCTTCCAATTTCCTGCGCTTTGCCATCGGCCGTGGCGGTAATTCGTCATTTGAGCGAGCGAATCAATTTGTCGTCGCCCCCCTGGTGGCGGCGGCGGCGGCATGCGAGGGGGGGGGGGGGGCATTCAGGAAGGAGACGAAGGGCCCCCCGACAACGGGGAGGCGCTTCATTTATATTCCGGCACCGGTGCATCCGCGACGCCTCCGAGATGCCAAAATTTGAGCGGGGGGCCGCACACTTTCAATTAAAGCTAAGAGCCGGATTGGTTTACAATATTTCCTTAATTATTTTAATGGATGGGATATTGGACAATGGGCGGCGGGGAGGGGAGATAGCGAGTTAATTGTTCTGATCCCCCCCGATGATCATCTTTGTGCGCGGGGAGGAGAATGGAAGGCTGTCTGAATGGGCTCGCTGCAAGTCTAATTGGCAGGACATAAATGGTATTTATTATACGGGCCTTCCAAACCCTGATTGTCTGCCGCACAAAGCGCCTTCTATTAGCGGGGCACTGGCTCTCACTGGCTGGTTTGAAATGACCCGCCACTTAACCATTTATTAGATGAACTGGAGGCCTCCTTGTACGCCATGGATCTCTCTAATTGGCATGTTTGCCCATGTGCAGAGCGGGCAACCCCCCCCCCCCCCGGTCACCGCCATCGGGATGTGTTTGTTTAAATTTTCGCCTCGCGGGGTTAATACATTTGACCCCGGGCATAATAATTGTTTACGCTTCCGTGCTGGACGGATGCAAATCCCCCTTTCAGCGTCTCTCTCTCTCTCTCTCTCTCTCTTTCTCTCTTGTTCTCTCTCCCGATGCTCTCGTACAGTAATCCTTTCGGCTCTTTAGCCGCGGCCACAATGACACGGGGCGTGTTTTTTTATTTGCGAAATTCAATTTCGCCGCTCACCGTAATTAATGGAGGGGGTTGAAATGGAATATCTGTTATCCCACTGTGGGGCTTGAGGGTGACCCGAGTGGGTGGGTGGGGGAGAGAGAGGGAGAGAGAGAGAGAGAGAGAGAGAGAGAGAGAGAGAGAGAAGGTCTCCGCAGGTCATTACCATTACCCCTCTCTCTCTCCCACTCCCTCCCTCTCTCTCTCTCTCTCTCCCTCCCTCCCTCCCTCCCTCCCTCCCTCCCGTGACACAAATTAACCAGCTTGCATATGTGCAAACACGCGAGGTCCGGCTCACGGGCGCACCTTGGGAGAGACCTGCGCTGTGCTTTTTTTTTTTTTTTGTGGGTGGGGCTAAAACTACCCAGAACACAAGGAGGAACACACAACAGAACAGGCTGTCAGTTAAACGGCGGATCAAAGGTATCGCCCCGGGTTACGCAGGAAGGCCCGCTTAATTCTGTCAGAGGCTCATCCTGGGGTAAACGGTGGCGAGGGGAGAACAAAAAGCGCTGGATTGGGGAGGAGTGGTGAGAGAGAGAGAGGGAGAGAGAGAGAGAGAGAGGGAGGGAGAGGGAGGGAGAGAGAGAGAGAGAGAGACTGGGGGAGGGTGGACGGGTTGAGGGACAGCGGAATCGCAGCCTCCCCCGCTCTCTGACCCCGGTTCAACCACACTCCTGATAAAAGACCCCGTCAGACTTAGCCGTTTACACCGGTCAGGAGAGATGGCGCGGGAGGGCACTGAATGTTTCTGAGTGCGCGTGTGTGTGTGCGTGCTTGTGTGTGTGTGCGTGCTTGTGTGTGTGTGTGTGTGTGTGTGTGTGTGTGTGTGTGTGTGTGTGTGTGTGTGTGTGTGTGTGTGTGTGTGTGTGTGTGTGTGTGTGTGTGTATGTGTGTGGGCTTGTTAGTGGGGAAGCTTCAAAGAGCTCTGGTTTATTTTCTTTTTCCCAATGACAACCTGTCAAACAGAGGCTCGTAGCGTTGGAAGGGGAACGAAATAAAGTGGGGGAGAAGGAAACATAAAGAAAAAGGCGCTCACCTGCTTGATGCATAGCAGACGGTCGTTGGTCTGCTGTATGTGTCTGTCCATCGACGGAATCGAGTTCATGTTTGATGATTGTCCCTCTTTGGCCTCTACCTGCCAGCCATTAAACCGGAGCGCTCTGAGAGAGAGAGAGAGAGAGAGAGAGAGAGAGAGAGAGAGAGAGAGAGAGAGAGAGAGAACGGCAACATGTTAGGCCACAGCTTTTTCTCCCACAAGAAGCTGCCAATCCCATCACCGCTGAGAAATTGCAGGTGTGTGTGTGTGTGTGTGTGTGTGTGTGTGTGTGTGTGTGTGTGCGCGGCCCTCCGGGAGCCCGAGTGACGTATGAGAGATATTGATTTGGCAGGTGACAAGCACCTCGGCGAGCTCAAAGGATGACATTCCCCTCTCAGCTCCGGTGACACCACCCTTAACAAGCCCTGGCGGCCGCCACCCCCGACGACATCACCGCACACACACACACGTGCGCGCACACACACACACACACACACACACACACACACACACACACACACACACACACACACACACACACACACACACACACACACACACACACACACACACACACACACACACACACACACACACCTTTGAGAGGATACTTTGGTGGGAGGGGGGGTGTGGGTGCTTGTTTAAAGCACCTCAGGGGGGTAAATGAACAGAGGTTGTAGGAAGGGCTTTTTGAACTCTTTTACACACACCCACACGCACACACCCGCACATGCACGCACACGCACACACACACACACACACACGCACACACACACCCTTGCTGGTCCAGCCTGTGGCTCAGTCGGCCTCGCCTGAGAAACCTTCCATCCCAGCGCGGTGAGAACATTAACTTGGCATGTGCTCTCTGTTTACATTACTCAGCCATTATGTAATCTTTGGTTAACAATTATCTGCACCCTGGGCCCAGGCAT
Source organism: Zeus faber (assembly GCF_960531495.2). Classification (NCBI taxonomy): domain Eukaryota; kingdom Metazoa; phylum Chordata; class Actinopteri; order Zeiformes; family Zeidae; genus Zeus; species Zeus faber. The sequence goes on from NC_137207.1 coordinate 17,905,470, forward strand.
GTTCTACCTTCTGCGTTGGGTCTCTCCACGTCCGCGCACGGCAGCAGCAACAAGCACCACATCTCCTCCAGCGCTATTGACGGTGGAATGGCAGCTTCACGGAAAATGTTGTGTTCGTCCCTCCCCCCACAACCACCCCCACCTTTTCCGTTTTGTTTTTTCTTCCCTTTTACGGGAGTAATTTCTCACAAAAGGCAAACGCGCCGGGGGCGAGATTATCGCGAGTTTTAAAAAGTATTACGCCCTCGGCATTAAAGGTTATCAATCGCGCCTCGAGAGGGGTTGGTGGTCGGCGGGGCTGATTTAATGTTGCGTTCAACGTCAAATAAATATCGCGCTCGCCGCGCCACGCTCATAACTCACGGTGACCCGGTGAGTTCACGAGCAGGGCTTCTCCCTCAGGTGGAGGGCTCGTCTCCCGCTCCCTTCACTTCATCCCTCCGCTCCATCTTATCTCAACCGCCCCGTCCATCTCTCCCCGTTTACTTGCTGCCTCTTTCCCCGCGTCTGTCCGACCCCAACCGCCCTCCATTGGCTGCTACGACCACCGGCGCCAATTTCCGGGAATTTTATTTTTCCACGACGAGGCGCATGGAGAGACGCGGGAGAAGGAGTGAGGTACGCTGCAGAAGACGGATGAAAGGTGGAGAGAGAGAGAGGGAGGGAGGGAGGGTGTAGGCATCGCTGTTCTGCAGCCACACTGATAATGCTCACTTCGGGGTCCCTCGGCTGGATTTAACAGCGGTGCCGGTAATCTACGCCGCTAAACAGCGCTTACATGCTACCTATTGGCGCTGCCTCGCACTTCGAGTGAGAGGAGAGGGGGGTGGAGGAGGGTGGAAGACAATGGAAGACAGGACGGAGGGATTGGTTGCGTGCCGCGGTCGTGCAATGCAATCCACCTTCATACGCAAAAGGGCTCTGGAAAATCAAGACGTCGTTCCACTTGTTTGTCTACCCTAGGTGGAGCAGCTTCGAAGCATCTTTTCCGGCTCATTCATGGAAGCGGAGACGCTCCAGTGCAGGTTGGTCCCACGAAGCCGACGCCGGGCGCCCGGAGCCCCGATTAGGCCGAAAAGCGAAATGCTCCAACCGGTCATCCCCGCCACTGTGCAATCTCCCAGGTGAGCGGGGCGGTCCTGGGGGTGAGGCCCGGCGCCGCCCAGCAGGTGTCTCCCTGAGTACCGCCCGGCCCCGGCAGCTCCGCCCGGTTGCCCAAAAAGGACGCGGGGAGCGGGAGCGGCTTTTAAGCCCTTTTACAAGCTCCACAAATCCTCGGGCCGGCCCCCACCTAACGGGGGCCGTCCGGCCTGACCTTGCGGTTATTGATGAGCGACGTCTCTCCGTCTTGTTCGCACTCCATCCGTCCGACCCGCCCTCTCTCCATCCCTCACTTTCCCTCCTTCTTTCTCCATCTCTTCTAACACTCTGAGACTACCTGGCTCACTGCCACTGTACATACTGTAATAATGTAGTTAGTATCTTGTAATAATTCATATTTATAATTTATACCCTTTATACCCATAACAATAATTGATCCTCTTTATCCTGCGCATTTTGTATATTCTGTATATTTTTATACCTGACTATTTCTGTTGTATTTTTTAGTTTTTGTATATATTTGACAATTTGTATATATTATTTTATTTTATAATTTATTATTTTATTTTATTTTTTATTCAAAACACTTTTTTTTCTTCTTTGTTTTATGATAATGGTCTGCAGTGAAGCGGACCAAACCTCACCAGAACAAATTCCTAATATATGTAAATTTACCCCGGCGGAACGAATTCTAGATTCTAGATTCGGATTTCTGATGCCATTTGACCTCGGTTGCCATGTTGCGGAAAAGCCCGGACAAGACGAGACACGCGAGCAACGAGCCGCGCAGGACGCAGGATGGAAGATGGAGGACGGGGACGACCTCCAATCCACGTGATCCATTTGTTTTCTTCCCAAGGCTGGAGGTAAAAATAAAAAAATAATAATAATAAAAAAAATAATTAAAAAAAAGAAGATGTCTGCGATGACAGTGTCAGGGAGTAATTTAATTTTCAGTTATTCACTCGTTGTAATTAAATACTAGTCCTCTGTTGGAGATTTAACGACTAACAAGAGCCAAATTAAAGATTAAAATCAGGATGCCGGGGAGATATGACAGCAGATGCAATTATGAGCCTTCCCCTATTTATTTGCTCTTTCCTATTTTGCAGATGTTATCAGTTATTGCATTATCTGCGCCATTACCTTGCCTGTATTGTTCGCCTTGATTCTGCTTGTTAGCCCGGAAAGCCTGAACACATTTTTTAGTCTTTGTGCGGTACGGCGCGCGCGCGGAAAATGGGAAAATCAGCGTCGACGCCGGCATTATTTGATCTTAATTTACCGCAATCGCAAGCCAGACATTACACAACAAGTCGCAGAGGCGCGGGGGGGGGGGCGCGGGGCGACGGAAATATATGTATTGAGCGGGAGCCGTAATAAAACGAAGCGGGCGAGGTGAAGCGGGCTGGGAACAAATATAAGAAGGCAGTGGAGTATGGCGAACGGGGTGATGGAGCCACCACCAGAGGATTGGATGAAATTATCTCTTTATAATCAGGGAGCTTCTGCATGGCTGCGTCCTTACATTGCCCCGCTGACAGATGAGGCCTACCTCTTCAAATGGGCTTTCACAGCGCGGTGGGCACCACCTCCGGGGGTAAAACAATGTTTTTCTCCCCCCCCCCCCCCCCCCCCCAAAAAAATGCCACTACTTCGGGAGCTTGTGTTTCCATGCGGCAGGAACCCCCGCACCCCCTGGAAAAAAGGCGCGCGATCCGATGTGTTCGGCTCATTGCGCGTCCGCCCACCGACGCCGTCCCTACCTGGAACGAGCGGAGAGGGAGGCTGGGCGGGATTTAATTCGGCAACAAATCTGTAGCCGAGGTGGGGGGGGGGAGACAAAAGACGGCGCAGCGGAGCAGTGTCCCCGGCGCGTGGGAGGGATCGCTCTCTGAACCGTCACGATCTTCACGCGGCTTCACGGGACAGAATCCGAGCGCCATCAAAGAGGGTAAATAAAGACGCGGATAAATTGCTCGTCTCCGCGTGGGTTGGATGGCGCAGGGGGGTGGTGCGGCGGCGGCGGCGGTGGCGGCGAGAGTGGGAGGATGCATCGCAGAGGAAAACAAAAAAAATGGATCACGAACCCCGATCGCCACTCGTTCTCGCTGAGGAGCTGCAGCGGCGCAGAGGGGGAAGTGGTAGACAAGATGTAATTAATTCATATAAATGGTCTCTGTTGGTAACGGTCAGGCTCCTCCGAGGGGGGCGGCAGGGGGAAGGGGGAGGCAGGAAACCCTCCGATATGGACGCGCCGCTCCCCAGAGGGGCGCGGTGGCAAAGGGGAAGAAGAATGATCGAAGACGGGAAGAGGGTGTTAAAGCCAAGGTGTTATGCCCACTGCTCGGCCGGCCACGCGCGCGCACACAGCTTCTCGACACCCTCCCCCCGAGTGCGGCGGCAGCGGCATCATGATACCATAACAAACACCCACAGACACTTGTAATGGCCTTCATCACAACACTACAAACCGGGTGTTACACCTCCGCAGCGGCGTGTAAAAACACGCCCACCCACTGCCACCGTCCACCGCCCTGCCCACACACACACACACACACACACACACACACACACACACACCTCGCGCTAATCGACAAACGCAAAGTAGTGCTGACACCATTAAAAAGCGTGCGGCGACGGCCCGAGCGGGGGGGGAGGAGGAGGAGGAGGAGGTGGAGAACAAGGGAGGGGATAAAAAAAAAAAAAGAGGGAGAAAGGCCATCGACTCCTCGCGCCTCCTGGCACAAGGTGATTGCGCCCCAGCGTGCCGACGCCGTTCCCAGTGAATTGGGGTAATAAAAGGGACTAATCTGCGCCATCATCGACTGGGGCTCGGCTGTTTTGCTGCACTCGCTCCGAGGCGATAAAGACGCGGGGAGGGTGGAGGGAGGGAGGGAGGGAGGGAGGGAGGGAGGAGGAGAGATGAAGTATCTCTTCTCCCCTTGATGACTTTAATGAGCTGCGATTCCGCGATGCGTCTTGTTTTTTCTGAGACGGGGGGGGGGGGCTCTGCGCTTGTGTCAGCACTGTGCAGAGGTTGTCTTGACACATTCGGGGGGAGGAAGCGGTGCACATTCAGAGGGGAGGGTGGAGGGGTGGCTGGGTGGGGCGATCGCCAACCAGCCCGCCCGCCCAGGTCCTCCGCCTGGTAAGTGGCCAGACAGGCAGCAAGGACAAAAAGCTGTGTGTGTGTGTGTGTGTGTGTGTGTGTGTGTGTGTGTGTGTGTGTGTGTGCGTGCATACAATCTCGTGGAGGAAGCAGCGGAGGAAAAGGGGGGGAATGTGTGTGTGTGTGTGTGTGTGTGTGTGTGTGTGTGTGTGTGTGTGTGTGTGCGTGCCGCCCGTGCTGCTCTCCATTGTTGCCTCGCAGAAATGTGCCATAATCCCCGGCAGGCTCCACCATCCAGAGGATAATATGAACTGCCTCGCCGACCCACCTCCACACACACACGCACACACGCACGCACACACACACACACAAACACACCGCCCCCAACAGCCCTTCTCCGTCACCTCCTCCCACTTCTCCTCTCCCCTCCCCTCCCCCCATCCTCCCTCTTCTCCATCACGCTACCCCCGCCGCCACCTCCCCACATGGCTGCTTAACGGGCTTGGGAATGGATTTCTTGTATTTAATGTGGTTTGGTTTGCAGCTGCGTGTGTGTGCTCGCCGTGCGCGCACGCACAAGCACGGCCACGAGCCAATCCCAGCAGCCCTGTCACGCCGGTTGCTGTCCGTTGATCTCTCTCTCTCTCCCTCTCTCTCCCTCCCTCCCTCCCTCCCTCTCCAAACTGCTCTGCAGCCCTCACTCTTCCCCTCCCTGTGCCCCCATCTCTCCTCCTCTCCTCTCACGCAACCTCACATTCACTCGCCATTCCTGCCGCTCGCCCTCCCCTCCTCCCCCCCCCCCCCCCTCCCGCCCCTCCTCCCTCCTTTCCTTCCCCCCCTCGTCCTCATCCTCCTCCTCCTCCTCCTCCTCCTCCTCCTCTCATGACAGCTCACATAAGCACGCCTTCTGGATTCCTGCGGGAGCCCGGCGTTCAGTACACAGAGATTGTTCAGCCATCAGGCACATCTGCAGCGTGATTAGAAAAGCAAAGGGGGCACGGTGGGGGTAGGTGGATGGAGGGATGGAGGGGGACCACCACACAACACCACACCACTCCACCCCTCCTCCTCCTCCTCCTCCTGCTCTCCTCTCTCCACATCCCCTCGCTCACTGCCCTTCCTTAAAACCAGAGGGAGAACAGAGGCGGATGGGGGATCGCGGCGGGGGCCCAAGCAATATCTCCTCTCTAACCAAGTGTAACATTTCACCATGTCTCGGAGGCCGATCGCCGGCTGTGATAGAGGGTGTGTGTGCGCACGTGTGTGTGCACGTGTGTGAGAGCACGCGCGCGTGTGTGTGTGTGTGTGTGTGTGTGTGTGTGTGTGTGTGTGTGTGTGTGTGTGGGGCGCAAAAAAGAAAAAGGAAAAGAAAAAAAAAAGGGACAAAGGCAGATGGGGGGGCGGTCCCTCTCTACCAGAGCGATGTAGTGGAAGGGGTCGTATGGTTGACGGTTGCAATCCGCTAAGGAAGCGTCGCAGCCGTCCCTCCCTCACCCCTCCCTCCCTCTCCCCTCCATCCCTCCTCAATTTCTCTTTGCCCTCTCTTCATCCTCTATCAAACATGTACTCAAACACGCTAATAGCAAGGGGAGGGGGAGGCAGCGGAGGTAGGTAGTGTGTTTGTGTGTGTGTGTGTGCGTGTGTGCGTGTGTGCGTGTGCATGTCGATTCCCCTGGGGCGCTGGAGGCAGCAGAGAAGCACAGATGAGCCACATGACTCTCTGTGTGCGTGTGCGTGTGTGTGTGCGTGTGTGTGTGTGTGTGTGTGTGCGTGCGCGCGTCCTTTTCCAGGAGAAGCAGTCGCCCAAACCTGGCTGGGCGAGAAGCCATGCAAACAGCCAGCTCCAGCTCCACCTCCTCCTCCACCCAGGATCCCCCTCTACCGGCTCCCACTGCCAAGCTCGCCCTCCTCTGTAGAGTTTGCTTTTCATTTTCTCGCCCCCCCCCCCCCCACCCCCAGCCCTCCATCCCTCTCTTTTTCCAGGCGTGCGATGAAACCGTGGCGTAAAAAAACCAAAGCGGTGGCCGGCGATGCGGAGGATTCCCGCTCACAGCGTCCGGCGACCGGACGCTCCCGTAAAGGATGGCGTTCACCCCAAATATAGTTTTCCCGTATTTAAAAAAAACCCAAAATAAATGCATCGGACCTGGGAGCGCATAAGGTGGAAACAACAGGGTTCATCCTGGCATTATAAAATTAAATGACAGGACTTTCAAGTACTTTTTTAAGCACTCATTTCATTTTCAAGGACGCAAAACAAATATAATACATTTTAAATGTGATCCTTATTAATTTAAATATAATAAAGTCTTAGTCTCATTGTCTATAATTTATATTAGTGCATCAATTATATATCTATATATATACAGTACTGTATACAGATAAATAATTAATCTTATTATCGTCTGCTATTATAAGTGTCTATTTCCAACCATGCTGGATTAAATTGTTTTTTTTCCATGCACGTCAGCACAAAGGGGGCTATTTTCAAGGTATTTCAGTACTTGAATGTCTGAGCATGAAATTCAAGCACTTTCAAGCCCCTCAAGGACCTGGTGAGAACCCTGAAGCAACAAGTGATTTTTTTAGGGGGGGGGGGGGGGGATTTTCTATTTTCTTTCCGGCTTTGCTGAGCCATGTGTGTGTGTGTGTGTGTGTGTGTGTGTGTGTGTGTGTGTGTAGCTCGCTATCGAGGCTCATTCAGAAAAACCAGCCTGGAGTGAATCTTTTATTTTCTCTTCTCCTTCTCCTCGTCAGCCACTTATTTTCTCCCCCCCTACCCCCACCCCCACCCCTCTTTCTGCCAGCCTCCGACCCCCCCCCCCGACCCCCACCCACCCCCACCGGTTTATTATGCATTCAGCTCATGTGTCCCTCCTGCGAGTGGCTGTTCATTTTCCACATACCACACTTAATCCGGCCAGCTAAAACTTTGAAATAGCGGGAGCCACAGCATACCCGCTGCCAGTACCCGGGAGGAGCCATTATGGGGTCTGGGGCGAGCGACACACACACCCACAGTGAGAGAGAGAGAGAGAGAGAGAGAGAGAGAGAGAGAGAGAGAGAGAGAGAGAGAGAGAGAGACATAGAGAGAGAGATAGCACTGGAGGGAGGAGTGACAGCGGAGCCGCAAGATACATGGGGAAGGAATTCAAAGAAGGCTGAAAGCAAGGCATGGAGGTGTGTCTGGGTGTGTGTGAGTGTGTGTGTGTGTGTGTGTGTGT
>NC_137207.1:17915406-18315406 GCF_960531495.2 Zeus faber
CAGGTCGAGTCGCCAACTGCTCCTGGTTTTAACTCCACGCTCCCAACTATGGGATGGGGCGCGTCGTCTCGGACCCTCATTTCAACGCATCAATGTGCAGCGTCTTACAGAAGCAAGGGAAGGCTTGTGTTGTTGTTACGTTGTATGGATGGAAAACCAACGCTATCAACTGGTTCCGGAACGCTGGGAATGCTTGAACGCAAAAATACCGTTTGTGCTCTCGATTTTTTTTTTTTTTTTTATAATTAAATTACAGGAAAACCGCTTAACAATTTTTTTATTTTAACAATTTTTTTATACTTGTCTTATTTTTCATTTATATATATAAAAAATTGTATCAATTGTATTTCTAAATTCATTCATTCATTCATTCAAGAGAGCTCCTGTTTTAGCCTCTGAAAACCATCAGCCACGGCGCTCTGACCGGGTCATGAATCTCGGTGCAGCGGACGCAATGCCGCAGAGAGCGAGCTGCACCCTCGCTCACCTGGCCGGCCACACACACACACACACACACACACACACACACACACACACACACAGGTCAATGCCATTTTGAATCGCCTCCCGAGGCTTACATCACCAGCCGAGAGCCGATATACAAAACAGCATTTTGGGTTTTTTCTGTTACGGCCACAAGCAGGTGAGGGGGAAACATGGCTGAGGCTGCTGCCATGGCGACCGCCCCCCGCGCACACACACACACACACACACACACACACACATACACACAGCGCGCGGCGGGAGTCGGCTGAAAAGTGCTGAAGATATAGAGAATGAGCTGATCCGCTACAACAGGGAGATAGGCAGTCGCTTAATTAAAATGATTAATTAAGGGCAATAAAAAAAAAAACCTTTTCCTTTAAAACTGCTGTCTATAATTACAAGTGACTCCCTCACGTCCGCTCCGGCAAAGGGCTTCGATATCGTAGTGCGTGGAAGTGCATGTGCGTTGTTTGAGTGCGTTGTGTGTGTGTGTGTGTGTGTGTGTGTGTGTGTGTGTGTGTGTGTGTGTGTGTGTGTCTGCATTAGAGGCAGAGAAGTCAGTCTCCCTGGTCTCATCCAGCGTTAGGATCCCCAGCTAATGAGATTAGTCAATAATGGATTGAAAGCAAGCAAGCAGAGCCGGACCACCCTCCAACCCCCCAACAACACACACACACACACACACACACACAATGGGCAGAGATGCTTCTGTGTGGAGGCTGCCCTGTCAGCGACACATCCTCCCCTAGTCAATAGACACACACACACACACACACACACACACACACACACAAATGGAGGCCGCCTCTTTAACATACAAATTGCGTTATAATATTGAACTGTGTCTGATCCAGGCACAAGGCTTCCACATGGACGGGGGGCGGGGGGCAGGGGTATTGACAAAATTCACACAAAATATCACACATGCAATTTGGTGCCTTCATAAGATTTTACACCCAAGAAATATTTGAGGAACACTCATTTGTCAATTTGGATGTTATGACCAAGCAGGTAGAGGCGCTGGTTCACAAAGTTTGTTGTGCTGTGAGGTTTTTATTTCATACATATATATGTACAGTATGTATTTATACATATATGTATGTATTTATACATATATGTACAGTATGTATTTATACATACAGTATATGTACAGTATGTATTTATAAATATGTATACAGTATGTATTTATACATATATGTACAGTATGCATTTATACATATGTACAGTATTTTTATACATCTATTTACAGTATGTATCTATACATATATGTATTTATACATATATGTATGTATTTATACATATATGTATGCAGAACTGCAGTTTCTTATTTTTGTCCGAATGTGGATTATTGATACAGAGGATTATTGTTTATTATAGATTGATTAGGTTTATTGTATATTGCCAACATTTTCCTGTTTATTTTAGGATTCCTTTTCTTGTTTATTGTTGATTTTTAGGTTTATTGTACATTGGCAATTAACTTTTATTTACACTTCATTTTTATTTTTACTTTATCAATTACAATTGTTATTTTATTTTGTATAATGCCAATTTTTTCCTGTTTATTTTAGGGTTATCTTTCGTGTTTGTGTTTATTCTTGGGTGAATTGTTTCTGTTTCCTTTTTATTTTCAGATTTATGTTAACAGTTGATTTTTACCTTTATTCTACGTTGCCAAATTTCTCTTTTTTTTTATTTTTCATTCGGTTCTCTTTCACTGTATTTTTATTGCCTGTTATTATGATGTAAGCGGTTGTAAGGCGGCAATTTCCCTCCGGGGACGAATAAAGCACCAACCTGTCTACCTATCGATACAGCCGTAAATAGACACCCAACTGCGGTAGAATCGCGATACCACGACAACCAAAATCCTAGGCCATATCTCTCCTCGTACCGCCGTATCTACGCCGCACGGACAGCTCCAACGCGGCCCGATCCTGATCGGATAGAACAACTACTGTGCGTCCGTAAAGGTGAAACAAAAAGACATGACCACAGGCAAACATCTCCACCAGCTGCTCCGACGGTCAAAATAAACCCTTCTGCCGAGCATCGATCTCTTTTTACAAAAACGAGCGGAGCTGCCGACGAAACCGCTTAAGACGTGCTCACAAAAAGGAAATAAGACAAAACAAAAAACGGATTCGCTATTAACCGTCCGGAGCGCTGCAGCTCATACCGCAACTTCTTGCGCGCTCTCATTGGGAGGGGGAGACTCGACCTTTTTCCTTCCGCTCTGGGAAGCGGCTGAATTGTGGAAAGGATCGGAATGGCGCCGAATTATCCCCCTTCCTCGGGTTTCTCCCGCGCGTCTGTGTGCATCAGGTAAAGCAATTACGATCTGACATGAATCACGGAGTAACGCGGTCCCCCAACGCCACATCCTTCTATTATTAGCAAACGTCCCCCCCCACCCCCCTCTCCCCATCTCCTTCCCGCCGAAAAATAGAGGCACCTTGTCCCCGATTCCCGACGTGTTCGAGCCAATCAGCCGCAAAGAGTCTCGTTTACCTTGCAATGTGCAATTTAAAGGTAATTTAACCCATATTTAGACAGGGAAATAAATTAAGCACTGTATCTCTCTCTCTCTCCCTCCCTCTCTCCCTCTGTCCCCCGCCCCAAACGCCATCTCTATCCAAGGCGTAAATACGAGTCAAAACGGAAGCGCTTCCCCGCCCCCCCCCCCCCCCCCCCGCCCCCCCGAGCCCCCGTCTAGCATTCAGCGGTAATTCTCCCGGGCGGACGTCACGCTGCGTAGACAATCTGCATTCTGATCAAGGCGGCGTATATCCATATGTTTATATATGATCCCAGGCTTGCCGCTCAAATGCCGGCACTGCACCGAGCCCTCTCCGAGCTCCGAGAGCCATTTGTAGAGCGTCGCCATTAGGAGCCACTTTGTTCCCCCCACCCCGGCCTCAAACCAGACTTCAGCCTCCGACGGCCGTAACCATGGCAACTACCTTCGTTCACCAGTTGCAAATATCGAAGACAATGTGTTTCCCATTTAGATTCGTTTTTTGGGTTGTTTTTTTTTTGATATGGCGAATCCATCCTAACTGTTTCATTAGGGGGGGGGGGGGGGCTTGACTTGTTTTGGCCCAATTCACCGGATGAAACCTGAACCTGAATCACAACAACAATTTGAGATATTAAAAAAAAAAATTTGAGGCGAGAAATAAGCGATCCGGCTGCTGAGTCTTCACTCATATTAGACCTACAAGGACTCTCCTGAGTTTGTTCAGGCTCCAGGCTTGTGGGAGACGCGGACGCCGCACAGCCACGCACCGGGACTACCGGACCCCGGGATTTTTTGTTTCATGTAAACGTCGGAAAAATAAAATAAATTGAATACATCTACAATAAAAACACACTGTTTTTATTGCATTTATTCCAAAAGGCACACAGCGCTGCAGTCTATGTACCACCGCCAAACACAGCAGAATCATTTTTTAAATACTCACATTTTTTATCATCTGCAGTTCCTTCACAGACAGTTGGTATTAATTCCTCCTTCTTTTTAAAGATTTGTTTGTTGACTTACTCAGATGGAGGGCGGTTCTCATTAGGACGAAGCCCAACGTGAGGTCGATCAGGGCTGCAAATGTGAACGGCTTGTCTCACCACATGTTTTCCGAACCGGAGAGCTCTCGAAAAAACTGACTGAGCTGTTTTATTTAACTGTGTGTGTGTGTGAGTGTGTGTTAGTAGAGGCCCGAACGCATGTGCACAAGCACCCAAAAAGTGAGCTGAACAGGTCCCCTTCAAACGTCTGAGGTTAAAAAACTGCACTTTGACTTCACTGTACGGGGATGATGCTCTCTCTCGCTCTCTCTCTTTCTCTCTCGCTCTCTCTCTCTCTCTCTCTGTCTGGGAATGGAAAGAATGGAGAGAGACAGAACGTTGCACAGTCCTGTCCTTTATGCTGTTTTTAAGAAAAGAGCAAATAAATAAATAAACAAATAAATAAATTTAAAAAAAAAAACTTCCCTGGAATCACAGTGAGATTTCCAGGCCAAAATAAATTTCAACCTTTTATATATATTTTTTCTTTTTACAAATCACCAGACAGGAAACACGCCGTTGTTCTCTACTTCCACCCTCCTCCTCCTCCTCCTCCTCCTCCTCCTCCTTTGATTCGCTGTGTTGTCAACTAACAAGACAAAACAGACGAGAGAGGAGGAAAAAAACAGAAAAAAAAAAAAAAAAGAAAAGGGAAAAGAAAGAAGAAAGAAAAGCAGATTGTTTCTCCAATTCCTTGATGACAGGAGTTTATGAATTTCACAGAACACGCTTTTTTTGTTGTTTTCTTTTCGATTTCGTTTTCTTGTTTTTCTTCCCCTTTCTGACGGTACAAACTGCTGTGAATGCGCTTCACATCCGATCCGGTCGTTGAGGATTTCAGGTGAAGATAAAGAACTAAGCTGTGCGGGAGGGAGGGAGGGAGGGAGGGCTCCAGATGCTGCTCCGACAACACAACGGTAACTATTAAAAACCGCGGCGGAGGGCGCGGCGGCGGTGGCGGCGCTGACGGTCGGCTTGTTGCTACAACAAACACAGGTGAAGCTTCGCCGCCGCCTTGATGAAGGGGTGATAAAAAAATGAAAAAAATAAAAATTCCAAAAGGAACCGCCCGACTCCCCGGATCCCACAGGCGACGGCGCGCTCTTTGTGACGCAGCGGCCACGCCCCGTTCTGCTAACGCACGCGGGGATTGCGTCGCTGATAGGGAAAGGTTGAGCGGCTCCTAATCCCCTTCTTTCTTTTTTTTCCCTCCTTTACTTCACCCGATAAGGGAAGGTTTGTTCGTGAGTAAACAAACGCACTTCTGTTCATCTGTGTTTACAAAGTTCAGGAGGGCACCGGGTTCCTTCTTTGGCTTGGGTTTCGCGGTCACTTGGGGGTGGCGGGCAGATTTATTTTATTTTATTTTTTACTTTTTTGGAATATTCATCCACATCGACAGTTCACGGGCCTCAAACAGCCACGCCACGCGGCCGCGTGCCCGATCGCTGCATTTAATGCTGCGAGTGGCGGACCCCGCCACCGGTAACGGGAAAAAAAACAGCACGGTATAGAGGAGCAAACGCATGACGCAAACACAGTGAACGTCTGTTTCTTACAGAGGGTCAACTCAATAAAGAATCAAAAGCGGGAATCCCCCCCCCCCCCACTAACAAAATAATGCCACGGATTCCTACTTTAAAATGTAGGAATGTATAAAAAAAAAAGAGCGGTAAATAAAAACCTCGTAGAAGTTTATTGACTGCCAGATAGTCGACTATGAAACACTCGCCAGGAGTGTTTCATTACACCAGCTTTCATGGAAAGCTGGTGTAATTGGTGCACATCAGTTCAATCCCCCACATGTATTTTTAATGAGACTCGCCTACTTGATAGAGAGGGAATTGCCGGCATCAGTGGCGATGCATCACGTCTTAATTTGAGTTCCTTAGAAACCTTTGATGAGCTGTTTTTTGTTTTTTTTTAATCTACCGTACCGATCCCAAATATTTACAGTATATTGACTTAGCGATGACCCATTTGTCCGTCCCATGGCCCTGCAGTCAGTCAATTAAATAAAGAGGGGATTTACTGCTGTGATGGTAGACATTGGTGTAGTAGAGGGCTGGGCCATATATTGATATGATATCGGGGTTGTGATACAAGACTGGATTTGTCAATATACCCAACATCCCACCCGCCCCACCCCCACCCCCACCCCCACTGAGGTACAACCCCGGGAAACACAAACAGAGTGTGAGGATAACTCGCAGGTCACAGTCATTTGCCACCTTGTCGTTGCATTAAACACCTTCCCGTGCGGTCACATCCAGCTCCAAGTTCTCCCATCGTCTCACAATGTCACCGCTTAACACACACACCCACACACACACACACACACGCGCGCGCACGCACACACACAGATCACACCTTCGCACAAAACACAAAACAACAACAGTTAAGGCACTTTGGAGAGTGTGACACAAGAGGACACTGTAGCTGGAGGTTAAAGAAAAGACGAGGAAAAAAAATAATAAAAAATGCAGGACTGCGGGAGAATTTTGATTAATGTTAGACCTTCAGCGTGCGCACGCGCGCGCACACACAAACACACACACACACACACACACACACACACACACACACACACACACACACACACACACACACACACACACACACACACACACACACACACACACACACACACACACACACACACCCAGAGGGGAAGAAGGAGGCTGCAACGCTCCAAGAGACCACCAGGTGAGACCTATTCATTATTTACCAACAGCGGCTGCGCGCGGCCCTTCCTTTGTAGCCGCGACGTGTCAGGATCGGATGAGACGCAAAAAAAAAAACCTTTTGAGGAAAAAAATGTAAAAAACGTGTTCGCTTCAGAGTGCTGTCTCGCTCAAAAGGCATGGAAAAAAAAAACCCAAAAAAACAACAAAGAAAAGAAAAAAAGAAAAATTCAATTCCGTCAAGAAAATATAAATATATTCCTTTTTTTTTTCCTTTTCTTACAGGGGACGAAATCAAAATAAAATCCCACGAGGAAGGAAAAGGAAGAGAGCGTCTTTGAGAACACGGCGGAGACAAGGCGGCGTTGTGTCCTGGAGGCTAAAACAAGAGCCAAAAACAAAAAAGCGGGGCCTTGGAAACGCAAGTTACCAACACATTTCCCGCGCCGTTCCGGGATCATGTGCCGTGCGTGAGCGGCACAAAGAGGTTGGTGGCGGACGGAGGGACGGCGGGTGGCGCGGAATCAGCCAGCGATCATTGTTTGAATTGAAAATGCGCGCACGAGACGAGCTGAGACACCGATACTTCCAAGGCCGCCGCGGCAACGCCCTCGCGCCTCGACCCCTGGCTCGGGAATCGCGAAAACAGCTTATTTCCCCCCCCCAAAAAATAATAAATAAATAAATAAATACTTTCTGCCTCGCCAGTCAAGGTCAAAGACAGAAAAGCATTTTTGTGCGAAAAAAAAAAATGCTCCTTCCCATTTGAAATCAAAGAGCTTCAGCCACAGAGAGGAAGGGAAGGGAAGGGAAGGGAAGGAGAGGGAAGGGGCGGTTAGTTAGGACTTGCGGAGTGTGAAGGAGACTGGTTTCATCTCCATTTTTGAAACACCCTAGTGACTGTATTGTTTCATTTTTTCTTACCCAGGCGCCAGAAGCCATTACCAAATAAACACCTGTGTTATCAAAAGTACCGCAAACAATTTCCTGGATAATTTAACAGAGATGCGACCGTCGACTCGGTGCGAGCCGCCGCAGGTTTCCCTCTGCGTACGTCAGCTTTTGAGGCTCGTGTGCGTTTTCCTCTCTCCCATTTTGAACCGCCCCTCAAGCCCTCGTTTCATTTAATTTTTTTAGGGATGGTGTGTGACCTATGCGCGAGGGCTGGCTTCCTCGGAATCTCCGAAGCGGACAAAGAAAAATAAAAAAACAAAATAAGAATAAATAAAAGGGGGAGGGGGGCTTAAATGGAACCGCATTACCATTATGCTTCACACAATCTGTGTCAAAACCCCGAGTGGGTGGAACGGGAACACTTGCATAACATAAGAGCCTGACGTTACCCCGCAGAAATGGACCTCTGCCTCCCCGCCTCGCTCCTTCTCACTCTCACGCACACACACAACTGTTTTTTTCCCCTCCCTCTCTCCCTCCCTCCCGCTCGCTCGCTCCCTCCCTGCCCTTTCCCGAAACACACACACACACACACGCGCGCAAACACACACACACACACACACACACACACACACACACTCCCACCCCTCCCTCCTCCGAGCCCTCGCTCACAGGGACTGGATTGTGCTGCTGAGGTTTGGCAGAGGCCGCGGATGGGAGAAGTGAAGGGGAGGCAGCGAACACTTCCTGCCTTCCTGTACCCAGGGAGAGCTAACCTTCAGCCCAGGAGCCACAATGGCTGCTCCTTGGACAAACCGTGGCGGCTGCACGCACGCCCGCGCACACGCACACACACACACACACACACACACACACACACGTCCCGGGACCCCCTGTCAACGGCCCGTGCCCGCGCACACAAACATCTTTCACCGTTTTCTCACCCCGCTCGCTCGCCCGCCCTCGCAACTTTCCCCCTCCTCTTCCGGCCTCGCCGTCTCGCACCGACGCACGCGCGCAAAATAATGGACGCCGGTCCGCTGAAGGCGCTGGTGTAAAAATGAATGGAGAATGGAGAACAAATGACAGGAAACAATGCATGGAGGGCGGTGCACGCTCAGACACACACACGCACAAACCCACCCAGGTGTGGTTCCCTGGTGAACATTCCCACAGAATGATGATGTGGAGCAGGTCTGCCCATGTCCGCCGGCCCTCTCCACGCGTGCAGAAAAACAAACACGGCGGCGGCCGCCGACAGCATCAAGAGGTGAATTCACGGCGAAGAATGCGATCGAGATAAGGGAAACGGCGCGATGCATCATCCCAACAAAAGTGCAAAGAACAAGGGCGTATTACAGCCCTGAAAGGCGACGAAGGGGGATAGAAGGAACATTGTGGATGGAAAGACAGTCTCTCAGTGTTTTCTCCCCTCCACCCCTTTCTCCTTTTCATCGACAAAAACAAGCATGAACAAGGGTAGCCTAGGAGAAAATAAAGCATTGATTTTGCACACTGCCCTCTCTCCGGCAGAGGACTCCGATCAATAGGCTCAAGTAATACTCTGCGCAAGTTTAATGGTCGCGGTGTACGCAGCCAAACGAACGCTTTGTCTGGAAATTATTCCACTTTCTTCCCTTATTGCGCACGGGCTCAACGCCGCCGCCGACAAGGACGACGGGGGTCCCACCGGGGTTCGGCGCGGGCCAAAGGGGGCGGGGGGGGGGGGGGGGGAGTTTGTCCGCGCCCTCGGCCCGGCGACAGGGCTCGTCGGGAAGGCGGCGAGGTCGGCGGGGTGGCCGTCCCCGCTGACCGCCCGCCGACCCGGAGAGGTGACCCCCCCCGAAGGGGTCGGGGTCCCTCGCCTTTGATAGGGAGCTCCCCGGCCCTCGGAGGGAGGGACACGGCACCTCTGTGCGCTGAGCCCCAGATCTATCCAGACTCGGGCGGTGGAAGGTCGCGGAGGGCGGCGCATCAAAGGGCTGCGTTTCTCGCCGCACTGGGAGTACGGCACAGGGCAGGTGCTTCCCTAAGAGGTCGGCGCCCGCCGCCGCCAAGACACCGAGGCCCGAGGGAAGCGGTGTCCACGGTTGGGGCGGGGGGGGTTGAAAAGGGCGGGAAACCAAAGAGCGCTCCTCTCTGCCGCGCCAACCTTTCATTTCCTGAGCGCGCGCTCCCCCCCCCCCCCCCCCCTTGTTTTTTTCCTTTTTGGGGGTGCCTCGAAAAGTCCGAGAGAACATCGCGCGCCACCTGCAAAACGTTAAAAAGCGTTGACCCAAAGTTTTGAAGACTCATTAAGCATTCTTCAAGTGGAGGGGTTTTCTGAGATCCCCCCCCCCCCTCCTCTCCCTCTCTCAGATGTTTCTCTCTGTGTCGACCGAATGGTATATCAAGTTCAGGAAATTAGCCAGTTCCTGTTGGGGGAAGAGACGGAGAGAGCCGACAGAGGCCGGTGCTAATACGGCACAGTTTTTTGTTTTTTTTTACTACCGGCCCTCCCTTTTGCACGGGGGGCCAGAATGGCACGGACCAGAGATCCACTCGGCTATGCTTTCCATATGTTGGCCTGAGAAACCCCGCTTTTTCATCGCAGCTACTTCACAAGTCCGTCTTTTCCTGAATATGAACAACAATTAATAAGCGAATCGTCCGCCGTGGCGCAAGGGGGGGCGACCGCGGATACATCGGAGAGCCTTGTTAACGGACACCAAGGAGAAGCAAGCACGGCGGCAAAGCGGTGGCTAGACGTCTCAACACCTTATGGACGGAGGACAGATTGTCCAGGTTAATCCCGTCTAAATAATATGGCCATTAGGTCATTTAATATCCCCTAGATAAATTGCCGCGGACCCCCGGGACGGGATTGCCTCCTGCACATCAGGAACCAATCAAAGCTACCCCCCTCGCACGGCGGAGGATCTGCCGGGCTCCGAGCAGGAAAATGACCCCTGGGAAATAGAAAAAGGCCAAATAATCAAAGACACTCCGCCACTTCCTGCCCTTTATCAGCCCCGAGCATCTCGACAAGGCTGCCTTTTTAGACCGCGATAAGGTTAAGGCGGCTTTCCTTGATTTTAAACAAATTGAACACAGGGGAGGATTGCAGTGTGTAATACGGCGCTGGTGGGCCGACTGCCAGGAGGAGTGACAGTGTGAGGACAGAGACAGAGACCACCCCCCCCTCCCAAACCACCCACAACACACACGCGCGCACACACACACACACACAGCCCTGGCTTTGGCATGCCAACACAACTGTGACCCCAGCAGGGCACGGCGGTGGTAGCGCAGGTTGAAACCCAAAGCCCGCTGTTTCCATTCCGTTAAAACACAATACCACCGGCCTTCTGACATTTGGCCCAGAGAACACACACACACACACACACAGACACACACACACACACACACACACACACACACACACACACACACACACACACACACACACACGCACACGCACACGCACATGCCCCTTTTGGAAATTGTTTATTTCAATGTCAAAATGCATTTTTTTATTTCGTAACTCCTTTAGACGTCAGTTAACACAGCCGATGTTATACAAGTGGGGTTGTTTGCAGAGGCCTGGCGCAGCGTCGCACCACGGAACGAGAGGAAAACCCAGAGAACTGCCGGAGCCCACTCAGGCCGCTATTAAAAACCACGCTGTGTGGCAGACACGCCGCTCGCTGCAACTGAAATTAGGTTAGAAGTCTGCTTTTTTTTTTTTTTTTTGCAGAAAGAGAGAGAAAGAGGGATCGAGAGATCGAGAGAGAGACAGAAAGAGAGAGAGTCAAACGAGCCCCTCAGAACAGGAAGGCCGTAAGGGGAAGCATTTCACGCGGACGAACATCTGTTATATTTCTTCACTCTGTACCGTTTCTGCCGCCCGCCCCCACCTCGCCTGAACTCACCAAATGTTCAGGCCGAGGCGTCCAAAAACAGCAAGGGGGCCGACAGAACCATCACTCAATAATCAACTGATAGCACAAGTGGCAGAGCTTCCCCCCATTACATTATTCCCCATATTACATTTTCACAATCATCAAAAACCGCAAAATTGGGAAAGAGTCATCTGGTATAATTGATCACAGATAAGCCGGGATTTACTGGCGGAGGGTGTTGTCGAGTTGTTTGTGAACGGCTCATTAGGGAAGTTAACGGCCTAGCGGCTCATCCCTCTCTGCCAGAGGAACCACTCACTTCACCGGATAGGTTCATTATCCTGAACCACCTCCGAAAGGTGCAGCCACGCGCTGCCTCGGCCTGCCCCGACAGATACTTATATATATATATATATATATATATATATATATATATATATATATATATATATATATATATATATATATATATATATATATATATATATATATATATATACACAGATACTTTGGGCTCGCCCCAAATCACTTCCCCGTCCAACGCACGCACGCACGCACGCACGCACGCACGCACACACGCACACACGCACACACACACACACACACACACACACACACACATACACACACACCGCGCCACCGTGTTTAAGTCAAATCGCCGGCTAAATAGGTGTGTTCTGCAGGGAGACGTGCGCTACCGAGGAGGGCGTGAGCTAGGCCCGCCGCCAGGCCGCTGTTTGACTGTCAATAGTGGATTTTGTGCCGGGGGCCACTCTCTGGTGACTCTCGTGGGACGGCTTTCATTTCTGCAGGCTCGGCGGTACCCCCCGACCCCCATCGCTCTGCAGCCAGACGGGGACAGTTGTTCCGGGGAGTGGGGGGTCGGGGGGTGAGGGGTAAAAAACGGTTTGCTGGTGCAGCCACCTTGTTCTCCTGTCTAGAAACGGTCTGTCTGTCTGTCTGTCTGTCTGTCTGTCTGTCTGTCTGTCTGTCTGTCGGCCCCCCCCCTACCCCCTCCCCTCCCTCCCCCGTCCGTCCTCGAGTAGCACTCATCCTATAGGGGGTTAGATTAAATAAAGGCTCCCCTCAGCCACATGCTAAAAAGGTATGCAAATAGTGCAAGGCCTTCTGGTTTTATTGTCTTGCTTTTTTTTTTTTTTTTTTTTACTCCAACTGCCTGCGCCTCTATCCAAGCCACTGCCAAACTGGAGGGAGAGAGGGAGGGAGAGAGAAAGAGAGAGAGAGAGAGGGAGAGAGAGAGAGAGAGACTGGGTGTTTGTTTTTCAGAGGAATGGATTATTTTGTAAGGACCGCTTCTGGGTATTTGATCTGAAAAGCTATTACCATGATATTGAGATTAGAAATTAGATTAATTACATTCGGAGCTACAGGAACCGGAGGAAGGAGTTTTTTTCTGGGGTTCTCTTTTGCCGTGACGCGGCCACGCGGCTGCACACAGGTAATTCCTCAAGACCGATAAGGCGCGTGTAATCGCGCCCATCAAACAGGTTTAACCAATCACTCGAGATGCATCCTGCTTATATAAACACACAAGTGTACGCCACGTAAAACGAGATTAAAAATAAAAAGGAATAAAAATGGGACCTCGCAGCGATCCCTGCCCGACACAAAGGGCCCCGGACTCTGCGATGGCGACCACGATGACCTGTGTTCGCAAGGAGGCGAGAGGAGATCATTTTGTTCCAATGAGGTGAGGCGTGACAGGCAGTGGTGCGGTGAGGAAGACGGGGGGCGGGGTCCGGTCCGGGCGGGGTTAGGGAATACGATGCGGGGGAAGGAGGGGGGCCTGTACAAGGAGGGACCCGCCAGAGGCGACCGAGGGCCGGGACAAACGGACGGAGTGGGACCAGCCTTTCCTGCTGATTCCTTCCCGTGCTCTTGGCCAGCTGAGCAATCAGGTCACCTCTCTTTCCTGTGTCGCTTCTGGTGAATTGTTCTCTCTCTCTCTCTCTCTCTCTCTCAGGCTCTCCCTCGCCCCCTTTCAGTCTCCCTCTCTCCCTCTCTCTCTCGCTCTCTCTCTCTCTCTCTCTCTCTCTCTCTCTCTCTCTCTTCCCAGTGTTGGGACCTGCAGCTGTTGCAGATGATGTCATTCCGTCCGTGCACGCTCGTTGGCCGATACTCGAAACGCTCGACGGGTGCGAGAGATTCAAAAAAAAGAAAAAAGAACATAATAATACATGAATGGTTCATTTTGAACGAGAAAGACAATCACAACGCCAACACGCACTCCTGGCGCGGGACCTGTGAAGGCAGGTCCTAACCCTCGGAGACCGGAGATTACGCGCAAACAGTTTCGGCGTCGCGGCCGCCGTCCAACCTCCCCGCCCACCCCCAGAAACCCCAGCTCACGATTTCGACACGGCGTGCCCTCACCGTCGGAGCCGGCGCTTTGCATCGGCGACTGCGCGCTCGCCCGTGTTTACCCTTGGTGTGGACTCTCAAAACAAAGCCGGGGAACAGGAAACACACTTGGCCCTATGACCGTCGCGACCCAGCCTCCTCCTCGCGGCTCCTCCGTCTGAATGTCAGACTCGAGTTTTAACAACTCTATTTACAGTATATATAAAATATGGCGACGAAAAAACTTTTGCGGGGTTTCACGCTCCGGGAGTCCCACGACGCGAACAGAGCCTCCGACTTCTACGCGACGGTGGCGGTCGTCGGCTCATTATCTGTGGAGCTGAGAAATTCGACCCGTTTTTTCTTTCTTTTTTTTGTTCGACACATGTTTTTGAGAAGGCCTCAGACCTTTGCTTAGAAACAGATGAGATCACGTCTTGGCTTGTTCAAAGGCGACGATTATTTACATTATTGCCTCAAAAAGAATCTTGCCGCATATCGAGCCCCCATCGAGGAAATCTGCCCAGAAGGCAGAACGGGGCATGCCCGAAAAGACTGAGGCACATCTTTCCGTGCGTGGAGATAATAAACATGACACTCTCGCCGCGTTGCTCAAAGGAGACGGCGGCGCTCCTCACCGGCGTTGGTGACTCTCCGACCCCGCCGCCCATTCCGACTCTATTTGAAATATTTATGCGCGGGTAGCCCGTCAGATGACTTGTTGTTCTGACCTTGAAATAACTGCCACTTATAAAAAGCTGTTTTTGTATGAGAGAACTCCGATTATAGCCCATTTCTAGGCCAGCACATAATCAGTGTCCAAGTTCCAAATCAATGACCTACTTCCCGGCACGCGCACGCACAGACACACACAGACACACGCAGACACACACACACACACACACACACACACACACACACACACACACACACACACACACACACACACACACACACACACACACACACACACACACATATCCAGTGCACATACGCTGCGAGGCAAACCGCGCTGTCTCTTTTAACAGATTAATGTGGCGTCTGAGTGAAATCAAATCGAGTTGACACTTTGTTTTGATCCCTAAACTTAGTTGCGTGTAGACGGTCAAAGAAACATAAATGAGGACGGGCGAGAGCTCACATTTATTTCTCTCCGGGAAAGAAAAAGCCGAAAGCCGTTCCAGCAGCGGCGCCGCGGAGCTCTCTCCGCGCCGGGGATCCCTTGTGTTATTTTGACACGGGCTGGCAGCGCCGGGGTCACGAGAGCTCCAACCAGCCAGAGCAGATCGGATCTGACCTGGATAGATCCCAGGAACAGCCTGCGCCGACCGCTTCCACGCGCTCCCTGCGCCGCGTAGGAAATGTGAGCCGTGTCTTAAGGGGGTGAGGTCAGAGACTGCACCGGGGTACCGTCCCTCCCTCCCTCCACCCGACCCCTCCCCCTCACCACCACATTCCACTTCTTAATGCAGGGTGGGCTATTTAGAGGGGTTCAGCCCCCTCACCCAGCCACCCACCCATTCATCCATGCACGCACCCAATACTCCCCCGACTCCCCTGCAGTTTCCCCACCCCCACCCACTTCTCTCCTTCCCTTTCCAGACCTTCTCCCAACCCTCCCCCGAGCGACTCTGCCACACAGCTCCTTGTTTCGTGCAATCATGCAGACAGATGAGTCCCTTTCAGACATCCCCACCCCCACCCACTCGTCACTTTTGTCCAGAATAATAAATATGAAAACAAACCAAAAAAACAAACAAACCAAAAAAAAACCTCTCTGTGGTCAGATGATAAAATACTAACGGCCGATATTATATTTTGATTTTCCCGCCCCAAGCGGCCGCGGGCCGAACTGTAGTGCAGGCTGATGACAAACACATGCAGCCGGTCCGAGATGTGATTTAACATACGTCTCCTCCAAGCGAATCAACGCGTCGCGTGCCTTCGCTACCCTTCGTCTCGACCCAAGGGTGCTGCTCCAGTGTGAAAAAAAACAACAAAAAAACAACAACATTCTTTTGAGACGATTTTTTTCTTTGTAGAAAGTGTCGAAAGTAACTAGAGAGTCACAGGGGGGCAAAGAGTTAAATGTCGGCCGATTCAAACCCCGGAACGCGAGGAATGCGATGTATACATGTGATGGGGGGAATAGGAAAGAAGACCAGTCTGACGGAGGTCTTGACGGGCGTGCCACAAGGGACTCCGGAAATCACAAGAGGGGGAAGAGAGTTGACCAAAAAGAATGTGTGACTTAAAAAGCCGCCCGTGCAAAGACTGGTTTTTCAGTCAAAACATGCCGGCCACCGAGGCGAAACGCCTGCAGCAACCCAGGTTCCGATCCCGCTTGGGGTCATTTGTTGCATGTCTCTACCCTCTCTCTGCCCCCAATTCTTCCCCAAGCCTCTCCACAATTAAAGATAAAATAAGAGCGTGACTGGTGAGCGTCCCCGTTATGCGCGGCGTTTCTTTGGTTTTGTTCAATACGGTTACGGAGAGGCACGGGGACGCGCAGCGGAGACGCCTGTAGGAAGCGCTCCAGCCCTGCGCGCGCGCGCACACACACACACACACACACACACACACACACACACACACACACACACACACACACACACACACACACACACACACACACACACACACACACACACACACACACACACACACACACACACACACACACACTTCAAAGCCAGCCAGCCGACGAGGCCCACTTCTCCAGTGGGATGTTCGCGCGCACTCTTTTCTGCTTGCCTCCACGCAGTACACAATATATGTAAGTGAGCGCCGAAAACAAGTGTAATAATATTAATGTTTAATTGTGCTGAAAAGCAGGACAATTCGTCGGTGAATGTTGAAAATCGGGACGTTTTTATTGTTTTTTCACAGATATCTGTCGGGACTCGGGACAGACAGCTCGAAACCGGGACGCCCGGCCACCGTAAGCGCGCGCAAGCCCCCAAGGCCAACCGGCCGCCAATTCACAACCAAGTGTGCCGACCTCCATCTCCAGCAATGGGTCAAAATATCACATGGTTGGTGGCGTCGTGGCCGAGGGGCCGAGTTAAACTTTCCTCTAAACCAGTTTATTTTCCTCTCCGTATCCTTGTGAATACACTGCGCATTAAGCGTTGGGGGACCATGTGGCGGCTCTTTGTCATGACGTTATTTCTTCATTTGAAGCCCGCAGCGGCAGCGGCAGCAGCAGGATATTAACATGCCGGGGGAGGGGGGAGGGGGGAGGGTAGTACTTCCCCTCTCCCGCACAAGGTACATCAGGTTTTGTCAATGAATCAGGGCAAAAAACCCATTACGTCGAGATGATATATAAACAAATCAATTTTTCATATTCATGCATGGCTTCACAAAACCATTCCTGGAGCCAAAGAAAGACGAGGGGAAACAAAATTCATTTGGCTGAGCGCGGCGGTAGCTGCTAAAAAGCGGAGCGTGTGAAGCGGCATGAGAAAGCGACGGTGAGAACCCCGGCGTCTTTCTTTATCAATGAGCGGTGCGGGCGGTTAACTATTAACCCAGACTTTTATCAGCCGAGAGGCCAAATGAATGACTTCCTTCTCTGTGTGTTTCGGACCGGTCCTCCGGTGGGGGTTAACAGGGGGTATATCCTCCTGACACCGCTCCCCACTTAGGCCATAAACAAGCCCTGCTTTGGTCCTGCTCTACAGGGGGGTGGAAGGGACGGCCCTGCCCCCCAAATAAAATCAGAAAGGCTCAGGATGATAAATACAGGATACTTAGGACGCCACAGACACTTTTTATTTTTTCCGCGCGTTGCAACCCGATTGTTATCACAAAGGAGACGCGGTGTGAAAAGAACAAACAAACAAAAAAAACAAAAAAACAACGTGATTTCCCCTCATTTGGAAATGAACAAAAGAAGGCTGGCATGCAAATGGAAGAAGCGTGTGGAAACAAGACAACAACATAAAGAGCGACTATCATGCCCAGGGCATTGTGGTTTGGACAAAGAACCCGCAGAACGCAGAACGAATGGGGATTACACTATTAGAGGAAATGGACTCTTCCAGTTGACCTACATCCCCCCACCGAGACTCCAAATTATAATCCCGGCAAACATGTTCAGCTATTGAATTTTAGATGATGTATCAACACCGTGAAATTGTGTTAGATGGCGACTAAATGGCCAAAAAGAGAGATTACTGGCCAGGCACACTGACACCACTCGTGCCTGTCACCGGTTTTTTTTTCTGCTAAATAATATTAATATCGATAGGAATCATAAGGCAAATAATTATAACAACAATAATAATAAAAGTGTTTAAAAAAAAATCAATGAAATTAAAGCTACACTCTAGGCAACAGTGTCATTCATTGTGATTTGGAAAGGGCCTGTGGAGAGTACATGAGCACCCTGCACTCACTGAAACACTGAACCAATTAGATAAAAAAAAATAAAAAACACATTTACAGATATATCTACCGGTTAAATCAAGCGATGATTTAATCCAATGTCATCATAAACGATATATATTTCAACAATGTTACTGATATTAATGGACACTGGAGCCGCCACACCGTTTTATACCGCCCCCACCCCCACAACAAAAACACACATAAATTACCAAGATAGAGTTTTAATTAGCGTGACTTAATCGCTCTATTACTCCGTTTCCAATCGCTCTCCAGGTGAACGTCTTTATGACGCCAATCTCTCCGTGCGGCGAGAGAGAGAGCGAGCGAGAGATAGAGCGAAAGAGAAAAGAACGGGAGTGTTGCATCATGGGAAGTGAATGAAATTCACACATCCTGGTGCTTTGACCGAGGGGGGGGGGGGGGTCAGGGCCGCACTCCCTCCTCGGGAGCAAAGATTTGCACAAGAAATGACAGTGAGGAGAGCGGCTTTCTGTTTACTCTGCGGCCGCTTCCAGGGACAGGGAAGCGGAGCGACTCATTCCTTCCTGTAAACGTCTGGAGTTAAAAGAAACCGGGGGGGGGGGGGGCGGTAAAGCAATCTTTTTATGGGCAACACTGGGGGGAAAAAAACAACAACAAAAAAACACACAGGGCTGAGTGAAGGCAGGGTCACGCGGGGCACATTTTGCGCACGTCTGAATAAACAGCTCGAGCCACGTACAGGTTCCCCCCCCGATTATAACACGGGAGACAAATAAATATGGACCCGTTCGCACAATATCGGCGCCCTGGTCGATCTTCGGAGCAAACTAATACCGTACCAGCCGCAGCCATAATAACTTTATCTAAGAAGTGTTGGTTTCGAGAACCTTGCCTGACTTAAAAAATAAATAAATAAATAAATAAATAAATAAATAAATAAATAAATAAATAAATAGATAAATAGATAAATAAATAAATAAATACGAGCCGGAAAGAAAAAAAAAACAGAAAAAAAGGGCTCCACAAAAAACTGAGAGAGACTCATCCCTGAACAAAGCTTTTCTGTTTCAGTACGTTCTACTCGGATACTTGCATAGCTGTTGCTATGTGTGCGCGAGAGAGTCGGCGTGTGTGTGTGTGTATGTGTGTGTGTGTGTGTGTGCGCACGCCCACACACGTATGTTTACGAAGCGTCAGGAAATACCAGGACAGGCACGCCGGTTGGTTCTCCAGCGCTTCGGTTCCATGTGACCAGAGACACAGGCCAGATTGTTTGTATGTTTGCTCGGGGGGGTGGGGGTGGGGGTTTCGGGGGCCATGATAAGAACATTTGCACGCAGCAAAAAAAAAAAAAAAAAAAAAAAAAATAATATCCTCACTTCTGAATCTGAAAATATCGCCACTTTTGTTGATGTTCCGGTTTGTAAACGTATGCTTCCCCCCCCGGATCGTCAGCCCTCCTGTTTGTTCGTGTGCGGGGAGAGCTGGGGCGGGGGGGGGGGGCCTCTGTTCTGTGTCCCGTGGCGATCCAGCGCGGCTTCCCGCTCCCGTCACATTAGCATAATGCAGATGCAGCCGCAATCCCTCACCTCGCTGCTGCTCAGCACTTACTCGCCGAGGATGTTTGCGCGGCTCCACCTGCAGGGCGCTCCGCCGGCACGCGAGCGAGCGCTGTCACGGCGCTGACGCGACGAGCCGCGCCTCCCCCAGTTTAACTCACGGTCACGCGGCAAATACGGCGGGGATGGAGCGTCTTCCAGGATTGTTTCAAATGCCACAGTGTTTTGTGTGCAATGGAATGCAATACTAGTAATGTAACCTTTATCCTTCACTATGATGCCATCGCATTGTGTCGGAAGGCTGCTTTAGAGAATACATTCAATACAATCACAAATCAAAAATGAATTACAAAAGGCTGGCAGCAAAGTTTGGGTTTAATTAAGCATTTAGCCTTTTTATTAAATGATGAATTTTTTATTTCAATGTTTTTTCTTTTTTTTCCCTCTTAACTCCCTAAAGTTGGCCTATGCGGGACCTGATGTTGGAGTCGGATTGAAATATGTAGAAATCGGATTCTTCCTGTTTACAGAATGAATGAAATCTATATAAAAATGTACAAATGCATCAAGGCCATCAAGCCTCCGAATTATTTTATATATATATATATATATATATATATATATATATATATATATGAAGAACGGAATAGAATAAAAAAAACTGTATAAAGAACAGAATAAAATAAAGTGCATGGTGTTGCATCGTATGAGGCGTTGAGACCGTCACTCGTTGCCTGCAAGGATCGGTCGAATAATCACAATGATATTTTGGGGAGGACTGGAGATATTTCCAGACAAATAAAAAAACAATAATTTGTAAAGTGAATATTACAAACAAACGGGTAGAGCTGTCGATCAGAACGTGATCCGAAAACTGTTCCGAAAAATTGCATTGTTTCCTGTAATGCAGTCCCAAAGACAACGACCAAACCAACGTGACCAAAATCTAGTCAAATCGGGTCCGACACGATCTAGTCTCCCATCAAAATATCAATACTATATTATAATACTATCATATTATATTGATTTATCGCCCTAAACCACACAAACAGGGGGTCCCGCCCCGACCCTCAACAAGCTCTTGTCTCCATTTCCCAAATGTCATCAAGAGGCTTTTCCAAAGAGAAACACTACTTGAAACCTCCTACTGATCGCCATTAAAACTAACTCTTCTCGCAGTGCCATTGAACCCAAACAGCGGTGGGAGATATGTAAATAAAACCGGGGAAGACTCTAAACTCTGTTTAACAAAGCCATTCATGGGGTTTTTTTCTTTGGGTTTTTTTTTTTTTTACCTCCGTGTTTCCTCATATCATAAATATTTAAAGGCAATCTTATTACCCGTTTGTTCCTTCCGTGTCTCATCCGAAAAAAACCCCCAAAACACTCGAAGACTTGCGGCAGGTTTAAGATACGGAGAAAGCCGATAAATAAAACATATACTCGGCGCGTATGCGTCAAATTAAAAATACGTAAACAGACTAAATGAATGAACGGCGGCGCTTTCCACGAACTCCCCTCTAATCTCCCCCTGCGCGCTCCTCTCTGGCACACGGCGCGGCACGGACTGACTTTTGTGCATGTCTGCTTTGATAGCCTTACATCACGATTAATCCCTTCGCTTAAGACGCCATTATAGATGTTGTTAAATACGGCTGCCTGGCAAAACACAGGAGCGGCCAATCTGAATAATTATTTCGGCCTGTTTGTGTTTGTGCTGCGGCGGCCGCTCCCCGCCGCGCTGCCTCGGCCTTGTGCCGCGCGGTTGCGATCGGCCAGAGGAAGGTCAACTTCTTCCGCGAGGGGGCCCGGCGCGATGGCGGAGCCATCGTGGTCAGCCGGCTGAATAGCAAACACATTTGTTCAAAAAAATAAAAAATAAAGTAAAGAAATTTTAAAAATGCACAAATATGCGGCCTCGCTCTGGGATTTGAACGCAGGCGCCGAGCACACTGACATAAATACTTAAAACATCCTCCCAAAGAAAACCCCCCCGTGCAAAAAGAAGCAATTAAATTCCGCCGTTGTACCAGCGTCGTGTAGACCCCATTTCATATCAATGTCCCAATTATATTTCAACCAGTTTTATTACATGTACTGTAGGTTAACAGAGAGAGAGAGAGAGAGGGAGAGAAATAACTATTGTATTGCAAGAATTGAACGAGAGAAATGCCTTCACAGAATCGGCCGTAACAAAGAGCCCAAACAGTGGCAGTTGTAGTAAAATAGCTGAGCGATGAGGAGCAGTGAGTCGGCTCATTGTGCGGCGCACAGCGCACGAGTTCAGTTCCCAGTGAATCAGAGCAGTCAGCTGCCATCCAGCAGCTCATGGTCAAGGCACTGGGCCAGTCGAGCACAGGACCGCAGACATGTGACCGGCTCTTTCACACAACCGCGACTACTATACCTCCTCTCACCAGTCATGGGTTGGTGTGGAGGAGGGTGGGGGGCTGGATTCGTGCCGTAGATGGAGGCCTTAACCAATGGTGCCGGTGATTCGTCTTTTGGGGGACCCCCCCCCCCCCCCCCGGCCGACTCGACGCATGTCTGGGCGACTTTTCGGCGGTCGCGGTATCTTGTGCGGTGCGTGGCGGAGGCGGAGCGGCAGGTGTTTATGCGTTTATAGCCCCGCCGGGAGACTGGTTGGCGGTGATTTATAGCCAATTGTTTAAAGGGTCCAGTGACATCAACGCCACGGATCGCATTCGTCTCCGGCCGCGGCGGAGGGACACCGAAATATCCCTCCGCTGACAGAGAAACACGACACTCGGCGTGCAGCTGTCTAACTATTGCCGCTTCCCCCGTCTTGCTCCCTCGTCCCGCTCTCGCCGTTCCTCGGTCCCGTCTCTCACCCTCGCTCCCCGTCTCTCGGCGTGGCGCTCTCGTTCTCTCTCTCCTCCGTTCTTCGCGTTTTTTTTCTCCGCCGGTTCCAAGGGGGCACTGGCGGGGGGTCGTCTGCATTTGGTTGCACGGTTGTGTGGACCGCCCAAGGCTGAAGAACTGGGAATCTTGCATCGTGCCGCAGAGCTGAGGACTGGCGAAAGCCAATGTGCCTCTATAAACGGCACGACACACTTATATTGTGCACTTTCCTAAATAAAGCACTATAAAGTCCACAACAATGTGGGGGTTGCTACCGGGCTCAAATAAGGTATCATTGGCGAATATCCCCAATGAAAAACTCTGATGAGAACCATTTTAACATGTTAGATGTTAAAAGAAAACAACTTCCGGCTGTTTTCTCTTTTTTTCTTAAATATATGTATACAATCATGATAGATACATTTTCAATGGAAATGTATTGTCTGTCAATAATTATGGTCTAAGGACCCCATACTAACAGTCAAAGCCTATACTGTTCAAGAAAAGTAACCATATAGAGTATATATACAGTATAGAGCTGCAACGATTAGTCAATTAATCGATTAGTCGTTTAAAAAAATTTCCAATTGGTTTCTTGAGTCCTGTTGGACAGTCAACTGAATATCTTTGGGTTGTGGACAAAACAAGACATTTGAGGACGTCACCTTGGGGCTTTGGGAACTCTTTGGACACTTTATGGACAAAACAACTAATCGAGATGATAACCGACAGATTAATCAATAATGGAAATAATCGTTAGTTGCAGCTCAAATACTGTCGATCTATACATATATATAAACAGTAAGTATAACTACATCCAAATAACATACAGTAACTGTTCCAACAAAGAAACATCATCTCTCCTTTACTCTTATATGGGCCAAGCTCGCTCTCCTCCTTGTACTAGAAGTCCCCTGGTGCATGAATCTTTCATGGCCACCCTACTGCCTGCCTGCCTGGGTGTCGGCCCGGGCTTCCCCTGCATCGGCCTCCTCCCCGAGGAAGCTCCATCTCCGTTGCCAATTGCACTCACTTACACTCTGCTCCCCTCATCATCACCGGCGAGCAGAGAGAGAGGCGGCGCGCAAAACAGCTGTTTCAGTGATGATTTAATCATCGACTTCAACGCCATTACCACCGCAACCCTCATCATCCCTTCATCTTCCGAGATCCGACCCCACCCCCTCCGCAAAAAGTCCCGAGTAGTCCGGGGCGAGGCAGATATCTGGCCGTCTGCACCAGCTTCTTGAACTTCGTCCAACCCTGCCACGGGAAGTTTGAATAATGACAAGTTGAGTGCCCTAAAGCCTGAGAAAAACCCTAAAAATCCCTCTCCCTTACTCTTTTCCTTCTATCAATCAATGACCAATTGTTAGAGAGCTGGCGGATATAATTCTGTTACAGCAGTTAGGGCCGGAGGTGTTGCAATCACCCTACTAACTACATGACGGAGCTGCACGACCTGACCGCCGTTCTGATCGGCGAAGGGCCAATTCGGAGCCCCCCCCGTTAAACTCACTTCCTGCACACGGAGCCCCCTTCCCCCACGGAGCCCTTATTTATAGACGTTTAGAATGGCAGAACCCCCCCCCCCCAAAAAAAACCAAAAAAACAAAAAAAACAAAAAAAAAAACAAGGTTGCCAGCTCTCGGTTTCATTCTCCAGGAAGAAGGCGCTAAACCTAATGAGACCATCAAAGCTCTTTCTGTCACGTACAATGGGGAAACAGGGTAATGTAGCAGCATTAGGAGGAAGAAAGCGCCTCTGAATGTAGTCGTATTTCAAATTGCGCACGAGAATCAGCATGGGGGTAGACCATTCACCAGCCAACACCGTATCAATGCCAAGTGTTCTTAAAACATATTACGCCGCGGCATTAATTAATTTGTTGGCTTGTGAAGCGAAGCATATTAGGGGCTATTCATCATTGGCAGGAAATTGACAAGTTATCCATGGCCAGGGTCTCAAAGGAGTATCGGCTTTCATTTTGCGTCAAAGAAAGTGAGTGCCACCTCGTTCGTTGAATATTCCCCCGTTTTCTTTTTTCCCCGCGCCGTCTTTGTTACGGCCCGGAGCACAAAAGGCCCGCCCGTCGTAAGGGGGGGGGCGGCCTCGCGGATCGGACGGCGGCGGCAGCAGCGGCGGCGAGGGGCTCCGGGTAAGCGGCGTCGCTCGTGATCTTGCCCTCGGCGCGAGTCGACTTTAACAATCAGACACGGCCGCGGGAAACATCTGTCTAAGACGGACACTTTGTACAGCTGCAGTCGTCCCTGTCAATCAAAAAAAAGAACAACACGCTCCGGCATGTTCCTGACTACCACCTCTCTGAAGATATTCACCAGCACAGCCGCGCAGTGTGTGTGTGTGTGTGTGTGTGTGTGTGTGTGCGCGTGTGCGTGTGTGTGTCCGTGTGTGTGTGTGTGTGTGTGTGTCCCTGCGTGTGACTGAGTATGTGCATGCATCTTTGTGTCAGTGAGAGAGGGAGAGAGAGAGAGAGAGAGAGAGAGAGAGAGAGACATTTGGGAGTTTGTAGATGACGCCACATCTATTTTTAGTCCAGTACACGGAGTTCTGCCTCTGTGTTTTGCCGTACTGTTCCAAGGACAGCCTGTCGGGGTCATCAACAGCAGCTCCGGAGAGCTGCCGGGGAGAGCTCTGGCCCCTGCAGCCTCCCGCGCCCGCCGGAGGAGCCCTACAAGACTCCCCGGCCGGCGGGTTCGCGGGGCTATCTGTGAGGAGGCTCGCCTCTCTTGACGGATGCCATGTTCCCCCACCCACCCCACCTCTCTCGGGTGACTAATGGGCTAATAACTCAACTGTCACCCCGGCACGTTATCTCGCACCTTCTTATGGGAAGGATACCACCCTGGAACGTCTCCGCTGGAGCCCTGCCCTGAGAAGATATGAGCCTCCAGATCTCCAAAGTTCCCCCTTTTCCCCGTCGACAAATGTCTCGCGAGCCAGCAGGGGGGCTAGAGCCGGAGAGCTACTTTCCCCCCTTACCCCCAGAACTCAATTCCGGCAACGGAAGATGGGGGCGATCCGTTCCTCGCGTTCTCTCGCGAGCGACACATTGATGATGAACCTCGATTCTGTGTTTGAGCGTCCCGGCTTTGTCTGCGAAATCGTTCCGTCCGGTGACTCACCCGTCCGCCGGCGAGCGGTGGCTATGCGCGGTCGCTGCGACAGCCCTTATCGCCGGCCTGTTATCCAGAGTGCTTCGGGTGATCATCTCGCCATTCTACCGCGCACTTGTGCAGCAAAGGGCCTCCACTTTAACTCAACAGGAGGCGGCTGAACGGCCGCGCCGCCTCAGCCCCCGTCAGCGTCCGGGTTCAGCACGGAGACGGGGTCCTCAAAGTCATACATATGCATCCAGGTTCTACAGCCAAAGTGGTAAGCCTTTTTCAAAAAAAATAAAAAATTAAAAAAAAAGATTTGTCTCGCCTCTCCGTGCCATCTAAGTTTCGCAGAGCAGGGGGGGTGGACATGTGTGCACCGAGGCAGGGACCGCCCACCCCCCGGCCCCGATCCTTCCTGTTCAGTTGCTGGAGGCCTCCGGCTTATCAGTTCCAGATCTCACAAGAACACAGAGAGAAAGAGAGAGCACTGACAGGAAGGGGATTTTTTATTTTTTGTTC
The DNA here is from genome assembly GCF_960531495.2 of Zeus faber. Classification (NCBI taxonomy): domain Eukaryota; kingdom Metazoa; phylum Chordata; class Actinopteri; order Zeiformes; family Zeidae; genus Zeus; species Zeus faber. Next base: position 17,941,716 of record NC_137207.1, read on the forward strand.
TCCTCCTCCTACCCGCCGTTACCCCTCACATGTCACAGAGGAAAGCAATTATTCATTAGGGCACGCACTGGTGTAGTACAGACAAAGAGCTACGAGCCTCCCGAGACTAATGTTCCATTCCACCAAGCAGTACATCGAGGAGACCGGGTGTCAAAAACTGCCAGAAATACTATTTCTGGAGATCATATTTGGGCATTAACCCCCCGAGATTACATTCCTCCGTCGAAAAAAACTCTTGTTGTTTTCCTTGAAAGCGGCCCTTCCGTCAACCCCCGCTAGGTTGCCCGGTGACAAAGGCAACCCTCCGTCAACAGGGGAGGAGGAAATGTATCGCTGAGCGAAGGAACCAGCTGTGAAGCACAGTTGCCACTCATGTCACATCCCCCGTCTCGCCCCTCGCCGTCTATCCCGCCTGACATTTCCACAATACGCCTGACATTTCCATGCCTTGGTTTATCCCACTCAGCCGTGAGCCGGGCAGATGTTTGTCAGGCCAGTGTATTTCTCAGTATTCACACTGCTCTAATCAAGATTAACTACTCTTATCTATTCTGTGTGCGTGTGTGTGTGTGTGTGTGTGTGTGTGTGCGTGTGCGTGTGTGTGTGTGTGTGTTGCATGTCCCCAAATCCAAAGGCACCAAGCCATAACTGTATTGTATAATACCGTGGGCCGATCAGCTCCAATCCCACCCCAGCCACCACCCCCAACATAATTCTCTTTTAGCGGAGCAGGAGCCCCCGTGTTTTCGCGATGCACTGAACTGCACACCGTGCAGAAGGCGGAAGAGGAACCGGGGGGATTCTTTCCTACTGTGTTTTTTCCCCCGGACATGGCCCGGCCATAACTGAGGTCGGCGGGCGACCTTTTGGTACATATGTCACGTCCAGGTAAAGCCCCGGGGGGCTGCGGGACACACAGCTGTCTGTGCTCTTGAACCCCCTCTCGTAAAGCACAAACTGCGCTTGTCCGGTCTTTACCCGGGACGGGGGAGGGTGGACCGCGGCGGCCACACAGAAACCGGCACCGTCGCGCCCAACGCTCCGAGGGAATGTTTCCGGCTGTTTAAAAAAAACAGACAAAAAAAAATAATAACGATCTAGTGACAGGAGGAGTATGATATCAAGGATCCCTCCCTGATATCTATTTCCAGTGACGAGATACATCTGTTGCCACCCCGCACCCCAAGAGCCACTGGTGACATTTCCATCACCAGCAATAACCATAATAGTATCTTGTCCAGCAATGAGGATCAGAAAGGACTTCCAGGGCAGTCTCGGCAGGTGAAAGGATTGGGAAAAGGTTACGACGATAAAAAAAATAAATAAATAATAATAATAATATTAAAAAAAAACCCTACCTGTGTTGACTTTAATCCTGGATCCTTCACCACTTCTTCACCCCCCGACCCATTCACACAGCAGGAGGAGGAACACTCCAGCAGCTCCGCTTCTTTTTGCCCTGAGGGAAGGGGATCAAAAAAAAAAAAAATTTTTTTAAATAAAATAGAAGAAAAAATTAAAAGCCGCTGTACTATCCATTCAGCAAAGGGCACGGCACAAAACCGGTAATGACAAATGCATTTCCGCGTTGGAAAACCCCGAGCCTACTGCTCAACGCAGGGCGGGTCACCGTATCGCTGACCGCCGGATCCTCTGGGTACGAGTGGCTTCCACTTGCACCGTGCTTAACACGACACACTGCTCTGCTGCATGGATAAGCTCCTTCACGCTCCCGCGCCCATGGAGGACAGACCCCGACGAGCCGCTGATACGCGATCGCCCGCGTTCCCGCTAAACGTCCACCGCGGGCCGGGTTCAGTGCCACGCCACGTTCGCGGCAGCTTACTATTCACCCCTGATTGACAGATAAGCCTATTAAGAGAGGGTATCTGCTGCTCTGTAGCACTTACTGCGGGCCGGCCGGCCGGCTCCCGCTTACGGCCACTGACATGCAGCCTCACGCCGGGCGTCCATCTAATCTTTTATTTTTAACTGTAAAAGGCAGGAATTTCTGTCTGTCTGTCTGTCTGTCTGTCTGTATGTCCTTTGATTATCTCGACAACCGTTCATCCGATCGACTTCACACTTGGCGGGTTTATTGCCGGGGACCCAAGGAGGTGCAGTGTCAAATTTGGTGCGATTTGCATTTTGCAATTTCGTGGCACGTGTTTAATATTAATAAACTTTCAATAGACGGCGAGTCAGCCGGGGGGGGGCGGCGCCTCAGGGTCTTTGCCCGGGTGTGCGACTATAACCGGTGGTTTCACCTTTCGTGGTGGGGCGCGGGGCTGAAGGGTTGACATTTTGTGAAACTGTGCCATTAAAATATCTTATTGTCTAAATGTTGAGCGGGCGTGCACTAGCATCAATAATTGGTGGTGTACCAGGGGTGAGGGAGCGTTAGACCTAAGCCAAGTCATTATGGTTCTCTGACAGAATAAACACACAGACTTCTCTGGTTGTTTGTGTTTTGTTGTTTTAAATAATAGAGCACTCAGAATGAACCACTATTGTTTGTTTTTTGTTTTTTTTTGTCAAATTGTATTTATCTTGCAGGGACCCCACATGGCAAATAATCTAGTCTTATCTTTGCTCATCCAAGCAAATAAGTACAGAGACTTAATTTTCCTTAATTAATTAATCATCGCATGTAGTTATAATTACGAGCACAATGGGAAAGGCTTTAATAGGCACTGTCTGGTTCTAGCATGCGTTATCTTTCTATATATCATGCTTTTCTCTCTCGGCGACGGAGACAATTACAAAGCTAAAAAAGACGAGAATATTTACAGCCGATCCAGACGGTAAGTGAGCTCCGTATCACACACAGCTGGTGGAATATCGACGCAATAGCGCGCAAAAAAAAAGAAAGAAAAAAAAAAGAAAAAGGTGTTTTCAGCCCCACAAAGCGGGTTTGATGGCATCCATTTGATAGATGTTTGTAAATGTGTCAGAAGTGATTATGTGTTTGTGTGACTACAAATGACACTTCATCCTTATCCCGTCGAGAGGATCTTTTTCGGCGACGCAGGCAAGCGCATCTGCAGGAGAGGGTGGCCCTTTGTGCGCCGCCGCACCTTTTTTTTTTTTTTTAAATATCATCGCAAGCATTTCGGGGAGCGTTTCACCTCCCTCGGAGGTGCCATGCGCCGAGAAGAGAAAGTGGAGGAGTTGGGGAGTGGGGGCTCAATGGGTTCAGCAGTAGAGGAGGGGAAGGGGGGGGGGGGCGATGCTGGGTGCCTCACTTTTTAAAGCCAGATTCTGCCCAGATTACCTGGGTGCTATTCATCAACGGCTTTTCCAGGGCTGTGAAAAATCAATGTGCTCTGCGCTGCAAACAGTTCATAATGACGGCGGATGAAGAAAAAATAAATAAAATAAATGAAGGAGGAAAAAAAAAAAAAAAGGAAAAGAAAAGCTCAACTGCAAGAGAATTGATTTGTTTAAGTACAATAACACGGCGCTGCAGCACGGTGAGGCAGCCAGACAAAGACTTGACTGGCAGAATGAAACCACAAGCAGTAATTGATGAACTGCCGACAAACCGTGAATCAGGAACGGCGGAGGCCTGTTATCTAATTAAAGGATTGTTCTCTCTGATGGACAAATACCAGCCGCCATTTGATGGGGGGGGGGGATTGGCAAACAAAACCAGTGCACCACCGGGTGTAAAAGCCACTAAAGCGAAATGAGCCTTTTGCGGTATCAAACAAATCCACCCGCGCAGCCACAGAACCATTTGAGCTGATTTTTTTAACAAGGGTAAAAAACTTGTAAACTTGTAAACTGGGAACGTCGCCGATTATCAACATCCGCACATTCCCCAATCCCGTATCAATCAATACCCGAATTCGTGATCTCTATCTCATCGGCGGTAAACGTAAGGACGGTCGACTACGTGCGCAACCGTATTGACCCATTTTCCCAATTCTCGGCGGAAGACGCGAGCAGCTCGTCACCGGAGCCACAACGGCCACAGACCTCGGCTCGGCCCGGTAATTCCCCCGACGTACTGCCGCGTCACCGGGTTCTCGCCGACACGCCGCTCTAATTAAACTGCCGTTGGGTCGCTTCCTTCAATAAAGCAATTTCGGTCGTACCACGCCCAGGAAGAGCCACGCACCGACGTCGGCACCGCCCGACACCACCAGATGTTTAAGAAACACCCGTCTGCCGGCGTCAGATCAAAATGTGAGCCACATCTGGCCGGGTCAAAATTGATTTTAAAATAAAGACACTAGCGTCCGAAAATGCCCGGTGACTCATTGCGCCGTTTGTCAACGGGCGCTTTAACGACCACATAAAGCTCCGCGATCAAACCGCACAGATGTTGAAGAGCAGGCATTACACTCGCTGGCGAGGGGAAAAACAGCGCAAATAAATGTCATGCCATGGCGTTCAGCCCACGGACAGGGACGAGCGAGGTGAGATCTACCAAAACTACCGACGCTGCAACAAACGGACGGAAAGAGGCGGCAAGGTGTCAAGTGCGTCGGCACAAACAGCCTCGCACACAATAAACCCCGCCGCCGCCGCCGCTGCCGCCTCTTTGGCCGTAGAGGTGCATTCATCATTGTTATTATTCCTTCGGAGAGGAGAGGGCCTCCCAGGTTTAATTGGGTCCTGATGGAACCAAAAGCCCCACTGTCACCGCAGACACCGGTACCGCCGGCTTATCCCTCCCCGAGTCGGCGCAAATGGAAAACAGTCATCCCGTGTGAAGTAGCCAGGGAAAACCGCGGAAAGTCTTCTACGGGCAGGGGAGAGGAGGAGGAGGGCGGCCGACGGCTGCGCCCGGACAAGGGCCGCCGGGGGACACCCGGCGGTGTGGGGGGTTCACCGGGACCCGCTGCGGTGGGCGGCGGACGAGCCCGCCCGCGCAGGCCAGTCTCACCGGGCGTTTCCCGGCGTTTCACTCGAACGCCCGGAACTTATCGAAACGTCAATTTTGGCTCGTTGCGGCGTCGCGGTCGCCCGTGAGGCAGATTCCCCAACGGGCCCAGAGAAGTCAAATGAAAAGCAGGCGTCACCGCACTCGGAAAGCAGCGGCGGAAGAAGGGAAGACGGGAAAGCTTTTAATCACGCCGCCTCGTTTCCCCGGTGATCGCCAGCGCGGGGGAACTTTGACCCGGCGGCGACCTCCCGCGGCAGCGCTCCCCTTCCCACTCCGTTACGCCGGGTGCCTTTGGACGCGTCCCACCGTTAAACATGCCCGGGACGTGCGAGGTCAGCCGTGGTAGACATTTCTGCTTTTCTGCTTCCCCCACCCCCCCAAAAAAGACACTCAAGCCCCTCAACGCCGGCACTTCAAGGAAAAGAATGCTCTTTCACAAAGTGAGCAGAGGGTGAAAGGAGCACCTTGTAATTTCTGATGATTTCCAGGGAAGTGGCAGCTTTTCATTTGCAAAAAGATGAAAACACACACACACACACACACACACACACACACACACACACACACACAGACACACACACACACACCCAGCCGTGCATAGATGTGGTACGTCGATTCGGGCACATGAGCACTCCCGCTGCGTTAGCACTAATCAACTCTCCACAGAGTGGCGACGCCAAAATCCAGGTAACAGCAGGGTGGCTGCACGCTACTTCCTTAAAACCCATATGTCCCGCCTGCCCGCACGCACACACGGGCACACACACACGCCTGGTACACACACACACACACACACACACACACACACACACACACACACACACACACACACACACACACCTGGAATACCAACAAGGACCCACCTCACTTAGAAAGCTTTGTCGAAACAAAGTCGTTCTGTCCTCCGTGTGGAATCTACCAATACAAATACCGGCCTAAGAAAATGGCCAAAACAGGGTGTTGTGTTTGGGATTATCTCCAAACACAGAGCTCTGACACCGAGCATGTAAGGTATCAAACCAAAGTGACTGGATTGCGGCTTTGTCGCGACACATAGAAGCGCGGTGGATGTCTCTAATGGAGGGGAAAAAGGGATTATTTATACAAGTCTGTGCTGTTGACTGAAAGTAATGGACCACATCGGTTCTTGGGTTTCCGCTGATCCTTAAAGCTTAGGAATCCGAAGTGGTATCCGTTGGTCTACCTCCATTCGCCACGTTTTTTTTTTGCCAACTCCAAACATACGGGCTGGGACCTGCGCGAATTCCAGAATTGTGTGTGTGTGTGTGTGTGTATATATATATATATATATATATATATATATATATATATATATATATATATATATATTTGAGATTGATGTGGTTAAAAATAAAAATGGGCGGGACCGACTCCATAAACCCTCACATGACCTATGCCCACTAGAATTTTGCAGGCTCACAAACAGGAGCAAACAAGTGCACGATACACACACATACACCAGATATACACACTCACAACCATTATCTCACAATACACATACTGTGGATACCACATTATCACAGCTACGAGTCAGCTCTACAGGGCGACTATAGAATAGCGGCTGTAAAGCATGGTCTGGCAACATGACTGAGCAGGATCACAAACCGCATCACAAAATCACGGGCAACGCCGGCACCACCGCAGCTTATCGACCGGCGGCATACAAACGAGGCGCTTGGCATCATTGAAGACGTCAACAAACAAACAAACTGCGCGGGGGCCGTTTTCGCCGCTTCCATGGCGTCTTTTGCGCCGTGATCCGGGTTCTCTTCGCCGGCTGAGAGCGCCAGGGCACTCGCATTTTAATGCGCATCGTATTTTAGAGTGCACGCGACAAATACGCACGTCCATCTCCGTCAATCTAAACGACGGCGTTTCTTTTCTTTTCTTTTATTCTTGCCTCGTTGGGATTGGCGTGATCACATGTGAGGACCTCACGTGTGATCGCCGACACGGCGCTGGCTGCAGCCGCGAAGCGCTTGACAAAACAAAACGTCGAAAACTCCAAACGCACCAGACCAGCATCCCATTAAACACAGGTAAACAGCTTCATACCGTGCACAGCTTCCTAATATGTGAACACACTTTGCGTCTTGGCATCATTTCTTTGCATTTACAGCTCAGCGTCCGACTAGACCACTCTGAAAAAAGGAGAAAAAAAAAAAAAAAAAAAAAGAAGAAGAAAGAATCAACCAAATGGTCTAGACATTCGTATAAAGAATAAAAATAAATAAAAAATCCCTAAAAAGGGCTGTCATTTCCGAGCTGCAGAGTTCAGAAATGTACGCGGCTCCGGCACAGATCGCTGCCTCCGATATTTCCTCCCAAGACCCGCCGCGCTCCATCCAAGCGCCTTTCATTTCGGAAGCAACGGCAACCTGAGAGGGTGTTGTTTTTTTTTGAGGGGGGGGGGGTTTTATCCTTAAGTGTTCTTTCCTCCTCTGCCTGTCCTTTGTTTCCAGCGGTTTCCTCCACATCGCAGTGACAATGTTGGGAGCTCAAACTCCCACGAGGCGGAGAGCGACAGGGGAGCATTAGGCACAGAGACATGGAGCAAAGACGAGGTGACGGACAACACTGTAAATATGCAGGAACCACTTTTTTTATGCTGTAATCAAGGTGTGAGATATATAAATATATATATACTATATATATATATAGAGAGAGAGAGAGAGAGGGGGGTCGAGAGATCATCTGCAGCCAGTTGCAATGCAGAGGTGGGTGTAATGAGGCTTGATCTGTCAGAGAGGAGCCCAGGACCTGTATTTGCATTTTCACCCCCTTCCCTCATCTCCAGCTGTTGCCTTTTTCCTCCGCGCCTCTCGTAATGAGAAGAAAACGAAAGGCGATAAGATTGAACGAAACAGCCGTTCACGCCGAGGAATTAAGGGAGGAGGGGTGGGGTGGGGGGGGGGGGGGGGGGGGGGTTGTATATTACCAGTGGTAATGGGGAGGGGGAGGGGGGGGTAAAGAAAAGGTGGGATGCAGAGACGAATACAATCTGTTGGCGGCGGAACAAGCAGAGCATCACCAGCCCCATCATCGTTCAACCACGACTACTACCCCCCGACCCCCCCTTCCTCCTCCCCCCGCCCACGACACCTTGCCGCTGGCGTGTGTGTGTGTTTCATACAGACACATTCATTAGTCATTAGCACGCGGGTCTGGAATATTGATTTTGAAAACACACCAGCGGCACGCGAACACCCCCCCCCCCATCACAGACAATAATACGAAGTGCTCTTCAAATGTTCGCGTGGAGCCGTGCGTTTCAACGGCGCGGCGCCCGTTTCGCCGCCGCTAACCTGGTGCGGCGGCGGCAAGGCGAACGGAAAACCCGTAAGCCGGTTGCCGAGGACTCTCGAGGCAAAGCGAGAAGAAACGGGAAAACTAAGAGTGGAAGCAACATCAATAATGAAGTGAAGGAGGTGTGCGTGCGTGTGGGTGAGTGAGTGTGTGAGTGTGTGTGTGTGTGTGTGTGCGCGGTGCGTGTGTGTGTGCGCGGTGCGTGTGTGTGCACGCGCGCGCGGGGGGAAGAAACAAAGCCGTTCATAACAAATGAGAAAAACAGGCAGAGCGTCTCATTGCGAGAGCACTAACGACAATCAATTAGCAATTGCTGGTGATCCTGGGCGCGTCTGAGTATAAGGTGTCTTAATGAGTCCCATTTCCATTAGGCGCTCGGGCTGGAGAGGCGCGAGGAGGAGGCTCCCGCTCCCACCGGCTCCTCCATCTCAATGCCTAATGACTCTGAGAGTGGATTACTCCATCAAGTCCTTTTCGCTTGCTCTTTGTTTATCCCCTGCGTAAATAATGGTCAACCATTACAATGCATTAAGCCGGGCCACTCCACGGAGAGTGAAGGAGGGAGGGAGAGAGAGAAAGTGAGAGAGAAAGGACAGAAAGAGCCCTGACAGACATCCTCCAGTGATCTCCAGGAAATCGGCTAATACCGGCCATGTGTGCTCCTCAAATATGTGTCTGAGTTTATACGAGAAGCGTGGCCGGAGAGAGGGAGATTGAAAGAGCGAGCGAGCGAGTGAGCGAGCGAGCGAGCGAGAGAGAGAGGAGCGAGGAGTGGAGCAGGGGAAATGAAAAGAGGAAACCGGGGGTGACGGCAGACAGGCCCCGTCAGCGCTCGGTGGTGCAATGCAGCTCGCTGTGTCGGCGTCGGCGTCGTCGTGTCGGAGCACCCCCCCCCACCCCCCGATATTCCTGATGCCAACGCTCCCGGAGCAGATCCGATCAATATCTCGCCCGAGCCTCCATCAATCGCCCCCTCTCTCCTGCTCCCCTCTCCCTGATTGCTTCTTCTCACAACGCCCTCCCCTACTCCTGCCGGGGCTGGATAAAAATTAAACACATCAGCAAAAAAAGATACACAAGTGGATATAGCCCCGTCGCTCGGGTCATGAATTTCGGCTAACGGCGCTCATCGCGGCCCGCCGCCGTTAGCCCTGATGGATGCAGTGACAGGCCGGCTCCAGAGGAGATTGGGCCCTCGGCCCTCGGGGGGGGGGGCTCGTCGCAGGCAGGTGACTCTCATCCGCAGTCTCCCCACTCGTCAGAGCGAAAGCAACGCAGCTGGAGGGGGGAGAGCGGCGCGGCTTCGTCGGAGGCAAAAGACTCTGACGCAGACGAGGCCTCCGCCACCGGCGGAGCCCGCGTCACCGTCTGCTTGCCGCTGTCGCCCGGCTCCGCATCAATCACGGACAAATTAAGGATTCAATTAAAAGTAGGTGATTACCTTCAAATTGTTCCTTGGCGGCTGCTTCAATAATGAAAACCGCGGTACCTCGACAAATGAGCGCGGCTCGGTTTATTTTATTTTCTGTTAAAAACACCTCTTACAAAAGCAAGGTTAGACAAAAATCCAATATCCACTGACTGAGACGTTGAACGTTAAGTGGTTTTCTTCTGCTAATCAAACTGCCGCCGCCTTTGTGCGTCAGGTTGCGATAACGGGGGACAAAAAAATAAAAAAATAAATAAAAGAGGTAAAACCGCCCGCGTCGCAAAATGCATGAGATATGGCAGTATTTCGCTCCCGGGGGAGAACGCCGGGTGAGGCAACGGGGGGAAAAAAAATGGGGGAGACTCTCCGGGGAGAATTGAGAGTGCATGCCTTACCCTTGCAGCGCACACACCCCTAACACCTTTAAACAGTAACTCAGCGTTAATTGAGTAATTATGTAATTCATACACTGCTCTTTTTAACGAGAGGTTAACAGCATCCAGCGCCGTTTCAACTTCTTCCGTAATCAAACGTGTGCAGATTGATGCTGTGCCGCGATCTTCCTCCCCCGTGGCCTTCTCGGTGTACTAACACCGTGACCACCGAAGAAGTTGTACCGTGTGTGAAAGCGGCCTTCTTACGGGGCCAAATCCATTTTTTCTCCTTTTGGACTCGAAAAAAATGTCGGTCGGATTTGGGGGGCCCGCGCTGGCGGGTGGCGGCGGTGGCGGCGGCGGCTCCTTGGCTTTCGGAAACAGGAAGTTAGACGCACCGGGGCTCCCTCACCCCGTGACAGGACAAACAAGGTTTCGGAAAAACAAAAACCCACCGGGGCTTCTTTGTCAGCCCAGAGTGGTTCCCCCGCGAGCCGGAGGAAAACCCTCTCTCTCTCACCCGCCCGCCCTCCCTCCCTCCCTCCCTCCCTCCCTCCTCCGCCAAGCGCCTGAGCTTGTGACTGGAGCCGTTGTCAACACGCTGCGCTACGTTTTTAGACGGCGGGGGCGGGCAGAATCGCTTTGATCCACTTTGAGGCGTGTCTTCCCCCCATCGCCGCCCGTCGGTTACAGTCGGTCTCAGTTATATATCGCTCGCGAGGGGGTTGTTCGGCTCAAACCGATTACTCAACGCTTGGTGGCTGCAGGGCGGGGGGAGGGGGGTTCCTCGTTGTCGCATTGAATCCTTAAGCCTGAAAATGAGGAGGTCGGCGATTGGAGTTTGGAAGAAGAAGCCACCCGCCTCCGCTGACGGATGACCCCGGAGTGACGCCGAAATTCTGTCGTGAACTTGACAAAGTGCAGAGATGTGAGGCAGAGCAAGCCCCACGCTGGGGTTTCTCTGCGAGGGGGAAACAATGGGCGTCTGAGCTGGTTTCTGGCCCGAACAATGGCAGGATGACATGGAGCCTGACAGACAGCCACGCTGCAGACAGGAGAGGCGGGCTTCACAGAGGAACAGCCCTGCCAAGAAATCTCCCACTCTTCCCATTTCCTCTACCCCCGGTCTTTTATGTACTTTGGCACCCCTTCCATTTATGACTCAAGGATGAACAGTCAAACATTTAGTACTCATTCGAACACACCATTGAGACACAAGCCGAGGAAAAGCAGTACAGCCTATACAGCTGCACATAGTAGGCCTATAATAAAAAATGAAAAAAAAAAATAGTAATAATAATAATAATAATAATAAATATAGCTGCAGGCAGAATTACAGTTTTCCGGGTTCTCTGAAATGCAGCACGATTTTCCGAGTTTACATTGAACGCCGCATCGGCTCCCCCTGGTCTGTCGTCTCCTGGTTGCTCGTCTCGCGGAGCAACCACTATGTGGTCTACACACCGCAACTCTCCGAGATGGAAACCAAACTTAATATAGACTAATATAATTGTTTTGTTATATACTTATAAACTATTATATACTAACTATGAATGGCAACACACGTGTGACACGTGACCAACCAAATGTATATATATACTGAACACAACTCAAATATGCCACATTCCATTATCAACAAAAATTTGGGTCATGTTCTCTAACCGTTGTTTATCACACTACAACCACGCCTCCATTTCGTCACAATGCACAATTCCACCGAAGCAGGAAAAGCAATAACACGGAATTATTGCCCGGCCCTTCCCCCGCACGCCACCGCTCGCGCCCGAGAGTGCCAAGTTCAGGAGGTGATGAAATCTGAAAAGTCCGATGCGCGCCACTCTGCGGCACCGAGAGTGCTCTCCATTATTGATGGCCTCCGAGCGGGACTTTAGAGCGTCTTTCGCCCCTCTTATCAATCATTCATCGGCCTTCCACTGAAGACCCCGCAAGCCTCTGGTGTCAAATCACACCGGAAAAAAAGCGGGACGGAAAGCGCCGCATAGCGGTTCTCCTTTAATTAGACGAGTTAATCCGCGGGGGCGATCAACGGGGCTGAAGGCGCGGCGCGGCGGAAGGGCGCGTCCCGGCCCGATCGCCAGATACAGAGCGTCCCCTTCCCGGCCCCATGAATTAACCGCACAACGCGACAACGCCGAATCCCCGTCGCTCAGCTCCACTCCCTCCACGCCCGTCACCCCCCCCCCCCCCCCCCCGGAAAACACACTCCCCGGGTGCCCCGCCAATCTGGGAGACTGGAATTGGGAATGCGACACGGGAACGGATGGGAAAACGACATGATTGCGTCGCGCAATCCTCCCCTCTCATCCATCCTCGCCCGTTTCTAACCAGGATCCCATTTCGCTCAAATACAGCAGACTCCCTCCGCCGCCCCCCCACCCACCCCCTTTGGAAGACAAACATAATCAAACTTTGTTTTCTCTCGCCCTCCATCCCTCCCTCTCCGGATGCTCTCTCTCTCTCTCTCTCTCTTTCTCTCTCTCTCTCTCTCTCTCTCTCCCCCTCTGGAGTGGAATTGAAAGCACATCCCGCCGAGTTCTTCGGTGGCGATCTCCAATTACCTTCTGCGTGCGAGTGTTCACTGCACTGGAACCTTTCCATTTCATCATCGCACCCAAGCTACACCCCACACCCCCCAACCCTGGCCCCCACCTCTCCCCAGCCCCCAATCCCAACACACACACAGACACACACACAGACACACACACAGACAGACAACCAGCAGCAAACACAGCAGACCGTGTCATCTGTGTACAGGGGGGGGTGGAGGGGTCAGAGCACTAGCAAATTCCTGGGTTTGTCCTGGGGAAAAAAAAAAAAAAAAAAGATATATTCATTTCTATACAAACCACAGGTGCAGTGAGGGGTTTCTCACCCCCAGTGAAAGCCCAGGGGAGGGGGGAGTCAGGGATGGGGGTGGGTTGGGGTGGCGGGCTGCGATGCTCAGCACCACTCTGGGCCCTGTTTGTCACTGTTGTTTTGTCGGGTAAAGAAACATGTTTCTGTTGTTGTCGTTGCTGTTTGATAATTCCCCTCCCCCAATTAGAACCGTTTCCAGCGTGCCCTTGTGCAATCTTCAAAAGCCAGGGATGTGATCCCTCCCCGGCTCTGTCCGATGGCTTTAAGTCGGACTGGAGTGATGAATCACTTGACGCAACTTCCATTCCAGGGGCCAATTCACGACTCAAATCAATACCCGTCTCTCTCTCTCTCTCTCTCTCTCTCTCTCTTTCTCTCTCTCTTTCTCTCTCTCTCTCTCTCTCTCTCTCCCTCCCTCCCTCCCTCCCTCTCCCCCGTCTCGTTGCAACATCCTGCAAATTATTAATCTCGGGGATCAGCCGCATTGGTTGGTTCACTCAGGTTCACTCGTTTACTCAGGAAACTTTAGGTTTGTTGCGCCAGGCGGTAAAGAGAGTTCAGACCCCGACACCGCAGCCCCCGGCGCCGCTGCCAAAGAGCAGTCACGGCGGTCTAGACGCGGCCGAGCGGCCGGCGAGCGGGGGCCCCCGCCGGCCGAGAGCGCTCTCTCGCAGCGCGCCAGGAATTCAGAGAGAGAGAGAGAGAGAGAGAGAGAGGAAATGCACGAGTGCGAGCCAGGAGGGAGCAGAGTGCGTCCCGGAGGTGTTGGGGCGGCGACTGCAGGACGCGGGGGGGCCCCTGTCCCACCACGCACGCACGCACGCACACGCACACGCACACGCACACACACACACACACACCCCCATCCCCCTTCTCCTATTTCTAGGGCGCCTTGACTCGTACCAGACTCTCTACAAAAAAAAGCTTACACACACACACACACACACACACACACACACACACACACACACACACACACACACACACACACACACACACACACACACACACACACACACACACACACACACACACACACACACACACACACCGGGCAAAACTCAGGAACAGGAAACGTTTGCCAGGTTCTAGGAAATCACCACGCAACAGAAAACAAACAACAACATCTACTCGTGGAAAGAAAGAAGAAAGGACGAGGTTTTGGCCGAACGGTTTCTTTGCAAAAAGAAAGAAAGAAAGAAAGAAAGAAAGAAAGAAAGAAAGAACCAGCCTGGTGCAGGTGGAGTATCCCGGTCTGGTGGCGGCCGCACGGCTGGCTGAAGGCTCACACCGGTACCCGGGGTCATGAATATTCAGCGAGCAGGTAAATGAGGCAGATAGCACTTGACATGTCGAACATCCACCTTTGGCATCCCACCCCTCCACGACGACCGCGAGGAGGTCGAGGAGGCGGGAACAAACACTTTTTTTGTTTGCAGGCCGGGAAAACAAAACCTCCGTTGATATATTGACCAAAGAGCGCCGACCGCCCCCCCCCCAAAAGCTCCCGTCACCTCAGCGGGAATTCAGCCGCCGAGGTCTCGGAGTCTGGCAACGAAACACAATCTTGTAGCATTATGCCTTTTTTTTTTTTTTCTTGCAATACGCTGACATTTACATTCCTGGGAAAACATGTTTTCCTTGACTATAATCCCAGTGCTGGTATCAAAATGTTTGCTCTCTAAATATTTACCAACCCAGCGCGTCACATCCAAAGCCTCGCGCAGGCACCTTGAGACACTTTTTTTCCTTTTTCTTTTTTTCTCTCCCCCAAGTGTTGTGTCCCAAAGGGGATGCGAGTGAAAGGCGCTACACACTCCCTCGCGAGCGAGCAAACTCTGTGAACGCGCGGCGCTCCCACCCCCCTCCCGCAACACCTCAAACCGGCATTCCTCCCACAGACGATCCATACTATTGAAATTTACAGCGCGGCGGGTAAGGGAGCGTCGCGTGAAACAAAGCCGCGACGACGACAAAAAAATAATAATACAAAAATACAAACAGACACATTAGTGGATGTGTTAAAGCGATAAGCGTGGCGCTGATGCGTCCCCTACCACCTTCATCCACATGACTTATCCAGGTAAGCCATTTAACATCGGGGGGGTTGTGCACGCAGGCACGCACACACTCAACACAAACACACACACTATAATGTCGGGGGGGAGTGGGAGGGTTGTGCACGCACGCACGCACCCACACAAACATACACTATACTATTTGTCAATAGAGGGCCAAACACAAAGGGGGCCGGGGGCAGAGTGGAGTGCAGACCCTCCCCAGCTGCAGCTCTAGAAAATCCCACGAGAGGAGAGGGGTGTGGGGGGCGGGATTTGTGACTCGACGTATCCCACACACACACACACACACACACACACACACACACACACACACACACACACACACACACACACACACACACACACACACACACACACACACACACACACACACACACACACACACACACACACCAGCGTGTGCCTGGCTTCCCAATGAATCGAGGGGCTGTGAGCCACCATTACCAATCACGACGCCTGTCGCACCGAAAGCCACAGACGACGACGACGACGACTCCTCCTCCTCCTCCTCCTCCTCCTCCTCCATCACCCCCCACCCCCCAACACGCCAGGCCTCCTCCCCCCTCCTGATAAGCTGCCTTGCCAGCCTCGCCGCGCCTTGCCATGCCAGCGTCACCGCTGAAGGCTCCGTTTGCACAGCCACTTCATTGTTACCCGGCAAGACCGGACAACTGCACTTTGGACCCTTTGCGCTAGGGCCGCGGCATTGTATTTATTATTATTATTTTTTTTTCTTCCTCCTGCGGGCAAGCACCAGCGCGTTTTATCTGCATTTATTGATAAGAACGTAAACAGTATCCAACGCAGATTTAGCGAGCGCGTCACAAGCCGGTGAGTTTTTCTGCCCGCCGGTGCCGAGATCCACTGCTTGGCCGACCTTTTCCACCAAGCCATATTGAGCGTAATGGCCGGGCTGAGCTAAGTGATTGCGTTTTATGAGCGCATTTAACTTGATACAATATTGGATGACAAATGACCGCGGAATAGGTTAGGCCCGCATGAGACAAAGATAATGGCGCGACATACTAAACACCGAGCCCGTTCGCGCTCAGACGGATATGCGCCGAAGCTGACGTCCGGACAGAATTTCCAAATAAACAGTTCCCCGACGCACTGTTAGGATTCGGCGGAAGAGGCATTGCCTACAAAGGGCTGGATGACTACCTCGTCGTTTTTTTGGCTCGCCCTCGACAGTCAAAAACTGATATGAATTACAGACAGAGTCCCCCCTCCCCCCACATTTGGTCAATGGCCAGAGGTAAATCAAAGCGGTTCCGCAGCGCGCATGGAGGAAGTGTCTCAATGAAGCATTTTCGATTTGGCCCCTTTGAGTCGTAACATTTCTCCACCGCTCTGTAGAACACGCCGCTTGCCCTGCAAGAAAACAGGAACCGCGCACGTAGCTACCGCGGCCCGGGCGTTAAATGAGCCTGGCACGACCCGCGTATTTGATTTGCGCTTTGGCCGGAAAAACAAGGTGGCGCAGCTTCTGCAACCCCCCCCCTAGTCATTCCCTGCTGTGAAGAAACAATGTCGCCTACTCTGCACACTCCTCCAGTCAGCCACATCCTCTTGGATTTTATGACTGGTTAAAATGCAACCATTAAATATTCATGTGCAAGGGCTTTCACCCATGAAGCAGTCCCCCCCCCCCACTCTCTCCCCAAGCTTTAGAGAAAGTGAGAAACTTTTTTGATTTTAACTGACAGGAACTAAATATTGAAAGGGAAGCATCGGGAGTTCAGCTAAGTGGAGGCTCGTCCTCGCCGACGACAGGATTCCATCTAATATTAGTCTCCCTGGCTTGAGGTTTCATTGTCCTTAGAACTCTGCCCTTGGAAATTCATGGTTAATTCCAGTACAGTCGCAGGTGGAAGGAGAATTACCATCGTACCATCACCAGATGTCTGATCATCATCACCAAAAAGGTCGGTCGTACTTTTCTCCCTAATTCAAATCTAATGCTGAGTCGATGGGCCAATATGCGGAAACACTAGATATACACTAGATATAAAAGACTGAGGGAGACGTTTGGACTCGGTTGAGCAGGTCTGAGCTGTGAGGGTCTTTGCTGCAAACATGAGGGAAATTCTGCAGCAATTCATTTGTATACACCTGATTTGCATTTCCATATAAATCAAGGTTCTGAAACATGCTGGGAGCATCTTTGAATAAGGGATTATGTAGACACATTAAAGACACTACTCAGGGTCCTCATGTGTTACGACTACATTTTATATCACTATATTCAAGGCGGCAAATATGTATGTGACAAATAAACTTCTTGAATCCTGAAATAACATGCACACAGCGAATCATCAAGTTCAATATGGTTACTGGTGTTTTATCTATATCAGTTTGATACAAGCTTGAAAAATAAGTCATCTCTGAAGCATGTATGCAATACATTGAAACGCTTAGTCATTCACAGGTGATAGTAAGTCAGCTATGCATTGCTATTGACCAGTATATAGTCTGAATAATGGTTTGAATGCAACCCTGAAATAATCTGGAATTACCCGGAGGAGCTATATGTGTGAGCACAAATGCCTGATTCATTTGGACCGGATATAACCTTGACTTTACCCAGACAGCACCCTAGTACAAAGTCTGTGTAATGTCCGATTGAGCGGTGTGTGTGAACGGAGCAGGTGATTGTCCGGATCATTCACAGTGAGTATGAGCGAGTGGGCGTGTCGCGTGTTGATGACGTCTCTATGATGCACCAGATATTTACCTTTCTGCAGAACTTCACGCACTGAGCGTAGCTTAGTGCTCCTTTCTGCTTACCTATATATTCCTTTCCGCGCTCTCTTGGGTGTGCTAAAACTCTGCAACCTCACTGGGTCATTGCGTCACATCCTGCCTCCTGCACGCTCTACCCAGGCTCAGCCCCTTGACTAAACCAAACAGAGTATTTCCAGGTAGTCTCAACGCCCCTGAGACGGACAATCTCCGGTTGTGTGCTGTATGTGTGAAAGGGCAACTCTGGACAATATCCGGTGTTCATGTGTGAAAGCAGTTTTTGTGTGAGTGTGTGTGTATATATACAGTATATGTGAGTGTGCGTGTGTGTATGTGCGCGCACACACACACACACACACACACACACATACACACAAAATTAAATAATATTATTAAAATAATAAAAATAATATATTAAAACCCAAACAAAGCTGAGAATCCCTTCTGAAAACTACTCATTTGATGGAGCTCTTTTTTATAAATAAGACTATTAAAGAAAATGCTGGTGAAATTGGCCATTTCGTTCGGTTATTATTAACAGCCAGAAAAATGTGCTTTGTAAAATGTGACAACAGTTAAATTGTCCAAAAAAACGAACTCAGTGCTCACAAATAAAAAACAATAAAAAAAACAGGACCCTTCCACTTTTTCCATTGAGCACTTAACGAGCACATAATTCAATGTAATGACTTACAGTGATACAAGTCTGAGCAGAATTCACTGTGACAGATTGAATGGAACTTAAATATAATTACGGCGCATATGATCCTCTCCACAGCCCCTCGCTCTGACAAAGTGTCTCGCCCGCTGCTGCACACAGGATCTACTTTTTTTTTCGCCGCCAGTAATACACTTTTTCAATTTACTCATCGCGACTGGTCAGCGGCAACAAATTGCAGCCCCTGTAAGCCCAAGCTAAACGTATCAGAGCCTTGGGTGGCGGGGGCTTATGCTGCATTCACATGGAACACGGGAGACGGAATAACGGCACTTTCTGAACGGCACGGGGGAGCGGGAGGGGGCTCCGCTGTAAAACGTGACGATATGTTGCTATGGTGATGTACAAAGACTCCAATACAATATATCAAACTAAATGATTTTGTGTCCGTTATTATATATAATAATTTTAGTAATGCATGTAGCTACAAAATGGAATTTTGTAGCTTTATAATATATTTTATTGCAAACTTAAGTGAATGTTAAATTCCCTCCAAATCATATTGTTATTCGTAGTTGGTTCACTTTACACAAAGCATCATATTCATCTCCAAGCAGATTTGACAATGGATTATTTCGGTTTATGGATATAAAAAAGTTTAAATATTTTAACTTGGACGGCAAACGCAGTGTACCGTTGCCGGTGTTCTCTGCCGGTCGGACGCCATTCTGTCGTCCACTAACACGACTCCCGTCCACCGTGTTCCAATGCGAGTCCAGCATTAATGGGCGGCGCCGCTCCTGAATGAGGGCGGCAAGCGGCTATGATTGTTGCCGTGAACCCAAACACAGCCGCGCCGTTTGACCTTGCGCTGCAGAAGGTGAACCGCAGCGATGTGTTTCTTCTTACAGACAACAGCTGCAGCTAATAATTGGAATAATGAGCCGACATTCGCAGAACAGATGCTTTTTTTTTTTTTTTTTTTTTTTCCTCTCAAAGTACTGAAAACGTACCGCGCGCGAAACCACGGTGTGGTTAAACCGATGCAACTGCCGCGAAGGTGTTTAATGCAAGGGATAATATAGAAACATGGAACGAGTTCAGATTAGGCGATAAATGCAGACGTAACACGATTCATGGTTATTGAAAGAAAACATAAACAAAGCAGAGAAACAAAAAGAAAAAGCTGCAAAACTTGCTTAAAATCAGCAACGCATTAGGGTCAATTTCCAGCGTATAAACCACAAGGCCCAAACTCCCCAGCCGGCCAGGATTAGGTTTCACATTCCTCACTCAAATATCAGTGTCATTGTACATTTCCAAATGCTACTTTGCACATTGCTCATCTTATATCCTATTATATTTTGCATTTTGTTTTAAATAAATAAATGTATGTTCTTGAGCTGTTTATTACTTTGCTCTCTTCTGTATATATTGTGTGAATTTGAGGGAGAGCGGTTGGATCAGACGATGTCGAGACGATTCCAACTTTTCCCTCCTGGTGATGTTCAGAGGACAGAGGTGATGTTCGTCTCTCGTGTACTTTTGTCTGAGCGGAGTGGGGTGCCCCCGCAAACACCGCCACCCAACTCCTCCGTGGATGGAGGAGGGCGCTGGGCGGCCCTGACTCACACCCAGTTGAGGAATCCTCGCCCACTGTGGACCTCGCCTCCTTCCACGCGCCGTGCGCCCGTCATGGCCCGCCGCCGCCCCGACCCCACAGCGGGGGAATGTGACTCACACATGCCCTCCCTTTTAAAGCAGATGGTCAAAAATAGCGTTCCAACATCGACAGGGTTTTTTTTTGTATACTGGGGGAGGGGGCTTTTTTCGGGGGGCCCGCGGAACTGTTTGTCAGTCGGAGCGGCGAGCGGAGGTCCGGTGTGTTTGTGTGTGTGGTCATCAAGGAGTAAAAATAATCCGGTCAGTAACCGCCATTCCCTGTTTGATACCGACAACACCCGTCGTCAGAAAAAAAGGCTTATGCAATCTGCGCCTATAAATAGGAGTGTGAATGTGTGTCTCATATGTGCATGATTGTGCATGTGTGTGAGTGTTAAAAATACGTCTCACAAAAAAAACACGGCCGGATAAATGGTCATTAATGGATAATTCTTCAGATGATCTATCATTGAGCACAGCTGTATGTTAAAATCCAAGTTGTTTTTTGGGTCAAAAAGCCAGCCAGCCACCTGATGAGGAAGCGGGCGGGACGTGTTTACAGAAGAAGTTATTTGGAGTCAGCGCTGGAACAGCCCCTAGCCTGGAAAAGAGTATTTCTTTAATCACCTACCATCTGGGCCAATACATAAACACACATTGATCCAAAACAACCTGAGCCGAGCTTTGGGTAAATGTGTTTCAAATTGTTCAGGACGGATGGCGGTACGGCACAGGCAGTGTCCTCACGTTGGGTCAAGTCAGATTGACCAGGTTGGACTTCCGTGCTGTGCAAATGCAGAAAATCTGGCCAGAGCAGCGATGAATACTCAAAACAAACTATTTTGGATAGCCGGGGGAAAAAAAAAAAACCGGGGAAGCAATGCAACAAAAACTGGCACAGCCAACTCAACTGTACAGAGAGTCATCGACGCCATAGCCTGTGTATAAAACACGAGACGTTGGAAAACTATGGAAGGGATAATGTGCAGCCAGTTGGTCATTATTCTGATTATTACACGGCTACTTGGAAAACATAATAATATACTGATTACAGCCTGACTGATGCCAGATTTTTGAGTCCTAGCCCACTGATGCTTTGACCGATGTTTTGAAAATGTTTTGATCAATTTGAAAAACTTTTATGCGGTTAAAGTCTCTATATTTGAGAAAATTAAACCTAAAAAACGTATAGAAAATAAACACACTTTTCGATAAAAGGAAAGTCAAAGATGATATTGCGTTTTTCCAACTACCAGTGATCGCATCATCATTTCTGAAACAAATTCGTTTTTCTGAGTTTCCCATGAACGCAGCATCGCTCCATGCTTGGAGAGCCGCGTCAGTGTCCAAGCGCCAGTGGAAACCAACATGGACGGCTTTAGAATGCCTAGTCGGACCTCTGCGCTTATTTTGGTGAGTAACTTAAAAGTAGCGGAAAACAGACAAGTACAATGATCAATGTTTTTTTTTTTTTTGTTTATTACACTTCAGGATCGGCTGCATAACTGTCGATCCCAATGCGGTCAAAAAAAATTAATAAAAATCTGATCGGGACGGAGCATTCCGGAGCCGCGTGACAATATTGATGAGCCGGTCACAAACTAGCTACTACAAGCAGCACATTGTACAGCCACCCCCACCCCCGTGCTTCAAGCAGAAGGTTGTGGGCTTAACAGGGGCAGTCGAGCAGCGAGGTGGAAACTGGAGGGTGACTAATATTGTTTCTATGGTACCATGCCTGTTCAAATGCCCTTGGGCCCCGGCCCTGCGCTAAATGGCACAAGGAACAATACAATGCACTCCAAAATGACTCCGGGCCCTAACCTTTGAGATGCAAATGGGTTAAAGGACAGAGTTTGCTATCTGGGATGGATATGGAAAGAGCGATTTTTCAGCGATAACGCGGCGTTTATTGCGGCGTGTCCGACCGGGCGGCCCGAACGCCGCGCTTTGTTTTTTCTGTCGCGACACATCGGTTGGCCCGGTTATATACGCTGTAGGAGAGAGAAAAAAGGAAAAAGGCCAAAAACGACCTCCACCCGACAAAACTATTTGGGGAAACGCCACGGTTGACATTCAAATGAAGCGCCGCGCGCCGGGTCACGCGAGGCTCTGCAACAATGAATATGCAAAAATAATCCAGGCGGTATGCAAAGGGGTGTTTAGATAGCATAACTCCAAATGTGTCGGCGAAAAACGCGGCAATGGATGGATGATGATGAGAGGCGGAGTGAGTGGATTTTATCTGCTGGTGTGCCCCCCCCACCGCCGCCCCCACCCCCACCCCCCATCTGACCAACGAACCTGAACATATTTGACAAACACTTTCAACGCGTTTGTGTGGGAGCAAGGGACTGTTGTAAATGTATCTCGGGGCGGGGGAGAGAGCAAGCAAGGGAGAGAGAGAGAGAGAGGGAGAGAGAGAGAGAGAGGGCGAGCGAGAGAGAGGGAGAGAGGGAATGGGGGGGGGGGGTTGGGAGGCTGTTCCCCATGTATTAGTAAATCCCAGTTAATTTGCCCTGTCAGAGAACAATGAGATATAGACCCCCACAGGCTCTGTTGAATGTAATTCCACCACTTCCACAGAATCACCTTCATTACTCACCGGAGCTGCGGACTCCCCCCCATACCCCCCAAAAAAAGAATAATAAAAAAAAAAGAAAACTGGACTGGAGCTCAGACAATAATACCGGGGTGAAAATCGACGCTCCCAAACGGGCGTCCCGTCAGGGCACTTTTGTCGTTATTTCCACGAGTTAGCAATATACTGCATTTCCCGACACAGTCCCCCACGTGACATTTTGGAGGTGGGAGATCTCCACCCGTTGTATTTTCTGTTGTCTTTCTAGCCGGGGGCCCCGACCTCTGTCGAATTCGTCGGCTCGACCGACCCCAGACTTTGCAATAAAATAAAAAATAAAAAATAAATTTTAAAGTAAAAAAAAACCCTTTGACTTCATGCTGCGCCGTGACATCCTCTGTGTTGTGTTTTTCACAGCGCGTCACATTTAAGATGCATGAGCCTGTGACTGCTGTGTGGCTTTAAAGCTTCCGTCCTGATTTTTTTTTTTTTTTAAGAGTATAGTCCTCTAACAAGTTCGACAATCAAAGTGTCACATAAGTCCAAAAATGTTTTTGTTTTTTTTGGAGACATCCGTATAAGGCGGATGCGGACGGCGGCTCGGGGAAGAGGCCGGCCTTGTTGTCGGGACGAACGAGGGCGTGCGCAGGGGTCAGGGGTGTTTTCCCCCCAAACGGCCCCCACACCGGGGCCCGCAAACCCCCCCCAGTCTGTTTGGTATGGATTTACACCAAAGCTTTTTTTATTAAGTCACATCATTCACGGCCTCTCGTGGACGGGATAGATAAGATTAAGTGAGATTACGCGGAGAGGGGCTCCCTAAAAAGAGCAAAAATAACACACTCAATACTTAGCAGACGAGTCAACAGCGGGATTAAGCCGAACAGACACGTTCAAATCCAAGACGGCTAATTCGGACAATGGTCACCCCCCACTCGGCGGGCTCGACTAATAAGCGGCCGCAGACGTTGGTCCGAGCGGCCTCAAGTGTGGCCCCAGATTCGCTCACGTGCTATTCCAGAAAAAAATAAAAATAAAAAAAAAATACAAGACATCCTCGGCCCCATCATTTCGCTACCATATTTGGACAGTATAACAATCTGACCTCTCTCTCTCTCTCTCTCTCTGTCTGTCTGTCTCTCTGCCTCCCTCCCTCCCTCCCTCTCTCACAGAGGTTGCACAGTCTAACGTGATTAAATGATCTGTGGTCTGGCGTCACTCCCCAGCACCTCTCCCATCCCTCACTCCACCCCGTAGCTCCCTCTTGCACAAATGCAAAAAGAACAAAGGGGGGGGGGGTGGGAGACAAAAACAAAAACAAAAAACTCAGGATTGCCTCTGCCTTGTTTTGAAAACACAAACCTGGTATGAACAGTCAATAGCTACTGTGTGTGACCTGCCACTTGTATCTCCAAGCCGCCTGGCAGGACATCTTTTCCCTCCATCTGCCGCCGCCACCGGGGCGAAGCTTCACCCATCCCGCAAACGTATCTGCCGCCACCCGGCGCGGGAGAACGAGCAACACACGGGCGAGCGGAGGAGGGGGTAAAAAAATAAAAATAAAAAGCCTAGCGCGTACGCCGCCGGCCCGCATTTGCGCCGTCACCGTAAACGGACGACGTATATTGCCGTCGGGGCGGGGGGGTACCTGCGAAACAAGCCGTAAAACACACTGACGCGGGGGCTACCGACGGAGGCGCCAGAATCGCCCGGTGACACACTTTCTGTCCGGAACGGCACCGAGACGGCCCCGCATTCTTCTTACTCAGTGAAAAATGAAAATAGCCGCACCAGTCGGGGTGATTCATCCCCGGTGCTCACTCTGCCGAGCGAAGACGGCGCAGGAAAGGACCTTGAGCCAAGCCTACGCACACGCGCGCGCACGCACACGCACACACACACACACACACACACACACACACACACACACACACGCACACACCTCCTACGGGCTCCGGCCGACGAAGGGGGTTGGGCGGGCGCCGGCCTTCTGCGCCTCCGCCTTTTTTTGCGGTCAGATTAATAGAGAGGGCTTTCCATATATCCGTCCGACCGGGGGACCCCCTTCCCCCTGCGTCGGCGATCGGTAACGTCGCGACGCACTTACGCGCCGCTTGAGAAACACGACCCGTTTACCAGGCGCCGGGCATCCCAACACGCCGGCCGATGTTCTCGTTTAACTTCAGTTGCACGAATCCGAGAGACGAGGTTTCAATGATCCGACCACGCCCCCGCGTCACGTGGGCACGAAGTGAAGCCGTAGGCGCCGGGGCAGCGTTCGAGTCGAGCGCGCGGACGAGGCGCCGGCGCTGGAGGGCGGCTCGTCGAGGGGAGCGGGGGTTCGGTCGGCGCGCAGGCAGGGCGGCGGGGCTGCCAGAGGTAATGAGGCCTCTTGTGTGTCCTCTCTGATCCGAGCGTTGAATAATTTCCCATGTGGCACGGCCATTTCCAGCTTCCGCCTGCGCTCTCACCTTATCGAGTGGGTGGATGAAGAGCCTGAGCGGGGCTCCCGCCTTCCGCCTGAAACAACGTGCCGCCGCCGCCGCCGCCACACACGGGCCCCGGGAAAGGCGGCTTCCGGGGGAAACGGCCCTCCCACGGCGCTTTGTATCCCACTGACGTATGCATTGATAAAGAGGGAGTGAAGTGGCTGCAATGCTTTGGTCCTGTGAAGCTCCCCGCCCCCGCCTCTTCCTTTATGTCAATAAACTGATAAACTGAAGAAGGCAAAAAAAATAATAATAATTAAAAAAAAAATCACAGAATCATTAACGAGGTAAAAAGGTTTTGCGGTTGCTGTACCAACAGCCAAATGTTCTTTTGGAGTTGTATTCCCTTTCACAATGCTCTAAAGTCTTGCATTGGTCAGTTTTGTGAAAGCGGAGTTAATAAATGGTCTACTTCTGCGCCCAGACGCACGTGCTGGGTTGCAGATCTCGGTTTCAATGTGTCTTTTGTTTGACGGCTGGTGTTTCAACATCCTCAGCTTGAATAGAAGAAGGTCAGCCCGGTGGGGTCGGCCCCATGGTTATTCAGGAGCTCAACCTGGGGCCAGAGAGGAGGGGGGGGGGGGAGAAAAAAAAAAAAAAAAAAAAAGGAAGGGAGGTGGGATATCTGGCGTGGAAAGGGACGGGGGGACAGAAAGAAAACAAAGATCACCCCCCCTACGTCAGACGCCGCGATGAATTCCCGTGTTTTTCTTTAATCGGGCGACCGATGTGGAACACCAAGACCCCCCCCCCCCCCCCCCCCCGACAAACAAGAGTTTAGTCACTGGCTCATTACACATGCCAAGTGCTCGCCCATATGACACATGCAAATCTGAGGTCATCCCTTGCAGGGATTTGAGCGATGGGCTCGGGAGGCAAACAATGCACCAGGTGCAAAATCACGCATGCGGAGATACATCTCCACTGCGCTTGATAGTTTGTGAGGATTAAAAGAAGGGAAAAAATAAAAATAAATAAAAAAGTCAAAAGGGGGGGGGGGGGGGGGGGTACATCAAGAGCTGTCGCGAAGACGCCAGCCCCCTACGTCCCATTCAAAACAACCGGGCCAAACAGTTATTCGAACCAACGGCAACACTTAAGTTGCCGGACAAAAAATGTAAACATATTGCCAAGCCGGTGTTCCCTGGCGTGAGCTACCCAAGCCACTGAATAGTGTCACTAGAGAAAGTTTCATGTGTCGCACAACAGCTGTGTCCAGACAGTGCGGCACAAGAGCCCCGACGCAGACTCAATACTAACTTTTTTTGGAAGAGATGCTCAATAAGCATCTACTATACATAATATCACAAACTTTCTGAAGAGGAGATCCTGTAAGGCCTCTAATGACATAAAACTACACCTAGTCCACAGGACGTGGGCCTCTCTCTCTCTCTCTCTCTCTCTCTCTCTCTCTCTCTCTCTCTCTCTCTCATTGACAATGGTTAAGAGTGCCAGAGCAGGGAGCTCTTGTCTGGCTTACTTCTTTCCCCTCCCCGCTTGGCTGTTCTTTTGCTTCCTGGACAGATGTACAGCAGTGAAAAGGAACCTAACTGTAGTATTTGAGGGGGCCCTCAGTCCCAACAGGACCCACATGCAGCCAGGAGGAATTCGGAGGGGGGAGTCAACTTGTTCAAAACCATATAAGAAGCAAGACCTGCCCCCACCCCGCTTTTCACAAAACAATCAATTCACATCGAAAATCAAAAATATAGAAAATTAAAGTTTGCAAATATGGAGTAAGGTGTAATGCAATATTAAAAGGTATACCACACGCACACACGCACACACACACACACACACACACACTTGGAACACGCATAGTAATTGCAGCAACCCCTGCATGTTATTGAATCACGCTCCACAGCGTGCGTTCATCAGCAGCACCCCGGGGAGCTCCATCGAAGCACCCTATAGCACTTACAGCCCGTCTCCTCCGCGCACATCGGAGCCGCGAGGAAGCCGGACCCACCTCCCGAGCCCCCCTGCGTCGCCCCCCCCCCCCCCCCCCCCCACCACCCCCCCAACTCGCGCGCACACATGGACCTCGGCTCGATTCATTCTCCCACAGAACGCTCGGCGATACACGTTTTTAAACGCGCAACCCCCCCCCCCTCCCACCACCACCCACCCACAGAGGACGGGTGGAAACGCGACAATCGCCCCCCCCCCCCCCCCCCGATCGCGTAGACACGGGGGGGTCTCCCCCACCACCACACATCTATTATCATCATTTTCTTATTTTTTATTTTTTTTTTTTTTTTATTATAAGGCTTTTTTTTTTTTTAATTCTAGGGCTGCGGAGCGCGCCTCGGCGCTTCGCTCTATTGTTGGAACAACCTCACCGAGCGACGCGCTGCGAAAACCCCGACACGCAAGAAACAATCGCGCAAGTTAACTTACCAGATTCGCCCGGAGAAAAGGGAGAGTCCTCTTTGTGATTTCGGGCGGCGGCGGCGGCGGCGGCGGCGTTTTCTGTATGTATTAAATTTTTTTTTTTTTTTTTTTTTTTTTTTTTTATATCTTCCCCTTCCCTCTCGTCACAGCCGCTGAGAACGGGCTCAGTAAGTGAATCAACTGAGGGGAGAGCGCAGTAAGTTGAAGTGTCAAATTACACTGGCTATTCTATTGCCACAGCGCCGCGCGTGGTGGCGGGCGGAAAGACCCGGAGCGGAGTTCTGTTTTTTAATGCCGTGTGAGCGCGCCGTGCGGATCGGAGCGGAGCGTCGGCGGAGAGGGGGTCGCCGCCGGTGTTTACCGCCTTGTCACCTTTATTTATTTCCTTTTTTTTAACCTCGATTTTTTTATTTATTTTATTTTTTATTTTTTTTCTCCTAAATTGAATGCTCCAAACGTGTATTGCCACTGATACTGTGGCATCCACACCTCGCCTCAGGCGTGTTTTCCTTTTCTTTGATTCTTCTTTGTATTTTTTTTTGGGGGGGGGGGGGGATATTCTTGCGTAATACTTTTTATTTTATTTTATTTTTTTAACTCATTGATTAAAATATAGTTTTATTCACACGTATTGTGTCTTGAGTTGTAGTCATCAATTGCAGCATAATTAGGCAAGGATTCACTTTTAGTCATGAAAACAAACATAATCATACATATTTTGTGATATGACATGATGAACATACAAATACAAATACTACCGCTGCTAATAAGGATAATATGATAATATTCAACCAAGTATCATTATTATTATTATTATTAGTAGTAGTAGTAGTAGTAGTAGTATTGTTGTTGTTATTATTATTGTATTATTATCATTGTTATCGTTATTATTGTTCTTGTTATAATTATTATTATTATTATTAGTAGTAGTAGTAGTAGTAGTAGTAGTATTAACATTATTTTTGTTCTTGTTGTCGTTGTTGTTACTTTTATTATGATTATTATTATTATTATTATTATTATTATTATTATTATTATTAATAATAATAATAATGTGAACGCCTCGTAGAGCCGCGGCGCGTCGACGCCGAACCCGCGGCGATTCTCCTTCCCGCTCGCGGGGGCTCGCTTCCCTCTCACGGTGGAGTCCACCCGGGCGGCGGCTCCGCGTTTTGCGGGTGGTCGGTCTCCGGTGGAGGGCTCTGAATAACAAAGACGTGTTTGAGAGCAGCGGCGGCATCGGCAGCGGGCCCGGCCGAGCGGTGACGTCACGGAAGTATGACTGTGCCAGGCGGCATCCGCGCGCCCCGCCACCGCGCCGACCTGCGGGAATAAGCGCGCACCAGTGGCCTGCGGAGTGCGCGGGGCCGTGTTCACTGAGAGAGAAAAAAAAAAAAAAAAGACAAGTGAAAGGGAAACAAACGAACAGACAAACGAATAAATAAATCAATGTACGTATGTTTTTACACGCTTGCTGCAGACTGTGCTGACTGTGTATCTTGCGTGTACATGTATCGCTTACTGCGTGTGTGTGTGTGTGTGTGTGTAAAACTTAATTTTCATTTACAAATCTACTTTAAGTGACAATTCACTTCACTATTGGGAATATAGAATAGGTGTTTAATTTTGTATATACATAATTAAACATCTATACTATATATGTAAATATATACAATGTATATATACTGTACATATCACTATATGCTGTATATACAGGTATAGCTTACTGTGTGATATACATATGCATTGTATATGTTGTTTATTATATACTGTTTATATCGCTTACTTTATTTATTGCATATTTTACAAATAAAGTTCACAATTACTACATTACTACATTTTGTTCAACTTAACTCATTCATTTTAAGCATTGTGTTGTATGTACTCAATAAAATCTATAATAACTGTTAATGGCTTTGTTTGCAATATTTTGCTGAACTTCTTATTGTACAAACAATTACACAATTTAATCATTATGTTTATTGAGGCTTAATCCTCCTGCTCATGATACACGATATTGGCCTGGTTTGAGTCCTCGCAGCCCCTGCTTGTCTGGCCTGGGTGTCCACCCCAGCTGTCTGAGTCAGGGGGAGGGATGGCCTGGAACAATAGGCGCCATTTGTCCTGCTAAAAGGTGACAGGAAGCATTGATTTCGGTCTGTACCAGGCATGTAAGCAATCCCCAAATTGGCTCATTTGAATAGTTCTCTCGTATATACAAGTGGAAAAATATTCAGTAAGTACATTCTGTGGTAATGGCATTATAAGTAAGGAACACTGTTCTTTGTTGTTCTGATTCAAGGGCGCTGGAGTCCGGTCAATATCACTAATTCTCATTTACAATCAAACCCACCTATTATCTGGGGAGTGCCACAATTTGTGTTATTTACAGCACGCCAGCATTAGGTGTTGCGCAAAGAAAACAGCAAACAAAAATGTAAACAAATCAAATTAATGAAATTACTTCTTGATTTGCTCTAATCAGAGCCTTACCGCTCTACTAGAATACACATTTAACCGTGGACCCCATTTGATACGATTTTGTCTCTGGCACCACACAGCTTATTCTTTATTGTCAGATATGATTTAGTCCAAACCTTCCATCACTGTCTATATCGTAGTTGCAGAGGTAACAGTGAAACTAGGTTCAAAGCAGTATTTACTGTACACTCTCTAACGGTGAATAATGGTGAAATTCAAACTATTAATCATTTTCCTGAGGGACCCCCTGGAACCTCTTGAAGACCCCTGGGGGTCCCTGGGGGTCCTTGAAGCACATGTTGAGAACCACTGTACTAGCGGATATTTTAGTTATTCACCTGCTAAATGCATAATAATAATAATGTGACCCATAATTGAAAAAAAGTATAATAATAAGTAATGGCAAGTCATTATTGTCATATCATAGCCATGTTATGTTATATCGATATATACTTGTTCAAATTTAAACGAAATAAAATAAAATGATATTATCATTTACCGTAGTTGATTTTGGCAGCAATTTAGCACTCTCAATCCAAAAACATAAAGCCACTGAAGCTTGTCACCAGCTCAGTGAATGCCTGTGATATTACAGTTCAGTTCATCACTGAAATTTTGGCGAAACATGACGGCGAACGACTCATATCGTTAAATAAGAAGTAGAAGGGAAAAAGTCAATATCCACTTATGGTTGAAAAGGCTGCAGTCTTTAAAGATGTGAGAAAACTGCACCTGCGCACACACACGTACACACACA
Source organism: Zeus faber (assembly GCF_960531495.2). Classification (NCBI taxonomy): domain Eukaryota; kingdom Metazoa; phylum Chordata; class Actinopteri; order Zeiformes; family Zeidae; genus Zeus; species Zeus faber. The sequence goes on from NC_137207.1 coordinate 17,972,465, forward strand.
CACACACACACACGCACGCACACACACACACACACACACTAGGACACACACACACACAATCAAATCAACCTGCACCACTCTGCGTCCTCTGGAGCTTCCATTGTGGAAAATTAATTCGATATTCTGTCAATGTACACATTGCAGGGAGAGTTCTGATTCCTCTTCAAATATAATAACAAATATAAATAATATTGCGATAGACCAGGACAGGAACCACCAATGTGTAGAGTGTGTCTGTTTGAAAGTAATGTACGCCACCCACACAGACAAACTTACTGATGCAAACAGTAAAGTTTTTGGAATTGAATTGAATTGAATTGAATTGAATTGAATTGAATTGAATTGAATTGTGTCTTTGTTCTTGGATCCATTACCCAGGCTTTTTGGAGGGTGCAGTTGGGTTACATCATTGATTCGATTGATTTCTCTGCACCGATCACGTGTGCTGAAACGTCCTTTAACTGACATTACGGCAAGGTTCCCTATATGATGCAACTTCCTAAAAACTTGCCGTGTGTACGACCTCCGTTGAATTGATCAAATTCTGATTATCTCTCTGATGCTCTCTGCATCCTCTGTCGTGTCATTTCCTTGAAAACCTAAACGGACACAAATGACACGATACGAGTCACTGAGCCGCAGATTCATCGCCTTATGTCACACGAACAATTCCGCTCGGCCGGACCTAGAGTTGTGAAGCCTGACTAATTAAATTCACGTTTTGGTGACTTGAATATTCGCAGCCTATTGCTGTACTGTAGTCATTGGTTTACGTGCTTATTGTATTTTCTTTTGCACCATTCATGCTGCACTCTTGGAAAAGCAATTGGGAGCCATTGCTGAAACCACTGGGAATCCTAGAGAGCACCTATCACAGTGCATTACAGTTCATATCCCAAAGATGGTGTAAGCTTATTACATTACATTTTTACGGCTTCAGCTTAATATATACAGTATGTAGTATATGAAGTACTTGTATACATACGGTGTAGTACACAGCATGTCACAGTGGCCAAATCTTGATTGACACATTCCTGGCTTCAAATTGGTTAGCCTTCCCCCAGTGACCACTATGGGATGCCTAAGTGCAGGTTTCAACGATTTCTTTGCAGGAGCCTATCATATGATTGGAATGTTGTGTCACCTTCTACAATATATCCTGCAAAGCACCCCCACAATTAAACAGGATCTCTATAGCCAGACAGCTGCAAGAGGAATGGGACTGGACAGGCAAAATCCGGACAAAATGTACAATATTGCTTTAAGTTTCGGCATTTTGAGGTCAAATTTAAAAAATCATTTCTCGTGTTAAACCCGTTCAAAACTGTGAATGAAAGCTTATGTTTGGCTGCAAAAACAATGACTTTTTTTTAATGATAATATTTTTTTGTATTCAAAGAGTTTCATAATTCAGAGTTATGGCTGGTGAGATCATCAACTATGGTTTTCAAATTGAGAGCGTGGCTCTTTTTATGATTGTGGTTTTCTGAACAATTTTATTATTATTATTTTTTTTAGTAGATGATCCCTTTTCGGGAGGGGGAAACCGGAGAAATAAATCTCCAATTCGGGACTTCATCCTGGAAGTTGCACGACACGAAAAAGCCTTTTACTTTGAAAGAAAAAAGAAAAAGAAAAAGCACAATGTGATCTTTGAGAGCGAGTGAGGGCGGAGAGATGTCTGAATTTTCATTTACGGCTCCCACCTGGTTTATGAATGAACAACCGCCGGGGCTCCGGAGAGCGGCCCACATCCTCCACCACCAACCCAACCAACCGACCCGCTGGCCGCCGTCCAGTAAAAATGTTCACCGTATGCTCTCCGCTCTGCCGAAAGGAGATAGAAAGCGAGAGAGAGAGCGAGAGATAGAGAGAGAGAGAGAGTTCAGGAGGGAGGATGGTGGTAGTAGCGGTGGTAGTGGGTGCTTTTGGTTTCGAGGAGAGTGGGAGCGAGCGAGTGAGAGAGAGAGAGAGAGAGAGAGAGAGAGAGAGAGTCAGACAGAGACGGAGAGATGGAGGAACTGACTCGCGAAATCGAATGGCGGCGGCGGCGGCGGTGTACTCCGTCTCGACCTCCCGCCTGAAACTTGTCAAACTTGTCAAAAACTGAAACGGGGGCAGGAGAATTAACGACGTTACTGGCGTTGTCGCATGCCGCAGACGTTGCTACAGAGGTTGGATTGTGGTATGACGAGGGCGTTGTGTGTGTAAACAGATGACAGCATTGGGGCAGTGAGGAAGAGGAAGAGGGGAAAGAGGAAGACCTGCAAAATAGAGAAGAACTACGGCACCAGGGAGCGACCACGTCGGCAAGGACACACGGGGGAAATCCGTTGAGGCGGCATTGATTGAGAGAGAGAGAGAGAGAGAGAGAGAGAGCGGGACATAGGCAGAGGCATAGGCATCACATTTTGCCAGAAAAGGAGCCACTATGAGTGACAGAACAACTCACCTACATATCTTTGTGTGTATCTTCACTTTTTTCGGGACAATTTTAATTATTCTCTATTTTACCTTTTTAATTTGGATTTATTTTTATTATTGTTAGGTAATTATTATTAAAATAATAATAATAATAATAATAATTATTATTATTATTATTATTATTATTATTATTATTATTATTATTATTAACAACAATAATAACAACATGAATATAGCTGCAGGCAGCAATACGCGGGGTCCAGGGTAGTCGACCCATCCTTAAAGTTAAGTGGAGGAGTGTGCTTTGGCTCTCTGTAAAGTTTCTGGGTGAGTCATACTGCAAAGGTCCAACTGTGCTGTGTGCGTGTGAATCTGCAGCTGCATAACATGATCTCTGCTTAATAATCGCACATGTATTGCCAGTAATTGATAATAAGCATGCGTCATTATTCACCGGTGATCTCTGAATGGCTTTACCGATTGGCATGGCTGTATTACGAAATGCAAAGTCATAATTTTCAACATCGCTGCAGCCAGTAACTGCTTTAGCATACGGTAATGCAAATGTTGTCTGACAGAAGTTATGTTGCCTTGGCAATACTGATATTGCAATATAATCTCTCGTAAAAGTTTTGTCAGAGTTTTGCTCAGAGGTTTTAGAAAGTATTTTTTATCTTTTTTTTTTGTGAGAGGAGAGTGGCTGACCTCAAAAGCAGCACGTTCTGCCCATCGTTTCTTTGCTGCCTTGGAATTTGGGCTTGCATGAAAAAAAAACCAAAAATAATGCAAATATTTTTAAACACATACACAATAAATACATGTTCCTTGTATTATGTTTTTGCTTATTATTACTGTTACCAGTAATTATAATTTCGGAAGTTTGTGTACATTGATATCTATGGAATGTCTATAAATTCTGACAGTGACGTTACTGGGCTTTTATTTTGTAGAACTTACTCTGGTGCATGTCAGTGGTCCTCAGAAGCGTATATATATTTATGATATCCAATACGCTGCACTTTGTTTAATCCAGTTGTCTTTTGGTAACTTTAACTTAATTTTTTAACACAAAGGGGTAATGGTAATGAAATATTATGTGTCGCTTTGTAACTTTATATGCTAAAGAGGTGTGTGGTGGTATCTTGCTCATGTTTGGAGCGTTGACTCCCGTGATCTTTGTTCTCCGTCAACTTGGACGGAGCTGGCAAGGATTTCTCCGTTGCAGCATACATCTGTGCGTGGCGCCAACTTGGTGAAGTTTCAATTGTTGAACACAAACCTCTTCCACAATACTGGGCCAATCTGGATGAAACTCGAACAACGCCATGTTGGAACTGCCCCAAATACATCATCTCATTCATTTTGCCTCATTCATTTTGTCTGTCCATGAGATTCACAAACCACTAACGTGAGTTTTTCTTTCTCAAAAATAACAGGGGGCTGGACCGCTAGTTTTATATTATTAGAATAATACATAACATTATTATTATTATTATTATTATTATTATTATTATTATTATTATTATTATTATTATTATTATTATTATTATTATTGTTATTATTATTAATAATAATAATAATAATAATGTAATAATAATGTGTTTTTGTTACTGCTCCAGATGCCCAAAAATGCCAAAAATCCAGTCCTCGGGGCCAGTCCATATTGAATGGTCCAGACGTAAGTCCACGATATTTGTCACCTTTGTAACTCGTGATGCGTTTCACAGTAACCAAAAATCTGTAATACATTCCTAACACAAATAAACTGGACCACGTGTGTTGCTGCCTGCAGCTATATTTGATGGTTTCGTCATTCATGTTGAACTATGATTATTATTGCTTGTATTTTTCGCCTCATTATATGTTATGTGTAATATTACAATGTTTGGACACATCTCTTGTTCAGCTTTAACAATCTACAAGTTGTTGTTATGCCAATAAAGCACGTTCAATTGAATTAAATGGAGAGAGGGAGATGGAGGCGATAGCAACCACGGGGCAGGGTTCCATGTGAACACTGAAGGCCCTCAATGATCGACCGACCCGGTATTTTATCATTTTCCATCTCTCTCTCTCTCCCCTCTTTCCCCCCTTTCCCTCCTTCCCTCCTTCCCTCCCTTCTAATCTCTGCAGAGAGTGTGAGCCCGGGCGAGCAACAAGCCGGCTGACGGTGCCCCATGCCGCTCTGCTTTGGGGGAGCGACGAGCCAATCAATGTGTGCTCACAAAGGGGGGAAGAGCATTCAGAAAGCCAACTGTTCCCCCGGGCCATGGGCGAGGAAGGAAGGAAGGAAGGAGGGAGGGAGGGAAGGAGGGAGGGAGGAGGGAGGGAGGACACACAGAAGGTGGCGGAGGGAAAGAGGAGGAATGGAGGAATGGGTTTGGGTGACAACATGTTTCCTTTCGTCGCTGTTTACAAAGAGGAATATCACGGAAATGCCGCAAAAAAACTGTTTTACGACTATGGTACGATTTGTCCAAATATATGGATGGATATAGATAGATAGATAGATAGATAGATAGATAGATAGATAGATAGAAAGAACAAAACAAAATAATAGGCAATAATAATAACATAATAATAACAATAAGTATTTCAATAAAAATAAAAAAAACAGAATTAGAGACAAAAATGCCATTTACAATGCAACACAATAAACCAAGAAATTAACAATAAAAGTGAACCCAAAAATAAATAATAAGCAATCAAAATAATCCTAAAATAAACAAGGAAAATGTGGCAATATACAATAAACCGAACAAATTAACAATAAAGCATAAACTTCTGTATCAACAATTCACATTCTGACAAAATGGGAAATTATAGAGGAATATGGAAATGCCACAATAAAAGCAGTTTTACGACCGTTGGTACGATTTGTTAATTAAACAGGCAGAAATAAAAAAAATAAATAAAAAATAAAAAAAGCACCCAATTATTTAATTCACCACAACCGTTCCACAAGCGTCGCTATCTTTAAATAAACAGCGTCATCGCGTTCAGCCATATGCGCTGGGTTATAGATGTTTTGTCAGACGCTAATTTGCGTCAAACAATCCGAGCTCGGCAGATTGAGCTCACAGCGGGGTGGGGGCGGGGATGGGGGTGGCGGTAGGGGTTCCACTAAATAAAATCACTTAGTGCGACAATTCCCACCTTGACTTCTCCCTCCCTGCTCTCTCCGAGATGTTGTAGTTTGAGGGTTTGTTTTATTTTTTATTTACCTGAGCGGGGGGGCGGTTGTTAACTATGTCTCTCCAGCCTCCATTATGGCGGCGTGACTCCGGGGCGGAGCGCGAAAGTCGATCACAGCCAAAGCATGACCGGCGTCAGGATCCCGGGCTTTGGTTTTTCCCCGGCCACGTGCGCGGGCCCACCGCCTCGTGGTTCCGCGCCCCCGACAGCACACCTCGGGTAGGCCCGTTCCCGCGCGGCGGGCCTGACATTTTTCGCGGGGCGCTCCGCTCGTCTTCCGGGACGGGCTCTTCAACCGGTCAGCGCCGCGTGTCTTAAAGGTCACGGTGCATCGCTCTGACCGTCTCATCACCCGAGGAGCTTAGACGGGCGTTTTTATTTTTTTTTTATTCCCTCTTCACGTTAATTTGACCGTCTAGGCGCGGACACACCCGGGTGTTCACAGGCGTCGTAGAAATTTGATTAGCCTCCTTAGAATGGAGATTCTAAAGATTCTAACGGAGATTCAAACCGATGCGGTCAGGACGGCAGCCACGACCGTTGAGATTGTCGGACGACGTTGTGTCAAAGCGGTGATCCATAACATTGTTTTGTTTGAAAAAAAAAATCACGTTGGATATTTCATTTAGCCAGCACTTTTTAAGAAACCACCGTGTCAGGTTTTTGAGTTGTGCATGTCCTCTCCATACTATTTACATAGTTGGCGGCGGGAATGCAATGATCGGGCACTTGGGAGAAGTTGAGAGACGGCCGCTGTGAATTTGGTGAAGCAGCGTGGCTGGTTGCGGTCGGGGAACCGTGGATATGGAGGGAACATTCATGGAAAAGATTGTGGGGGGGGGGGGGGACTCCCCAAATCGGTCGAAACCCTCGAGAAAATAAAGTGAACTTCTCCGAGGACGTTTCGCGGTTCCGGACGGAATTCTGGGACATTCTCGCGGCGTAATCCGACCGGCGCGGGCGATCCCGCGGAGAAGCCCAAAAGCTATTCCTTGACAGGGTGTTTGCCAGGTGAGGGGGGGGTGTTTTTTTGTGGGGGGGGGGGGGGTAATGAGCGATGCTCGGCAGCTTGTCGGTCCCCGCGGAGGGCAGCAGGCGTCCCTGTTTGCCGACACAGTGTTTGCACACACATAAACCCGTGTCACCATCCACTTGTGCTGCGTTTACCGCTTTTCCCCCCGCGCCGCCCCGTCTGTTTGGCGGCGGTTGCCGGGCAACAGGCCGCCCGAACGTGGCACCTGACATGGAGAGAGAGAGAGAGACGCTGCGGGAGGGGGAAGGGGGAGGGGGCGAGAGGGAGAGCTCGTCTGCATAGCGCCGTCGATTCCCGTTACAAAACAGGCACTTAACATGTCGGCGGAGGGAAATTATACGTCTCCGCCGCGCATTTCCGAAGCAGCTTCACATCATCGTGGAGGAGATCGATTTCTCTCCGTTCTCAGACCTCGTGAGGCCCCCAACCCCCCCTCTTTATTTTTATTTTTTTTTGTTTGGCGGGGCACGTGTCACTCGCCTCCCCCGTTCCCGGTTAGCAGACTGTATCCCGAAACGCTCGTTTGAACACAGGGAACCCATCGGCGACGGCCACCCAATCACGGTGACCGGGAAACCGAGGGCCCTTTTGTCGAGCGGCGCGGGGCGTTCCGGGCTCCATCGCAGCGGTCGATTGTTGAGATCGGCCCCAAATCTTTTTCGGAGCCCCTTGGGATGTTTAATATACCGAGCGGCAGGAATTTACGCCCCGCTCCGTGCCAGCGCGGCGCGGAGAGGGGCGGGGAGCGGGTATTGTGTTTCATTAGGATGTTTTAATGTTTTATCGAGGCCCGTCGTTTTAGCGGCGCTGCGGGCGACGCGGGACGCGCCCCCCATTGATCGGCTCCCTGCAACAGACAAGAGTTCGCAAACAAGATGGATTTCATATATCTACGTATTATCTGATGTGGCTCCCGCTTTTAAAGAGGATATAGATTTTCTGCCACTGATTTTCAAGGAGTTGGCGTCGGTCTGTGGACACCCCCCACCCCCCCCCACACACACACACACACACACATACACACACACACACACACACCCCCGCTTCAAAAGGTTGGGCCCGGTGGATTCTCTCCGTCAGGCAGGACAACACTGTACAACGCTTCAGGAAGCCATGAAAACAACCACAACGCTTCCCTCACAGCGTTGTTTACGGGTAATAGGATGGATTGACAGAGAGATAGATACATAGTTAGATAGATAGACAGACGGACAGAGCGACAGACAGACAGCCAGATAGACAGATTGACAGACAGACAGATAGTTAGATAGATAGATAGATAGATAGATAGATAGATAGATAGATAGATAGATAGATAGATAGAGAAAGTATCAGAATAACAATACTTACAACACACAATGAAAATAAGCAAAAACTATAATGATAATATGAATAACAATAATCATAATAATGCATTTCAAAATATGAAGTGGAATTACTTCACCACCATCACAACACACTTCATTCTGTGACCCCCATCTCCCTGGACGGTCCAACTGGATGTGATTCCTCCATCCTGTTTCCACGAGCACAGCGTGTGGAGCGCTGGGCCGTCGGCGCGCGGTCTCGGCGGCGCCTCCATCGGGCTCCCTGCGTTTGGCCGCCGCTGATAAGGCCTCGGCCACCCCCCCCCCCCCCCCCCCCACACACACACACACCCACACCCACCGCGCCCACCCACCCCCCCTTGCCCCGGAGTCGACAGCGGAGATAGACCACTGTGCCCATCAAAGTGTAACTTCAGGCTGTCTCTCCGCTGCGTTGTCATTTCCCGGGCAGTGGGACGCTTTGAATTAATCTGGAAAACATGGAGGGAGAGATAGAGCTCAGGCTGCCTCTCTCTCTCTCTCTCTCTCTCTCTCCCCCTCTCGCTCGGCCTCGTATTTTTCCCTCTCTGAGATGTTCCGTCCCCGCGTATCATGGAATGATGATAGAGATGATTATAATATTTGTTATGAAGGAGGGGAGGGGGGTAATATCCACGGCGTTTGGAGTAAATATCATAAATAAACATCTTAAATAATAAATGGAAAAAGAAAACAACATACACTACATGTACTGCATTGAAAGAGTATCTCATAATTATGACTTACTGAGTCTAAATGATGAGATACTTAAGTCATAGTTATGAGTCATAATTATGGCTTAAGTATCTCGTAATTTTGTGATGCATGAGTTTGAGTATGAGTTTCCATACATACAAGACAAGAGAGATAAAAAAATAAAAAAAAAACACGAAAATCCAAGGAGAAGCAATTCGATCTTGTTTACCTGATTGACTGGACGTGTTTTTAGGGTTGTATTGTTATTATATTGTTTCCAGTAATCGGACGTAAGAGTTATATCCGAAAGGAATGGACCCCACCCAGGGCACACGGAGATGTGGACCTCGCGGGGGTCGACGCTGAGCATCCATGCCGCTGGCGGCGCCATCCCAATCACCGAAACATAACGTCCTCCAACAACATTAAGTATGCGGCGCAAATTCCCCCCGCACAGATTAACGCCGAGCAATTTTAAGCTCCAGCGAGACTCAAAGAGCATAATCCTAAATAAATAATGGAGGCCGATCCGTTCCAATCTTGGAGTTGAAAGTCAAGCTGGAACGCCCGAAAAATGCCGCCTGTCGTTTTTTTTTTTGCACGTCCACGTTTCCGAGCCGTGCCGTGAAACGCGGGGCTCCAACTTTGCGGCGGCGCTTTATGACGGGACATAAAGATTAACGCGGCGAGAAATGGCGGGGTTTAATGTTTTTTGCCGTCACGAGATCAAACGGAGTTTCAGCAACCGTGACTTTGTTATCCTTATCGCAGTCTGGATCTTCTGTTTGCATAAGTGACCAGTCAATACTTAAAAATTAATCAATAGAAGAAATAAACTTCATTTCAACCATTAAACCGGTTACAGGATCAAGTCTTGTTTGTGCTGTACGGACTGTAACGATCGACTGTTACACCCAATGCATTGTGGGTAAACGGAAAAATGCATGCTAATGACTTGATTATTAGGAGGCTGATCAATAATAATGATAATAATAATAATGATAATAATAATAATAATAATTAATAATTAATAAAAAAATGAAAAATAATATTATGTTTTTGATTTATTGTTTATCAGATTCTATCTATCTATCTATCTATCTATCTATCTATCTATCTATCTATCTATCTATCTATCTATCTATCTATCTATCTATCTATCTATCTATCTATCTATCTATCTATCTATCTATTTGTCTATCTATCATTCATCCATCCATCATCTATCTATTAGTCAATAACATGGAAGGTATTATCCATTGCATGCACGGGCACACACACACACACACATACACACACACACTCACACACACAAACTCACTGAACGGTGAATATAAACGGGGGACGTTCATTAAAGGTCACATAAAGGACATTATCACAGTGTCTATCTAAATCTAAATAACAACCACATATAGTGTGGAAATCTGCGCGTTCTAATTCAAAGATGGTCACTTTACGCTGAGCAAGGACACCCGAAAGGCACGGTGACAACCAGTGTACACACACACACACACACACACACACACACACACACACACACACACACACACACACACACACACATACACACACACACACACACACACACACACTGGTGGTGTGAACCCTGGGACCTTGGAAGAAGCTAAACCGTTCTCATTTGAGCATTATATCGGTGCCAATTGTCAGAGGTGCCTCTTGTTGCTCCATAATGATGATCAAGTGCTTCAATCCGGGTGGCTCTTCTTTCTTCCTCCACCCTCCCTCCACTCCCTCCCCTCCCTCCCTCCGGTTCGCCAAACGATAAAAGGATTTTTATGATCCTACTTTTCTCTCCCGATATGTTTTGTTTGACATATGTTGTCCCCTATATTTCCCTGACCCCTCCTTGAACCTGACGCGTCCGTTTTAATGCGGCGGACAAATGGCGGAGCGGGGCGGGGTTTCTCCATTCGGGGACCTCTGCCACCCCGCTCAGCGCTGAGGGGACACTTATCCCCACTCACCTACGTCAAATTCATTTTTTCCAGCATTGCCCAGGGGCCGCCACGCCGCCGCCCGGGCCCCCCGCGGAGTCAAGGTAAAACCGCCAATGGAGCCCAGATAAAACATGAAATATGGACACGGACGCAACGGGCGAGCGTCTCCTCTACTCCCTCGCGCCGAGAGTTACGGGCGTTACGGCGTTACGGCGTTACGGCGTGACAGTGTTGAAGCGTTACGACGGCGCCGGGAAAAAAAAGGCAATTACCATGACAACAGTAGGCAGGATTTGCAGCGGTGTAATTAGTGTGGTGGGGAGAAGAGAGGAGGGAAGGGCGTCGCGCACCCTCGTCTGAGGATTGATGTGACACACATCACGGCGTGAGGTGCGGCCCCCGGGATCATACCGCGGGGAGGGTGGAGGATGTGAGAGACGGTGGGGGAGGAGAGAGAGAGAGAGAGAGAGAGAGGGAGAGTGAGAGGGAAGGAAGAGAGAGGTTTGTCGAATACACACAATTTTGCATGAGCCCCCTGACCCATCAAATACCATAAACAAAGGAGGGAACGGGCGGTGACGGGGGCCGGGGAAGAAATCCTTTAAAAAAAAATCCCTTATACAACCGCCGACGGAGAGACTTTCTTCGGAGCGCCCGGCCTGTGCCGCGCGGGGGCACAGGCCGGGCGCTCCAAAGAAAGTCTCTCCGTCGGCGGACGCCGTCGGGAGGAGGCGACCGCTCGTCTTTTTTCCTCCGTTTCGTGGCGGCTGCAAATTCCCAGCGTAGTAGTTTCCACCTGAATCTCATTGGCCTGGATAGCAGCCGTTGGGAGGTCTGTGTGTGTGTGTGCGTGTGTGTGTGTGTGTGTGTGTGTGTGTGTAGGCTCACCTCCAGCCTGGCTCCGCCGCTGTAATAGATGTGTTTGTTGCTAAGTGGCGGTTGTAATGGGATGCTTGTTTGCCTTTGCTCCGTGCACTTTCATCCTTCACTGTAGTGCTAGTGCCAGGCGACAATTTGTCTCCAACTACACGGCCATTTTATTTATTTATTTGTTTATTTTGCAGCACGGGGGTAGGGGGAAAACAAAGACGATGGGAGTCGCGTGCCCGACTCGATGTTGTAACACACAGCGAGGCGCTTTCTCACCTTTGCCAAAAAACACACACACACACACGCGCACGCGCACGCACACGCACACACGCGCACACACACACACACACACACACACACACACACACACACACAGACACACAGACACTTATCCCTCAACTACATGGTCCCCCTGCCACAATAGTGGAAACCTAATTTTATTTCACCCTCAATTCAAGGGCAGAAGCATTCAAGCAAAAGTGTCATTTCGAACGAGACAAGTTAAAGGTTGATCTGATGATAAACCGACAAACTTGTTGAGTTGTCATTAGGATTAAAACTAAGAGTGCGCTTTTTTTTTTCAGGCCCACTGACAAATTGTATCAGGTTTTTCGGGGCGTTATTCTTGTGCCAATCAGCTGTTTTGCTGTGGCTACCATCCCTACGTGCACACAAAACCCGCGCTTGCACTTGCACGATGCTGCTGTACTCCATGCATGAGTGATCAAAAGGTAAGCCAGTATAAGACTAATACTAATAGACTTAATTCTTTCTTAAGTGTATTTCAAATACTTTTATGTTTTGTTTTTTTTCTCATTTCCGGAGCAGTGAGCAGCACACCCAGCAGCGAAATAATGAGTATGAGTCTGAACACGCCCAAATATTCACAGATGAGAATAAACGTTTCACAATCTGAAACAGGGTTTTTTACTGCCGTTTAGGCTTCTTATTCTAATCTGGTCCAGGTCTGACTACTATAAGTACAGTCGTTTTTGAACTACGCCTGCGTTAAGTGGCTCGTGGGTAGAAAAAACTGTGAAATACACCTTTTCCAAATCCAAGTTTTCACAAATAAAACAGAGGGGTTTAAAATGCTGTTTATCATCAAGACAGTAACACAAGCCATTTACCATGCGTTTATATTGAAGTTCAGCCGTGCACCAGACGCTGTGAATCGGCTGCTAACTTCAGCGTCGCCGTGACGATTTAATACTTTGAATACAACTCTTGAACAAGGATTATCCCCGGTTCGTGCCGACGCTGTTGTTACTACACCACTGGTGCGTCCACACTCAACGTGAGAGACTAGAAACAGGTAGCCGCTTCGCTTCCCACTGGCAACCAGCTGTGGCCAATGGTGCACTCTGGATGTACTGCGGCAATTACAATAAGAAATTATTATAATTATGAGTAATTATGAGTAATTATATAACATTTGTTATTACTGTCACTCAAAACAGGATGAAAAAACACACTGACGCGTGTCACTATAATGTGAGTTTCCTATAAACCAAAAAGGAGATTGAACGCACCGGCTCTTATCAGGACACATGCCTTGTATATAACAGTACATAATAAAGTACTATGATAATATACTTTTCATCTGATCTTGATCCTGATAAAGGTACAAAGGGTTGCACAAAATTCTAAAGAAATAATTCAAATTTACAACAGCTGAGTTACATAATCCTCGCATATGGATAATGACATTAATATAACATATGATACACTGACACCAGCAGGGTGGGCTGACTACATGTCCTTTTCTTTCCCGGCTTTTCCTTCCCCAGAAGCTGCCAGACGCAGTTCGGTCAGATTGATAAGCCTGCAGTCCGGCACTGAAGTACCAAACACACCGCAGTGCTCTATTAGGAGAGGGAGAGAGGGAGAGAGGGAGAGAGAGAGGGAGTGAGAGGGGAGAGGAAGAGAGAGAGAGAGAGAGAGAGAGAGAGAGAGAGGGAGATACTACATGGTTGTCGCCCGAGAATTGTGTAATATACTGTACGTGGCAGTAAACATGAGCTTATTATGTTCTAAAGGTAAGTGCTGCGTCATTTCATTAAAATTGACTAGTTGAACTCCCCCATCGCAAACATTTATATTTATGTATTTGTGAGGGGCCGCGTACGGTATGTTGCCGTTTGGTGCATCGGGCCGGACTACGCTTCAGAGCATTTTCATCTGCAGTCCCTTGGCAGGTTACAATTACAATTACATCCATCCATCATCTATCTATCGAATCAATAACATGGAAGGAATTATCCACTGCATGCGTGCACACGCGCACACACACACACACACACACACACACACACACACACACACACACACACACACACACACACACACACACATACACATACACATACACATACACATACACATACACATACACATACACACACACACACACACACACCTTTCAGGAGAGGGGCCGGCATGTATGAAAGTGTTGCATTGCATAAAAATAATACCGTGGTTGTATATCAGATGCAATCTAAACTTTATATTTAGGAGGATCCTCAACCCGGCGGACGTCCCTTTCGCACTGCATATTCACACCTCTCGCCTCCAAAAAATCTGCGCAAATCTTTCGGTGCAGAACCCAGACAAGGTTGATCTCAAAATCAGTTTGTGGATGGATTCCATCTCGGTTGTCTTGTTGACTTGAACACAACTCTCAACCTCTTCTATATTGAATGGAGCACAACCAGCCAACAAGCCTTCTCCGTGATAAAAAAAATAAAATGCATTGGTCTCTCAAAGCCAAAATGGCATCTGCCCTAAAGTGGGTTTGGCGCTTTAGCGAAGCCGAGGTAAAATCTTTTTTTCTCACTTGTTTTTCCTTTCTGGGGTCCTCCGCCAGGGATGACAGTGAGGGAGCTATTTTCTGATTTGTTGTTAATATCAGACGCGGGCGCAGGCATTGTTGGCCCGCGTGTCGAGTGAAATAAAGGATCGCCTGGAAGTGACATTGAACTTAATTAGACTTAATCATCAGATGGTGCATCTCCGCGAATATCGCCGTGACCTGGATATGGGTGGGGATGAGGAGAGGAAAAATAACCAATTTCCTTGTTTGCTGACAATTTGTGTTGATCATTTCATTCTCCCATAATGATAATAACAATAATACTAATAATTATACATTTTTATTAATATAAGTATTAATAATAATATTAATAATAATAATAATAATCCTAATAATAATAATCATAATCACAATAATAATCATAATAATAACACAATTATTCAATAATAATAATAATAATAATAATAATAATAATTATTATTATTATTATTATTATTATTATTATTATTATTATTATTATTATTATAACAACTAAATAATAATACTACTAATACTACTACTGCTAATAATAATAATAGTCATCCCATCCTTGAGAAAAATAATAACAATCTATGATTGGTGAGCAAACCCTATTATGGGGGTGTGTTAGCGTACAACAACAAAAAAAAATTATATATAATTTAATCAATTCTGTGTCGTCACATTCCGAAGCTTTATTAAACCATGAGTGTTATCTGAGGAATGTAAATAAATTATTAGAAATTCAACAAAAGTCAACACGATTGTTATTTATTGGTCTTATAGCGCCGCGCTCTTATTTGATCACAGCAAGAGATAGTGGGGAAGGAAGGAAAGGGAGAAAAAAACAACAACAACAGAAAACGTTGCTCCCCCTTTCATCATCCACCCTCCGTTCAACTTGCTTGGCTGCTGTCTGAGCGTGGAGGGGTTGGGTGGGGGTGGGTGGGGTCGGGCGGCGGGGCGGGTTTGCTCCCCGCTCCACGTTGAACGAACGCACCTTTATTTTACACGAGGTGACACGGAACATAGCCGGCGAAGGGGCTTAAGTGGATTCCACGCTGTGTTTTGATAACTGGCGAGCGCCGCGGTCCTCTCGGCGGGCCCCGAGGAGGCTCTGATTTCGTGTCAAAATGGAACCCAGCTGTTCCAGGCGTAGGGGGAGACATCAGATCCTCTCTCCGCGAGTTCCCCGTCGGGGTGGGCTCCCGAGGCCGCGCTCGCCAAAGTTTTGTCCTACTGCAATAGTGTCTAATTGGTGGGAGACGTAAAAAGATGTAATGCCGTGTAGATACACCGTGTGATATACAGTATGCCACGTTGACGTTATTCTCCCTCGGCTCCGCGTCATTGCACCGTGTGTGTGTCTGTGTGTGTGTGTGTGTGTGTGTGTGTGTGTGTGTGTTGGGGTGTGTGTGTGTGTGTGTGTGTGTGTGTGTGTGTGTGTGTGTTTGTGTGCATTTGCATGGATTTCTTGCACAATAATTCCAGTCAGCAGGCTTTTACCTGCCCAATGCGCAGAGCGTGGTCTCAGCAATTTCATAGCAGGCTCAATATCTGAGATTTTGCCTGGTGACACATGCAAACAGCGTCCTATCCCTAAATGCTGCTAGGGAAGGAGGAGTGAATCTGGGTGGCGGCTTCATTCTGTCAGTGGTGGGGGAAAAAAAACGATTTACCTTTCTTCTTATAAAGGATATAGACAATAAAGAATATTGCGTTTATCCACTACAATGAGTTATTTTACAAATGCAGGCCTGTTTATATTCAGAATGATATTTAACGTGGTATCTCATGGCCTTTGGGTCCCCAGCATGAGGAAGTCTGGGAAACTTCTGGAGGCTTTTGGGGTCCTCCCAGAAGCTTTAGGGGTCTTTCTGGGAGATTTTTGGGGTCCTTTTGGAAGCTTCTGGGGTCCTTGTGGAGGCTTTGGGGGTCTTCCCGGAAGCTTTTGGGGCCCTTCTGGAGGCTTTTGGGGGTTCTATCTGCAGAAAATAACTCTGATTCCGCTTTTTGAACAACGTCAAAACAGAGCCGTAGAGCGGTTCGCGCATCCCGGCTGACCGTAGAAAAAACAACAACAAAAAAAACAATGTCGAAGCTGAGGCTCGACTTAGCGGTTTTGCGGGGAAATATCGCAGCAACGCCGGGGAGCATGAGTTTATTCGCTCTGCAAAGCCGTGAATTCGTAAACATGAAGGAAAGGATGAACCCCTGGATGCGTGCTCAAGGGCACGAGCCGCAGAATCCGGCGAGAGGGAAGCGTAATCTGCTGGCATTGACACAGAGCGCTGACCCACAACCAAGGGCTGATGGGATACAATTTCAATCGACAGCTTCTCCCACTGGAAGGTAGGAACCTGAAGCGGCTCAGGTCATATTTCTCTGGCCTGCGTTAATTGGTATTTTGACTATAGTCCTCTCTCTTGTGGTCGACCACCACTCCGCCCACATGAAGTCCTTGAAGTGTGACATTGCAATTACACTCACCATGACACATAGGAGAAAATCCC
Source organism: Zeus faber (assembly GCF_960531495.2). Lineage (NCBI taxonomy): Eukaryota > Metazoa > Chordata > Actinopteri > Zeiformes > Zeidae > Zeus > Zeus faber. The sequence goes on from NC_137207.1 coordinate 17,989,330, forward strand.
AGGCAGCTAATAGAGATCTGGCGAGGCACAGAAAGGAAAAGGGAATTTTCAATAACATGGCCATTTATAGTCGGCTACCACGGTGCCCATAGCATAGCAGCAACCAAAATGGAAACTGCTTTCCACTATTGATGGTTGTATAAATGTTAATGCTTAGCGATCAATATGGCATTACAGTGGCCGTGGTAAATAGCATTATAACCTGGGCATGCTGTGTAAATCATTACATGATTGATGTGTTAACGCAGTAATGCAGCAGCTTAGAGAGATAAGATCGTACATTTGCCAGATGAAAAAGAGTCGATGGCACAAAGGGGGAAAAAAAAGAGATTATCCAAAATTGTTTGACCGGATCAATAATTCTTGTGCATTAGTGCATTTGATAAAGCTAATAGGATGTCTTGTTTGATTAACCAATAGCATAAATTGACATTAAGTATGTCGTTTGCATCGAATTGAAGCTCCAGCGATTGGCCATTATGAAAACACACTTCCGTGATCAGCAAAATAAATGCACAGGAGACTATAATGTAAATGCTGTCGTCATAACAGCATGATAATATATAAGATTAAGTGACATACTGTGACGTACCGTGCCCCCGCAACATGCTACATGCGTTTGATTCGAAAAACCCTGGGTATTACTCTGGTCAACGCACATTGACTTGTTCAGCCAAATAAATCTAACTCTTCCCACATTTTTGGACAATTTCCATAATACAGTGCTGTGGGGATCACAGGCCGACCATGATCACGCTGTGCTTCTCGCTGTGCCTAAACGCAGTCCAACAAGGAAAACGTTTAGCCTTAAAAAAAACACCCCAAAAAAACAGGTTGAATCTGCTGAACCTCACAATATTGTCAGACCGCCTTGCATTTTATCACGTCTTTCAGGGTTTTATTGCATATTTTACACTACTCACCGTAAGAGACCAGAAACAGGAAGTTGCGTCGCTTCCCACTGGCAACCGGCTGTAGCCAATGGTACACTCTGGATGTACTGTGGCAGTTACAATAAGACGTTTAAATAAAATGAGATATTACTGGAATTCGAAACAGCTTTGAGGCAAATTCACTGAAACACACTTTTGAAAAGGAGATTGTTGTTTGTTTTATAAGGCTTAAACGTTAGTCCCATTGGACTGCATTTAAGTGCAGTGTGAAGTTGCAACGGAGTGGTAAGTTTCTCAATAATAAAGTGTTGAGAGGGTGTGCTATGAACAGTTATAAAAGACGCATTTTAAATAGGGCGTTTTAATAGTATGGGTTGAAGAATAGGAACCTATCTGTGTTAGTGGGGAGTGGTTTTTGGCGCCATCTGCCGCTGGGGAGAGCCAGCACTGGCAACCGGAAGGTGACCCAGCTGCAGGAGAGTGCTGTAATTTGCATTTAGAGTATTGAAAAGCTTCAGTGGTTTCACCTCTCTCTCTCTCTTTCTCTCTCTCTTTCTCTCCGTCTGTCTGTCTGTCTGCCTGTCTGTCTCTCCGTCTCTCTGTCTCTCTTGCGCTCTGTCTGATCTCCTGACATTACAGTGGCCCCCCACGTTGGGCACCACTCTAATGAGTGTTCTCCTGGATCTCCTGCAGCTGCGTCCCCTTCCAGTTGCCAGAGCCTGCTCTCCCCAGCTACAGATGGCGCCAAAAACTACTCCCCACTACCACAACGTCCTTTAACACTGGCAGCACATGCCCCCCTGTCCTGACTTAACTTTCTATTTTGGCAGTTCTTGATGACGACATAGAACAAGTATTTAATCCATAATCCCTTGCTAACTTTGTGTAAACTTTTGAAAAAGTTCTGACAAAAATGTAAGATTTGTACGGTGGCCATGAGAGCTTAACACACTGAAACTTGAGAAAAGACATCCAAAAAGACAAAGCACAAGCAAATTACGAAAAAACACAACCGCATTAACAGAAAACACACCTGCATTAACAGGGAATACAAACGCATTAACAGAAAACACAAACGCATTAAGAGAAACTAGCCGCATTAACAGAAAACACAAACGTATTAACAGAAAACACAACGGTATTTACAGAAAACACAACCGCATTAACAGGAAACACAACAGCATTAACAGAAAACACAACTGCATTAACAGAAAACCCAACTGCATTAACAGGAAACACAAACGTAGTAACAGGAAACACAAACATAGTAACAAAAAACACAAACACATTAACAGAAAACACAACCGCATTAACAGGAAACACAACCGCATTAACAGAAAACACAACCGCATTAACAGGAAACACAACCGCATTAACAGAAAACACAAACCCATTAACAGAAAAAACACCCGCATTAGCAGAAAACACAACTGCATTAACAGAAAACACAACCACATTAACAGAAAACACAAACCCATTAACAGAAAAAACACCCGCATTAGCAGAAAACACAACTGCATTAACAGAAAACACAACCACATTAACAGAAAACAGAACCGCATTAACAGGAAACACAACCGCATCAACAGAAAACACAACCACACTAACAGAAAAAAACACAACCCCATTAACAGGAAACACGACCGCATTAACAGAAAACACAACCGCAAAACCACATTACATAAGTGAGCCACACTGAATGCACTGATTTATCTGCAATAAAATATATGAAACTAAATTATTTAGTGTCTGTACTTATATAAACAGTAAGACTCTAAACAAGTAACAACCTGGCGCCGCAACTATGACAGACGAGTCGTGCCACAGGAGACCACGGTGTCCAAATCCTCCGTCTGCTTCCTCCATACAATGAAGATAGAAAAAACAACTTTTAGTTCACAGTTTTTATTTAAGCCACTCAAGTGGGATATTCCAGAGAAAACAGCTTCTTCCGGTTCAGTGGTTTTTCATTTGTAATTCAACATGACGGGCATTTGGCTATTGAAGAAACTGTAACAATAATACACGTAAATTCTAACATCAGTTTGTTTATGTAGAAAACCATATCGGACCAGGGGTCAGCCATAGCGACCCCCCCCGGGCCTCCGCTACCATGTTTCTTTTAATTTTGCTGAATAATTAGGCTTAAACTCTTCAAATTATTTAAAATTATTTAAAATATATGGCCGTGAACCGGCTGTGGCTCCCATGCCACTTCCCCAAAGTCTCTTTGTTTGCTCACGAACGAACCCATCCATGAGTGAGGAAGTTTGTGAGAGAAGGCTCGGTAAAAAAAAAAAAAATGCGACACTGGCTCCCAGGCAGAACTGGAATTTCCATGACTAATACTATTTAAAGACTGAAAAAGATAAACTGTCCTCCTTTCATGAAAAACTCAGAATAATTAATACTTTTGTAATTAGGGACCCCCTCCGCCCTCCGCCCTCCGCCCTCTCCGCCCCCGCCCCCCTCACATATAGGGACGTGAGTCACGCGGAGCAGGATCTGTGCTTTCCAGATAATTAACTTGTTACTTTTGGCTCATGTCTCCCGGTGGCGGTATGAGCCGCGCAGCACGACGAGCCCTTTCGCCCCCGTCTCCTGTGGGCCGTTAAGGAACAGAGCCACGCCGCTCCTTTCACGGGCTTTGGATTGTATTAGCGTAAACTTTTTTATTTCATTTTTTATTTTTTTGCTCTCGATATAATGTCACTCATGATGTTACCCGTCAACCAAAATTTGCTCAGCACTGCAAACGATCGGATATAACGTTGTTGGCACTGTGTTTTCTCCGTAAGGAAGTCTGCGTGGAAATGTGTCTCACAGTGAAGTCTAGTGTGGTCCTTTCATCATTCACTGTGCTGTGGATAGTAGATTAGCCTAAGCCCTGCCCAGCACTTTCAAAAGCAACTGGTTTTTCGTAGTGTTACACATTTTGACCTTGTTGCCGTGTCCATTTTTTATTTTTTTTATCTATTCAGCCTTTATTTAACCAGGCCAGCCATAACAAGATTCAATCTCTTTCGCGGGAGGACCTTGGCGCGGAAATGAAAAACAAACAAACGGCGAATTACAGACTTAAAAACGTAAAAATAAATTAGCAACACGAGTATTCACATTGAAGTCAGTCACCAATTTTGTGTTCAAAATATGAAATTGAAATGAAATAGCCGTTGCAATATTTAGAGTAATCTCTCCATTAATTAATTAATGAAACACTTGTGATCCAATTCAATTATTGCAGGAAACAGACTTCGGGAGAGAAGGGCTACTTCGTCACACATCCAGGTCAAATTCATTAACAAGCTAAGTAGAGAGGAATAAATTAATAATTTAAATAAATCAATAATTTAACCTTTGTTTTTTAATTATTATTTCACAGCTCGTGTACGAACATGCCACGGATTGAGTCTATCTTCAGGCGCAACTTCTAAAATCTTTTACTTTTTTCCTATTTCGGTGAGCAGGTCTCAGGTTCCGGGCACGCCTATGGCGTAGGACCCGAAATGTAATTCCAGTTGGAAGTCCCCGTGTTAACAAGACATCAAATCTACGGAGTAGTTAAAAACGACGTTATACGAGTTCAATTCAGTAACAATCAAACAAGGGGAACGCTGTTCACGCCAGCATGTCCCCCGCCAGCATGTCCCCCGCCAGCATGTAAATAAGCCAACCAACATTTATTACTTCCCCCCCAATCAAAGCAGTCTAGAACCGCGCCTGGTAGTTCTCCGGTGGATATTTACTCCACAACAAGAATATTTATATTCACCAACCGAACAGCGAGCAACATAAAGGGCATCCCCGGAGATCACTTAGGTGCAGGAACCAGTCCCCTGTTTCCGTGCGTCCAGATATCCAGGTTTTATTGGAATACGGCGCGGCCATACACAGCTGGTAATTTTTAGACATTTATGTGGAACGCTGTGCAGAAAGCCATGCCACGGTCTGAATAATGGATAAAGGTGGATAAGTAGAGAATAGGGAGGCCTCGGGAGGGGATCAGAGCGGGGTGGACCCCGAGGGGACACACTGCAGCCACTGTTGGGGCACCTGAAGACAAGCTTAAAAACAAAAAAAAAGCAGTCGGTCAACGCCGTCGGAAATAACGTTTTATTCGGGGGCCAGGCTTCTCATCCGCGATATCCACAGAAACACAGGTCCGATTAAAGGATCGACTTGAAATGAAGTGCGCGGCGTGAAGCCAGGCTCTTATTTGGAAGGATCACGCGTTGGAACGCACGCGAACAATTGTGCCCTGTCTCCTGCGCGAGCCCCGATAAGCCCCGCGTCGCTCTCCTTTAAACAAAAATTATATTTATTCGGTTTCGTCGCCGAAGTAAAGACGCTGCCCGCCGCATGGCACCCATGAGAGGAAGCGCCAAAGCCAGACGGTTAAATTCTCTCAACGTGGCCCCACCGCAAGCTTTCCCTCCGCTTTCTTCAGAAGAATTATATCCTCTTCGCATGCTCCAAACCTTTCCCCCCCCCCCCCCTCCTCCACGCAGGGTGGGGGTGTTCGGTGGTGGTTGGCGGGGGACCCCATTTTTCCTCCACCTCCTTATCCGCAAATCCGAGCCGGTCTCTCTGAGAAACCGGGAGGAATGTGTTTCATTAACATTCTTGGGGCGACGCATATGCACTTTCTTGTTCATCAAATCTAAAGCAGTCCCTCTCGCCTCCTAATGGAAAGCAGCCCGTGACGCCTTTTAAGTGGAGCTCAAGTGTCTCCTAAGAAGCAGCGTGTCCATACGAACGCCACAAACGACCACATGTTTGGACGTGTTGATCCGCGTTTGAGTCGGTGTGATCCCCCCCCCCCGGCAGAACAGAGAGGGGACGGATCATTTTTTTGGGGGGACAGACGAGGACGGACCTGGATGCAGTGTCGGGCCGGATGAGTGTTTTGTTTTTTAATTTTTTTTTCTCAAGGGCCGCCGTCGTCGCCGCCACCGCCGCCGACGCCGCCGACGCTATCACATCTCTTTCCTGATCCTCGATGTGATTAACCCCTCGTGGTTGTCCTCGTCCCCGTCCTCGTCCCCCTCGTCCTCGTGGGGGGGGGGGGGGGGGCCGCAGCCACGGAGACCCTTTCACGGCGCGGCCGAGCAGAAGAAAAGGGCCCAGAGGTCACGGGGACGTCTACACTGAATGTGACCCCCGGGGTAATGGGGCCAGTGCCCCGGGTGTGCGCCACACACACACACACACACGCACACACACACACCCACACACACACACACACACACACGCACGCACATGCACGCACACACCACACACACACACACACACACACGCACGCATGCACACACACACACTGGGTTACCTCCCTGCTTTACACCACTTCAACACACAAGGATGTAAAGCCACTAAATCGGAATAAACTTATTTTCCTTCCCCAAAACTAACGGGATGAAGGAGTTTATATATTTTTTATGTATATATAAATATATATATTTTTTTTTTCTTTAGTTTTTAAGCATTTTTTCGTCAATCGGTTTGCATTGCCTGAAGATTTATGAAGATATGACTTTGATGACACGAGCGTCGGGGTCAAATTTGTTTAACCCCGCCCCCCCCCCACTAACATTTGCACTAATTGAATCACTTAGTTTGCCTTTTGTTGAGCTAAGGCCCAATTTAACATAAACACAGACACATTAATTATTCATAAGAAACACACTTCTCTGAGCGACTTGTTTTAAAACGTTTTGCGAAGGCAACGTAAAATAGGTTGTGTCCTGTGTGGTCTCTTTTGTTGTGGAGTTGGTGGAGGTGGGGAGGGGGTGGCTGGGGTGGGGCGGGGTGGGGACGGGGGTTCTGAGGCGATGTTTTATCTCCTCTGAAAATCAGAAGCAAAGTCATTGATTTTCCCATGACATACCCCACCCTCCCACCCTAACCCACCCCGCCCCTCCCCCCACCCAGCTCCCCCAAACACACCCCGGACTCGCACGCTATTAAACACGCAAGCGCACACTTCTCAAACCCCCGGTGCCCTGCCCCCCATCCTTGGGTCCACCGGCCCCCTCCCTCTCCCTCCCTATCCCCCCCCCCCCCTCTCTCTCTCCCTCTTCCTCCCTGTCTCTCCCTCTCGCCCTCCCGTCTCATTTATGCCTTGCAGAGCAGCTGCTGCCCAGAGAACTGAGGGAGCAGCATTCACATCTGAGCACATTAGTCACCAGATGTCACCTTTTGCTGCCAGCCCATCGAACATCCAGGCATACAATGCCCCGTGCATTCTGAACATCTGACTTACGACGTCTCCCACAAAGCGGGGGGTGGGCGGGTGTGGGTGGGTGGGGCGGGGGGGGGGGGGGGGGGGGGGGGGGTTGGCCTGGAACACGCAGCCACGGTTGGGTTGGCTGGTGGAGCTCAAAGCCACGTGACACCTACAGCCCTGGCTCCACAACCGCTCTCCGGGCACCATCACCAAAGCGCGTTGTGATGGATCCGCCCCGTCGTCTTCATCTCGACACTGGGAGGATATGCGTTTTTTTTTGGGGGGGGGGGGGGTTTACTCGCCCAAACAAATGTCTGACGGCGGCGCTTCTTCTTTCTCTCCTCGCAGATCTAGTCGTATGGTCGGTTGATTTATGACAATCCTGGGGTTAGCATCGACACCTGCGACAGATCTGCGGCTGCGCCTCCAGGGTATCGAAACCTATCAAAAGCCGAGACTCGGAGCCCGGGCGTGTGTGTGTGCGACTGTGTGTGTGTGCATGTGTGTGTGGCACTGCAGACATAAGGAGACAGTTTAAATGTGTTTGCCAAGTATAAGGTCTTAGCGCAGAGAATAGCGAACAGTGGTAGTTTGCCTCCTGAATAGCAAAAGAGAAAAGCCCACAGGCAGAAAGTGTATGAATTTCATGATTCCATTTACTGGCACATGCAGCCTCCCAGCTCCGGGCTTGATGTGAAAGTTTGCCGTTGCGGAAATATGCAAGTCTCTTTAACGGGTTCACTCACACGCCTAAATAATTCATGGCCGTCTGAAAGCCCCCGTGATGCTCGCACAGCTCCGGTGACGATAAATATTATTTTTCCCGTGCCATTGTTGAGGGGGGCTCTCTTCAAAATAAGAGCCGGGGCTCTCCTTTAAATCCCCACTCTTCAGGTGCGTCTGCGTTTCCTCCATTGACGCTATTAAAGAATTGATTCGCCGCAGTCGGCGACGGCGTGGCTGTGTCGCGCCGCGGTTATATCACCCCGCGTCTCCGTGGGTCCGAACGGCGACGAAACGGCGACGGGGGGGCGCTCTCCCTCCTTCCCTCCCTCCTTCCCTCCCTCCTTCCCTCCCTCCTTCCCTCCCTCCCTTTGTTTACCCTTGCGACGCCTTATCCGTGGCGCGGTGCCCCTGCCCTTCCCCTCGTCTTCCGTCCTCCCTCCCTCCCTCCCTCCTCTCACCCCACATATTTAATGACGGGCGGCACTTTTCTCCTCGCAGCCCTACCGGCGATGTCGAGTCACCTCCAGACACATTAGCATATTTATCATCAGGCTCGCAGACTTCAAAGTCAGAGCCCGCATCTCTCGGAGACGGGGAAGCGCCACCAGGAAGCCGGCGCAGATTGCTAAACACTAGGTGCCCCCCGCCCGGGAACCGATATCCATTTAGGCGTAAGGGAATGGGGTGGTGCTGGCGGGTGGGGGGCATAAGCGGAATTCATTTCATTTTATTTGCGGCGATGATGATGTCTTTAGCGGTGACTTTAAATATTTGCATAGCGCTAACCACGGCCTTCACCGCAGTTTTGTGATGTTAATGCTCGGGGTGAGGGCGGGGGGATCTGTTTACACAGGGCGCGCCGCGCGACACGCCGCACACTGCTGACACGCCGCACACTGCTGACACAAAACTACGGTTTATTTACGGTAAAGCTGTAATCCGTAAGATTCTTTCCTAAAAAATTAATAAATAAATCAATAAATAAATAAAAATCCCACTTTTGATACTCGTCCCGTATTTATTTTTTCGGGCACTTTATAAAAAAACGCCATTGAGTGTATTTGTGTGACGCATGTGCTCCTCGTTTGCTGATTTTCGAGTGTCGGCGGCGGGGTCCGCCTTTCCAGCGTCTTCGGCGGGAAAAACACATCCCCACCGCCTCAAGCGACCAAGGAAAAGCAAAGACGGACGGTGAACCTGGATGTTGAATAAGGAAATGAAAAAAAGAAACAACATTGCAGTTTTGACCAGAATTTTTGGGACTTGTTGTGTCAGCCACCCGGCACAGATGGATTACCACTTTAAGTTATTATCACGTCAGTTTGATACTGTGACAAATGGACTTATTGTAAGTCGCTTCGGACGAAAGCGTCGACTAAATGACATAATGTAATCGAACCTTCTTCTGGTCACAAAATATAACAGTATAGACGGGTCAGTATGTTTTCGACATCTTATCGGTTTTGGAGCGGGTGGGGTGTGTGGGGTGTGGGGCTTTCCGGGGTCGAGCTGCGTTTTCCCCTTCTGAGTGCACACTTGATGGACAGAACATCCCAGTGTGGGGCCGCCGAAACAGCCACCGAGGTTAAAGGGAGGTCAGTGAGCAATAGATCCCCCCCCCCCCCCCCCCGCGATACTGCAACGCGGTGTTATTCAAACAACTTGTTAAACCCGCTGCTCATCATCCTACCCTTATCGTCTAATGTTTCAGAGATTAGTATTTTATGTCTCCTTTTTTTCCCCCCACCTTCCCCTCCTTATTTTCCTTCGCATACATGCTCGGCTATAATAATCGTTAATTACACAGACTTTACAGACGCCCTTAATGACTGGATATTAGTTACAGTGCAGTGTCTAAATGACTCTTACAACAACCTTCTCTAGATGTCATCTAAGCCCTATGCTAATGAAGGCTGTGCCCACAACATGCAGGAGGTTGCATATCAATTTAATCAGGCCCTCCCTGCAGGGGCATTCGGATAGAAATGACAGCCAAAGTGCATTAGTAATTCTACCGCTGTCACTTCTCATAGCTGCTTACCTTGCAAACAAACTGCTCTAATGGCACCTGCCTGCTGGGCAATTTAGGCGCCGCGGAGGCACCGGAACATGAAATGGACAAGGGACCACTGACCTAAATAGCAAAGGGCCGACGCTGAACACAAAGTGGCTGTCTTAGCATTGGAGTGGAAAATACATGTTTATTGTGTCCGGGCAATTAAGGGACTGATGCAATATGCTTCTCGGCTGCCAACACACCGGATGTGGGCAAAGTAAATCTTTATTGAGAAACGAGCAAAACATTTCATTTCGGTAAAGTGTAACGCAATACGTAAGGATGCAGAAAAATGCAATATACTGCGGGACCAGACAGAAGCTGAAATGTCTGCAGACGTTACGTTTGACTTGAAGTTTTTTGCTTATTATTATTATTATTATTATTATTATTATTATTATCACCATTTGCAGATGACTGACACGAATAAACACTTTAATACGCAAATGAATAGATAAATGGAAGAGTTCATTACCTCCACTCATACAATTGAATTGCTTTGACATAATCCCTCTTATTCCTCAAGGGGACGGGGGGGTAGGGTGGGGCTGGGATGGGGTGGGGTGGTGGTGATGGTGGGGGGGGGTGGTGGTGGTGGAGCAGGCTGGGATGGGTGGTTGGAGGAGAAGAGGAGGGAGGGGTGAGGGAAAAGAGAGGAATAATAAGCTCAGTTCTGTGTTCTCTGTGTAGCCCACCATGTTTAGAATTACACATTGATCCTCTGAACACCCAGGTGGATCAGTGGACGTGCAGCCTGGCCGCTCAGCGCCACCTGTCGGGCGTGCGGCACTGTGCTTCTCAGCACACTTTTGCATTGATGACGAACAGGAGTTCTCCATTGCCAAAGTGCTGCCATCGAAAACAAGAACAACAAGAACAAACATGAATGATTAACACTAACAGCCAATGCCGAAGCCGTCATCTTTGTTTGAATAACTGGTTATGAGGAGTGTGTTTAGTACCATCGAATGCATTTTCACTCAAGATTATATGACCCAACAGGATAGCTGATGATGATGTTGTTATTATCATTTTATGTGTGTAAATCACTTTACGATGGATGTTGTGTGTGAATTCTGCTATATAAATACATGTTGTTGTTATCATCATTATTCATTGATACATAGACAGAAAGCAAGAGAGATAGATAGACAGAAGGACAGACAGATGGATAGACAGACAGTTAGTTAGATAGATAGATAGATAGACAGACAGACAGACCGACAGACAGATAGACAGATAGATAGATAGATAGATAGATAGATAGATAGATAGATAGATAGACATAGATAGATAGATAGATAGATAGATAGATAGATAGATAGATAGATAGATAGATAGATAGATAGATAGATAGATAGATAGATAGATAGATAGACAGATAGATAGATAGATAGATAGATAGATAGATAGATAGATAGACAGATAGATAGATAGATAGATAGATAGATAGATAGATAGATAGATAGATAGATAGATAGATAGATAGATAGATAGATAGATAGATAGATAGATAGATAGATAGATAGATAGATAGTTAGATAGATAGATAGATAGATAGATAGATAGATAGATATGGTGTTTGGCTGCCATGGCCAGATGCCTCTTAGCAGCCGGGCCCCTTTTACATCAATATGTCAGCTCAATAGAGTTGGGGCGGTATCGACTGTGTCACAGAAAATAACTTCACCGGAGGAAGAGCAGGATCCAGCTTGGCTCCAGTCGCGCAGATCCATCGCAGAAAGTGGAGAGAACGAACAACAGTCCAAACATAGGGACCCGGCAGTTTGAGCGGCTGGGACGTGATTAAGTGCTAGATTGTCAAGTTTGCACAGACGAGTTGACCCTGCCGGCCGTCCCTCCGGCGGCTTCAGATCCATAGTGTCGCTGAGTGTACAGGAAGAAAAGGCAGAGAATGGATTTCCATTGTGAACCCAGAGGACATTCGACACACGCCGCTTTCTATGGTCGGCTCACATGCCCAACACTCCTATTACTCATCATTATTCCGTTTTCAGACGTGGACTCCCATCTAGCATAAGCTCTGGTGGTATAACTCTGTGCATCTATTCACAGTGAATGCAACGTTTGGTATTGGGGAGTGGTTTTTGGCGTCATCTGCAGGTGGGGAGAGTCTGCACTGGCAATCAGAAGGGGACGCAGCTGCAGGGGATTGAGATAGTGAGCAGAGTCTTTAAAAGATGCGCTGGTTTCAGCTCTCTCTTTCTCTCACTCTCTCTCTCTCTCTCTCTCTCTCTCTCTCTCTCTCTCTCTCTCTCCCTCACTCTCGCTCTCTCTTTCGCCTGAGAGACAACCGACAAGTGGCTTGTCACAGTGGGGCCCAATGTAACAAGGCTCTTGACGGTTGAGGGGTGGAGATGGACCAGGAGGCAGGTAGAACAAGACGTTGCAGGTTACAAATGTTGGGTGGAAGACTAGAATGGAACCCAGCCTCGCTGTCAGGAGAGAGAGAGAGAGAGAGAGAGAGAGCGAGAGAGAGAGAGAGAGAGAGAGAGAGAGAGAGAGAGAGAGAGAGAGAGAGAGAGATGAAACCACCGCAGCTTTTAAAGACTCTGCTAACTACCTCAATCCCCTGCAGCTGCATCCCCTTCCGGTTTCCACCGCTGGCTCTCCCCACCTGCAGATGGCGCCAAAACCACCAACCACTACAACACGAAGCTGAACATGTTCTCTACTTGGGACCCGGTGGCGGGCATTACAAGAAAAAAAAACAACAATCCTACAACGAGCAGCAGCCTGGCCTGATTAGTATTCTCTTGAGCATTTATTAAGTCCTGATGCCTGAGACAGAGCAAGACTAAACATTTCCTACCCCTCAACTCTTGGCGGACGGAAGATCCCTGACGTCAGCGCGTCCTGTACGCTTTCCCGGCGGGTCATAAAGATAGAGACGTGTGACCGTGCGACGAGCTGATGGTCTGTTTAACCAAGAGCAGCTGCTTTTCAACGGAGCCCCTCTCTTCTTTAACTACTACAGCACCCCTGTGAGAGTCTCCTTGAACACAATTGATTCATAGTCATCTAGCTCATAGCCAAGGGCTGGGTAATCATAGCTGGAGAATCAAATCTAGCGTACTGCTCTTCCACTGGGGAGAAGAGGCTGTAATGAAATACCCCCCTCCACCACCTTAATTGTCTTTTTGGCCATTGGCATTCTGATTATGTAGTTAGTTTTTTTTTTACTGTTTAAATGAGGAAAGGGGTTTTAATAAGGGCATGTATTATCAAGTGTACGATAAATCAAGCCGAAAACCGCGGAGGCTTGATATCGACGACTGCTCCGGTGGTCACACACTGGCACCCAAGGACGCGCTCGGCTCGTGCCAATCTCCCCACTTTGCGCCGCTAATAGATCAATTTCCCCCCCGAATAATGTGTCGGCCGGGCATGTTTCCGAAAAAGTGTACAAGAAGACCAAATACGGTAATCGGTTAATGCTCGCACCCACACACGCGCGCACACACACACGCGCACACACACGCGCGCACACACACGCACGCACATCTCTCTCAGAATGTGTTGTATGCAAATGTTTTGCCATCAACTCCGCCTGCCGCGGAATGACAGGAACATTTGATACGCCGCGGCTTTTTAGAGTCCCTGCAGAAAGCTGTTTTCACAGGATGTTATGCATGCATTTCTCAGACAGATTGCTGCAGGAGACAGGAGCTTGGGAGGGGAGCAAACGCGACTGGAATGAAACGCAAGCCTCGCTCCGCCGCCTGAAACGCAGCCACACCGTAGGCCGCCGGGGAGGCGCCATTCATCCCATATTTGTGCAAAACCAAAAACAGCTAAACAGCCAAATGTTAAGCGTGCAGAGGTATGCACTAAACACACCGCGGCGGGGGTGGGGGGCGACAGGGGGGGAGGTGGGGGGGCGTTTCCAAACACGTTATTATAGTGCGTAAAAGCGCCACTCCAGCCCGCTTCATAATAAATTAACTCTCATCTTAAACAGTCATTACTTATTCAGATGAATAACAATAATTGTTAATTTATTAAATACATTATTCAAAGAGTTATTTAACAAATTGTGAAAACACCACGCATTCCACCGCCTCGCTGCCGTGCAGGGGCATTAGCATAACCCATTGTGGAAAATAAATCCAACTGTTTTACCGTCGCAAAAGGCAGTAAAACAAAATGACTTGTAGTCAGTAGCACATGACCGGCTTCCCCCTCCCAAACTCGACGGAACGGGGGGAACAAACGGAACCCGGCGAACGCTTCCAGGCTTCCCCGCAAGGTCTTGCATCCGAGCGCCTCGACCTCCGGCCTCGTCACCTGGCGGCTCCGCCCTTGAAGAGCAATGCGAAATGAGGTTCGAACCCGCAACCACCCTTTTCCTCCATCAGCTCCGGGTGATTAGTAGTAAAAAAAAAAAGAAAAGAGAGAGAGAGAGAGAGAGAGAGGGAGAGAGAGCCAACAAGACTTATGTGAGTAAAAAAAACTGGCTTTTAACAACCCTGGCAACCTCATTTATGGGAGTGCACTTGTGGATGTGTTTTGCATGTGAAAAAGAGAGACGTGTGTTTCGACGTGTGTGTGTGTGTGTGCGTGCATGTGCGTGCGTGTGCGTGCGTGTGTGTGTTGGGGGGGGGGGGTTCCAGTTGGAGAAGGTTCCAGTGCTTTTTGAGAGGTTGCCTCATTTCCCAGCACCATCTGTTCGTGGTTCTGTGGCGCTGGAAGCCTCGCCTGCGTCGACGCCCTCCCACACGTTCCGAAACACGGAAGCGGCCGGCGGCCCGACAGGAGTTCGCGTCACCTGTTTCGAATTTCCTAATCGCTCCCCGTCCGATGATGCCGTTAAACCCAAACCCGCCACCACTGCCACCACTGCCACCACCGCCGGGCCCCCCCGCCTCCTCCGGCGGGAGGACGTCAAGGAAGGAAGAGCGGGAGGCAACACGGGGAAGGCCGCCGCTACCTCCGTTTCAATCAGCGGCGACGCATCCTGGGGTGGGGCCCCCGCCGCCGCCGCCGCGCATCCTAATTGCTCCCCTTCCACCGCGTTCCAGGGTGTTTCTATGCAAATGTGTCCAGAGGTGTGCGGCTTCCTGCAAGGCCGACTGGATGAAACCGGAAATGTGAGCGGGAGTCACACGCAGACAAAAGCCTTGGGTCGGGAGACACTGGAATTATAATTCGTTTGGATAAATTATTCATTTTGCACATGGCTCTCCAGAGTGCGGGGCTTGGTGCACGCGCCGAATGTTTTGACATGTGTGTATCCCAGCGCGTTGCCAGGCACTGGCCTTAAGTTAAGATATATGGATTTAATAACACTGACGAAGATGCAAAATAATGAGCCGGTGTCTGGGAGCGCGGCCGAGCGTCGGCCGACGGATGAGGATGAGAACACATTATTCCTTCTGCGTGGATGGAGTGCGAGTGTATAAATGGCAAATTCTATCTGCATTATTTTTTCTTATGAATAGACAATGATGCAGAAGATATCCCACCGAGAGAGCGTGCATATCGGAATGCGGGTCTATCAATAAACCAAACCTGCAGGTCTATAAATATGTCATCAATCAACAAATCACACAATGAGAATTTCTCCCAGAGGAGCTATGTATTGTCTTGCCCAAATAAAAGCACTCTATCCTTTATCCTTACTATTCAATAACTTCTATTTATTCCGTTTGCTTCTAAATATGTGTATCTGCTGCCACGCCTCAAAATCCCCTTGAATATCTTTCAAGGGGATTTAACATCCAACCATCCATTATCTTTTACTCGTGAGTCCAGGTCAGTGGTGTGTGTGTTTGTGTGTGTGTGTGAGAGACGCAGGGGGGGCGGGGGGAGTGCTTGAACCTTGAAAACACTTAAAAACACCCAGAATGGGACATCGGACCCTCACAGGATCTCTCACATACACGCGCACACACACACACACACACACACACACACGCACACACACTCCAATTAGCCAGATCTGTACAACTGGGGGACCTGGGGGAAACCCATGCAAACAAAGTGGCTTGGGGTGTTTTTTTGTTTTTTTTGTGTGTGTGTGGGGGGGGGGGGGCACGCTGAACATAACAACGTTAATCCCAATCTGAAAGCCATCGGGGCGTCGCCTCAGTGTCAGTGTACAGGTGGCATCTCGCTTGTGTCCATAAATCTGCTGGTGCTGGTCAGGGAGGGGGAGGGGAGGCAGCTCGTCATGTTTGATATGCGTCATGTGTCAATGACGTCCGTTCATTTGATACAGAGGAGTCTCCTGTTCTATTCAGGGGAGAGGGAACATGGACGTAGGCCACATACAGTAAATAAGCACGAAATCAGGGGGCAGAGCTGGAGGCCTGCGGATGTTTTCTCATTTCTAATGGTCGATTTTTAAGGTTTAATTTGGATTATCCTGCCATTTTTTTTATATATATTTTTTTTATTCTATTGTTTGTTATTGTTACTCCCTATTGATTTGATGTGAGATGATGGGACTTTGAAGGATAAAGTGTCTATCTATCTATCTATCTATCTATCTGTCTATCTATCTATCTATCTATCTATCTATCTATCTATCTATCTATCTATCTATCTGTCTATCTATCTATCTATCTATCTATCTATCTATCTATCTATCTATCTATCTATCTATCTATCTATCTGTCTATCTGTCTATCTATCTATCTATCTATCTGTCTGTCTTTCTATCCATTCATCCCTCTATCCAATACAGGTTCATGTCCACAGTGGACACACACACACACACACACACACACACACACATATACACACACACACACACGTAGCTCTTGTCGGCCACAAATGACCATCATCTACGACCCCCTAAATGGCTCTCACGGGATGGATCTCCTCATTTTGTCTCGTTTTTCCCTCTCATCTTTCACTTGATTTCCAGTAATTCGACTCAACTAAATCCAAATGTGAGGAGACAAGGAGCCCTGCTGTTTTGACAAGTTAAATGGCCACAGGCGACGATGCGTTTCTGCAGGCAGCCCACGTCGCCACCCCGCCCCGGTGTGTGTTTTTTTTCGCCTTTGCTATGCTGTGCGTGCACAAGTGTACAATGTCTTTGTGGGTACGTGCGGGTTTGTGTGTGCACGTGCACCCCCCCCCCACTCCCATCCTTCCTTCCAGACCCTATAGGCCGACTGCTGCCTCCTTTTGAGGTTAAATTGAAATAGATTGTGTAGTTCAATATTTTATTGACAGCAACTTCACAGAATGTCGCTACAGTGACACCGGGGATAATTATTTCACCACATGATTCCACCACTCTAACCCACCCCCCATTTTCCAAACCCTCTCCCCCTCTCTCTCTCTCTCTCTCTCTCCTTCTCTCCTCTCTCGCTCTTCTTTTTTTTTTTTTGCCTTCCTCCAAGACCTTCCATTCCTGTAGAGAATTAGTTCTGCATAAATTACCCAGTGGAATATTGAATCAGTCTCCAGCCACCAAAGGCGAGTCTGTGTGGCTGATTACTGAGGAGTGCACACACACTGACAGAGAGAGAGAGAGAGAGATAGATAGAGAGAGAGAGAGAGAGAGAGAGAGAGAGAGAGAGGGGATGGTGGATAGAGGGAGGCAGGGAGAGGGAGTGGGAGAGAGGATGGTGGAGGGAGGGAGAGAGCAGGAGAGAGAGAGAGAGAGAGAGAGAGAGAGTGTGAGGGAGAGGGAGTGAGAGAGAGGAAGAGGAGCCTCGGAGCGAGGAGCTGACACCGTTGTGGGGAAGGGGGGAGAGAGGGAGGGATGGAGGAGGAAGAGAGAGAGAATCAGCCAATCTGAATATGGAGAGTGAAAGATGTAGCCGCCCAGGCTACATACGCGCACACACACACAAACACACACACACTCCCTGCTCATTACTTAGTCATTAAGAGGGTGTGTGTGTGTGTGTGTGTGTGCGTGTGTGTGTGTGTGTGTGTGCGCGCGCACACGTGTCTGTGTGTGTGCATATGGTTTAAAATGACAAAATACCCACTAGCATTATCAGGACATGCAGAGTCCTCATAGTCCAAATGTCCTTATAATGCCGTTTTCAAGCATGAATGTTTGTGTCTTGTCTGTGTGTGCGTTTGTGTGTTTGTGTGTGTGCGTGTGCGTGTGCGTGTGTGTGTGTGTGTGTGTGTGC
The DNA here is from genome assembly GCF_960531495.2 of Zeus faber. Classification (NCBI taxonomy): domain Eukaryota; kingdom Metazoa; phylum Chordata; class Actinopteri; order Zeiformes; family Zeidae; genus Zeus; species Zeus faber. The sequence goes on from NC_137207.1 coordinate 18,007,351, forward strand.
GTGCGTGTGCGGGGGTCTCAATCAATTGTCATGGGTCAATGTCTCATAACCCTATTATGAACCTTGGGTGGCTGTGTAAATGAAGCACAGTAATTACCCATGTTAATTACACCAACATGGTGGCCACATTGATCTGCAAATAGCGTGTGTGTACAATCTCAGTAGGATAAGTAAACACGTAATGTGTGTGTATTATTCAAAGGCCCCTGATACAGAGAAAGGGGGGAGGAAATGAGAATAAAATCGCATGCTCAGTTTAATCCCCGCCCCCCCTCCCCGTTTTTCTTTTTTTATTGCTTCTGGGCCATTATGCTTGAAACTAAATCTGATGTATTATATATTATTCCGTGTGTCGCTGAAGGAATCCTGACGCTGAGGGGAGTCACCTGCTCCTCACACAGGCCTCCTGGGTCAGATTTGAAGGAGGTGGATACAGCGAGGGCAATCTGCCACTGGTCCCATAGGAAACTCCACGGAAGGCATGTGTGCAAATCTTTGCACTGCAGCCTCCGACGGCGACGGCGTGCGTTTGTCCTTGTGTGCATCTGCATCTGCATCTGCTCCCTGGTAGGCGCTTGCACGTTCCCCTGTCTGCATGGATGCATGTGGTGATCGGGAAGCAGCGTCTCCGGGGAGGGTCACATGATTGCCTGTCATTTGACAAACCACAGCTTGTCAATTCATTTGTTTTTGATACACAAAATAAACAATTTCTGTAGAGTCATTTACCCCCAACTCACAACAGGAGGTATCCCTCTGTTTCAAAGGCTATAGCCTTAAAATAATTACCTTGCCTCCAACCAAACCTAATTTTCTCCGAGTTATTACCAAGGTATACAGGGCTATCTAGTGGTATACTTTAGAATTACACTATAGCAGGGTTGTAGAGAAAATTATTATTGGACTTTAAAATTGGACACTTTAAAAGCGCTTTCACACTTAAATCTTACTGAGAATACTAATAATATGGTAAATGGGCAATGACCTATAATAATAATAACAACAATAATAATATTATTCACAATAATAATAATAATAATAATAATAATAACAACAATAATATTATTCACAATAATAATAACAATAATAATAATAATGCATTAATACAAATTCATGTAAATCACTTTGAGTTGTCATATTGTGTATTAAAGGTGCTGTATAAATAATAATAATAGTAATAATAATAATAATAAAAATAATAAGAAGAATGTATTAATACAAATTCATGTAAATCACTTTGAGTTGACATATTGTGTATTAAAGGTGCTGTATAAATAATAATAGTAATAATAATAATAATAATAATAATAATAATAATAATAATGATGCATTAATACAAATTAATGTAAATCACTTTGAGTTGTCATATTGTGTATTAAAGGTGCTGTATAAATAATAATAATAGTAATAATAATAATAGTAAAAAAAAAAATGATAATAATAAGAAGAAGAATGTATTAATACAAATTCATGTAAATCACTTTGAGTTGACATATTGTGTATTAAAGGTGCTGTATAAATAATAATAGTAATAATAATAATAATAATGATGCATTAATACAAATTCATGTAAATCACTTTGAGTTGTCATATTGTGTATAAAAGGTGCTGTATAAATAATAATAATAGTAATAATAATAATAATAAATAAATAAAATAATAATAATAATAATAATAATAATAATGTATTAATACAAATTCATGTAAATCACTTTGAGTTGACATATTGTGTATTAAAGGTGCTGTATAAATAATAATAGTAATAATAATAATAATAATAATAATAATAATAATAATAATAGTATAGATCCTGTTATCTTTATCTTACAGTGCCTGTACATTGCTATTATTGTTATAATAATGACTATTATTATAAAAACAACAACATAGATAATTATGTAGATAATTATGACCTTTATTTGATATATTAAATGTCTTCGTCTTTTTTTTTTTACCGGCGACGGTGTAATACGTGGTACGGCCGCTAGGCGGAAGCACTGGCGTAACGCTGCCTGTACTTCGTGCTCCTCGGTGGACTCTTGCGCTTGTCGTTGTCCGCCGCGCGTCACACGTCCCCAGCGCGGCGCGTGTTGGACTCCGGGTGACAGCGCGATGGCAGCGCGCACGTTATAGCGCGTTCGCGGTGTTTCATCCCCACTCGTCCGCCCGAGAAGTCAGCCACGATGGTGAAGGAGCTGTTCAGGGAGACGGACGTGGCCAAGAAAATGTGAGTGTGGAGCGACGGGGCGGCGGCTGTTAGCTCGTCGCGCTACATAACAAAGCGAGTTGACTGTCGTCCAGTCCCCGCTGGTTGAGCTCAGAGCAACAACTTTTTCGATCTGACCCGTCGATGCCGGGGTCAGAGGTAGTTCGACTGATCGATGTCCCCGGAGTCGAGTGGTTTTCCCTGACCGGGTCGCATCGCTGACACGGTGCAGCCCATCAGAATGGATGCTAATGTCGCCGTGATGTCATTGTGGAAGTAATTCATTGGTTTACAGTTATTGAATGTGATCCCTTTTGTTTGCAGAAGCCATATATGTTTTGGCATGAAGTCCGCTGAGCAGATGCGCCAGCAGGCCCACATCCAGGTGGTCAGCAAGAATCTGTACAGCCAGGACACCAGGCATGCCCCTCTGTCCTATGGAGTGCTGGACCACCGCATGGTGGGACACATATACACACACACACACACGCACGCGCACACACACACACACACACACACACACACACACACACACACACACACACACACACACACACACACACACACACACTCAATCCATTCCCGATGTCAAAGTTTTCGGAGAAGTCAAACATTCAGCAACTGGGAACGTTCCTTAATGTAGTGCCTCATATTAAACCGTTGTCTTTAGAGGAACGAAAGCTCCTCGTTTCTTTATTTATTCCCCAAATCATAATCAAATCCCTCTCTTGGTAGTGGTGCCGCCCCAAATGTAACACAGAATGATCAATTCCTATTACTCTTGTGACAGTCGTTCCCAAAGTGAGGTGCCAGATACCCCACGTCACAAGTACCCCCTCAAAAGTAAATCTGCACAAAATGCATGACTATATTAAATAATGATATATTATGTGCCCAAAAAAATGTGCTCACTCTAACATGAAATAGAACAAATTCGGACAAAGACGACTGCTGACCGCTAAAAAATACAAAAAAAAGAATGCAGAATCTTTTAAATAGTGGATTGTGGATTGAATCGGGTTTGATTTAGGCAGTCTCTGAGGGGAAACATACATTCGGCCTGAGCTACTATTATGTTGTATTGGTTATTGCTTCGTTGTTCGTTGTAAAGGGGAGCAGCAAAAAATAATTATTGTATGTATGTATGTATGTATGTATGCATGCATGCATGCATGCATGCATGCCTTAAATTTGATAGGGATTCCTAGATTATATTTTTGCACATATCAATTTTCATTTTTATACTTAAAGTACTGAAATAAGGTCATATACTGCCACAAAAAAACAACCAAGCTTTTAAAATACATGGTTTGCATAAGGAAAAATATACTGTGTATCATATAGCATTAAATCTTACTGTAAAAACACAACATTAAAATGTAATGTTAACATCTTTTATTTACTCTTTGGCACAAAATAAATTAACTACTTCAATATTCACCGATTATGCAACTTCCCCCTTTTTTGTGTGTCCAATAATATTGTTCCAACACTATTAGTACCATAAAAGTGTAAAATGACAATATTCTATATTGAGCCCTATTAGGCACACTGTAACCCATATCTTTATATTGTCACGTTTTCTTTAGGGCACCAGTGAAAAAGACAGACCATGTGAGACCTGTGGAAAGAATCTTGCAGATTGTTTGGGTCATTACGGCTATTTGGATCTGGAGCTGCCGTGTTTCCATGTCGGCTACTTTAAAGCCATCATAGGAATTCTGCAGGTAAGCTACAACTTATTATCTCCCATTCAACTTGACATCTCATGGCCAGATTCGTGTAGGCCAGATATGGAGGTGGAAATTATTTTCAGTTCAACTTTTAAAATGACTAAAGCAAGGGTTCCCATCTACTTCAAACATTTACATTTACATTTACATTTAGTCATTTGGCAGACGCTTTTATCCAAAGCGACTTACAAGGGAGAATAACATTCAGCTACATTGCGACAGAGATTAGTGTAACAACAACATTGGTGTAACAATAAATACTGCAAGGTGGTGCAAAGTAATTGTAGATTAGGACAGGAGGTACTCACTGAAGAGCTGGGTCTTCAGGTGCTTCTTAAAGACAGAGAGGGAGGTCCCCGCTCTGGTCATTTTTGGCAGCTCGTTCCACCAACGTGGAACTACAAATGAGAATAGCCTGGATTGCCGTGGCTGTATGGCCGGCAGAGCCAGGCGACGCTCATTTGACGAGCGCAGCATCCGGGGGGCAACATGTGCTCTTACAAGAGCATTTAAGTAGGCGGGAGCATTCCCAACAATCACTCTGTAGGCCAGCATAAGAGACTTGAACTTGATGCGGGCGGCTACAGGTAACCAGTGGAGCTCGATGAGCAGCGGAGTGACATGTGCCCTCTTTGGCTGGTTGAACACCAGTCGCGCCGCCGCATTCTGTATCATCTGAAGTGGCTTCACCGCACAGGCCGGCAAGCCTGTTAAGAGGGCATTGCAGTAGTCGAGACGGGACATCACCAAGGTTTGTACCAGCAGTTGAGTGGCATATTGGGTCAGGTACGGCCTGACTTTTCGGATGTTGAGTAGTGCGAAGCGGCAGGACCGGGAGACTGCGGCAACATGGTCCGAGAATGTCAGTTGGTCATCAATAATGACACCAAGATTCCTTGCAGCCTTGGTAGGAACAAGAGATAGAGAGTCGATTTTAATATCAATGTTGTGATAAATACCTTGTTTGGCCGGGAAGACCAGCAGTTCCGTTTTCGCCAGATTTAGTTGAAGATGATAATCCTTCATCCATGTGGATATGTCAGTGAGACAATCCGAGATCCGCGTCGAGATAGTAGGGTCGTCTGGCGGGAAGGACAGATAGAGTTGAGTATCATCCGCATAGCAGTGATATGAAAAGCCATGTGAGCGGATGATCGGGCCCAGTGAGGTGGTGTATATGGCAAAGAGGAGGGGTCCTAGCACCGAGCCTTGGGGCACCCCTGTGGTGAGGTTGTGAGGCACAGACAGCTGGCCTCGCCATGTCACACTGAACGAGCGCCCAGTAAGGTAAGATTCGAACCAGGAAAGTGCACTGCCCGTTATGCCCATGCTTGAGAGTATGGACAGGAGTATGCAATGATTGACAGTGTCAAAAGCAGCTGATAAGTCTAGCAGAATGAGGACCGAGGATTTGGCAGCAGCTCTAGCAGTTTTTAAGGCCTCTGTCACAGACAACAGGGCTGTTTCAGTGGAGTGACCACTTTTGAAGCCAGATTGAAGTGTATCAAGAAGGTTGTTTCTTGACAGGTACTCTGTAACCTGTCTAGAGACCGCCCTCTCTAAGGTTCCTCTCTAAGGAACATGATATTTCTTGAGTTCTTCCTCAAATTTTAACCTCATTAAACATTCAGTCTGCAATTGTTGAAAGACATCAGAGGTTATTAGCAAGCAAACCATGTGCCTCGTACCAAGTACAGCAGTAATGCGGAGAGTAGTCTTTTGAGCCTCTAGTTGGAAGCAAACTAAAAAATTGAAAGCTGAAGCATCCTTGTGCATGTCTCTGAATAACATGAAGAAAGAGGGTTGAACACCTGGAAGGTCTTGTCCTTTGTTGGAGGGATGCTGCTCATGGAACATTGCGGCATATTTCAAGTTGTTTATTTGCTGAATAGTGAATGACAACCAAACAAACTATTATACTGACAGAGTAGCACGCCTCTGAGGTGCCTTATGAAAGTGCCAACACTCATCACCGGGTATTGTATACCTCAACTCTGCCAAGGTTACGAGAACCATATAGATTATAAGTGTTTGTGTATTATCTCATCTTATGTTCGATTTTTTTTTCTTTGCATTCTGAGCTTCATGTACTTTTCTGTCCTAAGGCTGAAATCTCCAGTGAGGGGATCTCCAAAGAACAAAATAAGATCCAGGAACAAAAAATGTTCTGATGCATAACTGGCACATGCAAAATGACTAGAGGTCAGTTAGACAACCTCGAAACAGCAGGCACAGCTCACTGCAGCACTGACGTGAAGCGACTGAGTTTAAACGTCACATGGACACCTTAGTAATCTAATGGTTTTGGGTTTTCTTCATTGTTTCCAGCAACTGGAATCTAGCAAAACATTTGTCTCTCAAATGCTGGTTGCTGTTTTTGTGGGCGACTATTATGCTGATCAAGCATGACTTATGCTAAATTGAAACTGAAAGGGAAACTACAAATAAAGAAAAAGTCACAATCTTTCTATTTCCACATTCTTAAGTTGCTACTTGTGATACATGGCTCAGTAGAGCATTTTTTTTGTTTTTTTTGCTTTTTTTTAATATATGTGGCCGCTGTTATTCCAAATATGATATAGTTATAGTTGTGTTTTAATCATCTGTTGTGCAGACATGACTGAAGTTGAGTCTTGAAGATTCTGTGGTGATTTGTCCTCCCTAGATGGTCTGTAAAACGTGCTCCCACATCATGCTCACCAAAGAGGAGAAACTCCAGTTCATGGACTTTTTGAAAAAGCCGAACCTGGCCTATCTGCAGAAGCGAGGCTTGAAGAAGAAGATCTCTGAAAAATGCCGCAAAAGGACAATCTGTCTGAATTGCTCATCGTTCAACGGTAAAACAAATATGGCATTTGCATAGTCTGGTATTTTCTGCTCGACATCGACATTTTGTGCAAACAAAAGGAACAAGTGAGACGCCGTCGCTGAGTTATCCTTCCCTTTGTCCGCAGGAACGGTGAAAAAGTGTGGCTTGCTAAAGATCATCCACGAGAAGTTCAAGACGACCAAGAAGGTGGCCGAGCCGTTTGTCTCCGAGTTCCTCCAGTCGTTTGACATCGCCATCGAGCACAACAAAGAAGTGGAATCCCTGCTCCCCAGGGCACAGGTGACGCATACTCTAGTGTGGAGTTCTGGACTGGGACTTTGCAGTACTTTGGACCTCATGACTAGAAAAAAAAATACTTACCAGTTAACGACCCCAATGCTCTTTGCTGACATGACGCGCTGTGACTGCTTTCAAGAATAACAAATTCTCTCTTAAAGCTGCATCAAGTGAAATTCAGTGAAATGACAATTGAGATAAAGAAATTCTAACTAATCTGCAATATTCATTGTTGAAGGCTAGAGTATTAAGCAGTGTGTCTATGCAATTAAAACACGTTGCTAACCCAGGTTGAAACCTCAAGATTAAATACTACTCAAAAATTCTACCCTCTACCATGTACTAGCCCTCACCACACAAACAAGCCGTTGTGAATTAACCCCGTTTTGGCATGCAGCAAGAAATTCCAGCTCTGAAAGTCAACAATCAATTGCAATAACAATTAATTATAGACAAAGTAAACCATAGTTATTTCTTTAAGCATTTCCGCCCATGACTGTGAGCTGGGACCGTGAACCAGAGCTTCCCGTTTCTCCTTCTGCCGTGCGCAGGAGAACCTCAACCCCCTGGTGGTGCTCAACATATTCAAGAGGATCCCCGCGGAGGACGTGCCACTGCTGCTGATGAACCCTGAGGCGGGGAAGCCCGCCGACCTCATCCTCACCCGCATCCTGGTGCCTCCGCTCTGCATACGGCCCTCGGTGGTCAGCGACCTCAAATCGGGCACCAACGAGGACGACCTCACCATGAAGCTCACCGAGATCATCTTCCTCAACGACGTCATCAAGAAGGTACCCGTACATATGCATACGGTCATACATATATGCAGTGAAATGTCATGACACCCAGTCGGTGCCTTGCGATGGCTCTGGCGGGCCGCCAGTGCAGTTATAGTATTTATTATAAGAATTCATTCTCCCATCAGTTAGAGGCGCCTAGGGAGCAGTTAGGGGGTTAAGCGTCTCGCTCAAGGACACATCAGCAGGAGGAGCTGGGATCGAACCAGCAACCTTCCGCTTACTAGAGGACCCGCTCTACCTCCTTCTTTGCAGTGCGTCGGGATGCTTTCGCCACCTCTGTAGAGAAATGAATGTTTGGCTCCTGTGATGACTTGTTTTTTCAAACACGTTTGTTAGAATAACTCTGCAGTCTATTTCTTGACCTTTTAAAAAGGCTGTTTTGACAAACCCTATATTGTTACTCTACATTAGCACCGTATGACAGGAGCCAAGACCCAGATGATCATGGAGGACTGGGACTTCTTGCAGCTGCAGTGCGCCCTCTACATCAACAGCGAGCTCTCGGGAATCCCCCTGAACATGGCGCCCAAGAAATGGACCAGAGGCTTTGTCCAGAGACTCAAGGGGAAGCAAGGTATATGAGCCACGTAGTCACGGGGGTTCCACCAACCGCCTTCCTGAAACACCCACAGCTAAACTACACATCAAACTCTCAAATCTCAGGGAGATTTCGTGGAAACCTGTCCGGGAAGAGAGTCGATTTCTCCGGGAGAACGGTCATCTCCCCCGACCCGAACCTGAGGATTGACGAGGTGGCCGTCCCTGTGCACGTGGCGAAAATCCTGACCTATCCAGAAAAGGTAAGCCCCCCCCCCCCCCCCCCCCCCCCCCCCCCCCCGATTGACCGTCCAAATCGCCAGAACAGTCGTCATAATACCTGCGCTGGAGTCAAAGGGAAAAAACAAAACAAAAAACAAAGTTGGAAATCGTCTTCGTAGGTGAACAAAGCCAATCTGGAGTTCATGAGGCAGTTGGTCCGCAGCGGCCCTGAAGTTCACCCGGGGGCCAACTTCATCCAGCACCGCCACACGCAGATGAAAAGGTGGCGTTAACGTTCTCTAAATGAGCAAACCCCAAAAACGTAGAAGGGAAAACATGCGACTGTATTATTTTCAATCTCTATGTTCTGAATAATGAGGCACTCGTCTGGTTTAGGTTTCTGAAGTACGGTAACCGGGACAAGATGGCCCAGGAGCTGAGGTTTGGTGACGTAGTCGAGAGGCACCTGATCGACGGAGACATTGTCCTGTTCAACCGACAGCCCTCTTTGCACAAACTCAGTATCATGGCCCACATTGTGAGTTCCAGCGATCATTTTTTTATTATTTTAATCAGTTTTAACACATAACCATATATTTAAATTATGATCCGTATAGTATATAAAATATTTTTACAATCATTTCTTGAGTCGTTTGAATTCCGTTTCGTTTTGGACTCTCAGGCCAGAGTCAAACCTCACAGGACCTTTCGCTTCAATGAGTGCGTGTGCACCCCGTACAACGCTGACTTTGACGGCGACGAGATGAACCTCCACCTGCCTCAGACAGAGGAGGCCAAGGCCGAGGCTCTGGTCTTGATGGGCGTATGTATGATTCAAACATGCATGAGTGTGGAAAACATGAACCCGTTGAGCCGCCCTGTTGATAAAGATGGAGTCTACTTGACCCCGGGCTCTTGCCTTTCTCTCCGCAGACCAAAGCCAATCTTGTGACTCCGAGAAACGGCGAGCCTCTGATTGCAGCTATTCAGGACTTCCTAACAGGTCCGTATAGTATGGCTCATAGCAGTAAGTGAGAGCCAATTCAACGTTTACTGTGTTATATGGTGATTCTTCAGGTCGAGCGGTCAGATAGAAGCTTACAAAATTGCACAGGGATAACATTTTGACTGCTTTTCGATCCGGATTTTAGCGGTACTTATCGGTTCTTTACCCTTTATTTATTTTTCTTTTTTTAAGAGAAAAACGAAAAACAAATGAAGAGCAGAATTAACACTGCTTTATTTTCGGCACATTACACTTGGAGAGGAGGCGATCGGGGCGCAATCTGCCCCCTCGTCTTTTTGTGCGTGCGTGAGAGCCAAGCAGAGGGAGTCGACTCCGGGTCGGGTCTGTTTGTTTATGCGTTATATCATATACGATATTATACGGAATAATTTTGATGCCTGACATTTTCAAATTATATTGAAGATGGCACTTATAAGATTGCGGCCGCATTACATGCTTCATTGCAAGGTGCTCATGTTTTGTTTTTATTAGGCTATTGTTATGTATTGTAAAATACAGCTCCTTATTTCAGAATTAAATATCCGGACGACTGTGTAGCCTACTAAGTTTTGTACTTCTGTGCAAAAATTGTTGCTTTTATTTGTGCTCACATCAATGAAGTAACCGAGCACTGGAGTATTCCTTACTAAGTTCATGAAACAACAGAAATCTGGCCAAATTCCCATCCTCTCTATGTAGTAAAGACAACAGCCTCTCGTGTTGTTTTGGAAGGACAGGCACTACAGTCCCTTCACTCGTTCTGCTCCCTCGCTGACGGCAACAGCTGCGCTAACCACCTTGAGTGACTAGAAGCACGACCAATTATTTTTCAGTCACCCTCGGCAGTCTCTGAAGCCCCTTATCCTTTCTTACCAGGCTCCTTGTAATTGTTCTGCGACCCACTGACATAGGGAAAACATCAGTGGATGGTGGACGTAAGCCGGGCTGCTACTGAGATATAGCCGTGGGGATGGTAGCTCTGGAGGTAGAGCTGGTGGTCTAGTGATCTAAAGGTTGCTGGTTCGATCCCAGGCTCCTCCTGCTAGCATGCTGTAGTGTCCTTGAGCAAGACACTTAACCCCAAATTGCTCCTGATGGCTGCGTCCGTCGGTGTTTGAACAATTGTAAGTCGCTTTGGATAAAAGCGTCTGCTAAATGACTAAATGTAAATGTAAATGTATAGCCAACATTGGCAGATTTTGTGGGCCTTATGGGCATAGTCAGCATAGTCTTCCTTAAGTACATAAATGACTCTCACTTTTATTTATATTAAAGACATAGTCTATAGTTCTGGATTTGGCGAAGGCAATGTCATTGTACTTTCGTAACCGTCGTTAAAGTTATGATGTTCTGTGAAGGCATTTTAAATCTTTTCCTCAAAGAGAAGCTTCCAGGTATGTGGGGAAGGTGTTGTTCCATTTAATTCTGTGTTCCAATTGTGTGCCTGTCTACCTTCCAGGAGCCTACCTCTTGACCCTGAAGGACACCTTCTTCGACAGATCAAAGGCCTGTCAAATAGTGGCCTCCATCCTGGTGGGAAAGGACGAAAGGATCAAGATTGCCCTCCCTCACCCAGCTATAATTAAGGTTTCCCTGCCTTTGCCGTGTTATTGGTTGATCTGTAAGGGGAGGCCCTGCGAAGCAATTTAATAACGCTTCCCTTTGTGTTTCTTTTTCAGCCCATGGCCCTTTGGACAGGGAAGCAGATTTTCAGCCTCATCCTGAAGCCCAGTAAGGAATGCCCCGTCAAGGCCAACCTGCGCACCAAGGGCAAACAATACTGTGGCAAGGGAGAGGACCTCTGCCACAACGACTCCTGTAAGTCTCTTCAACCTTGCCAGTTTTTTTTTTTTGTTTTTTTCCTTACGCTTTTTAACTTTCCTCAAACACATTTTGCAGAGTTTTGCAGAGCTTTCCATAAGCGCTGGCTGCCGGCCAAACAGCTGTCTACTCATTTAAGTCCAGCCGGTTATTTTATTATACTGATTTTTGATTCTAATAAAATAGTTTTGCTTAACAAGTACACAACCACTAGCCTCAGCTTCAAAACAATGCCAAACAACACCACTGCTTGTGGTGGAAAGTAGGTTTATTTTATAAATAAAATATGAATTATTTTATAAACAATTTAATTGAAAACCAAAACATGCACGAGATAGGACATGGGATTAAAAACATGTCCCCCCTTAAAATAACCTTTTTTGTTGAATGAGAGTGCATTTATGTTTCTAGTAAAACAATATGTTAACCATCATTGTGGCATGTCTTGATAAACCTTACAGTGAAGATGTCAATAAATAAATAAATAAATACATAAATAAGGTTGAATGATTCTTACTTAACAAACGTTCTGATCAATCAGGAATAGGCGTGGTTTTAAATATTAACAGCTGTTTACAGACTGTGTGGGCTAAAACGCACAAGAAGCCTATTTCTCCTTTACAATATTTCACTACATGTTTACAATCAGGTAGACAAACTCAATATGCAATAATTAAGATCAGTGTATATGATGGAATAGTTCCATCGGAATGTGCCTGAAGTCACCAAATTTGGGCTTTTCTCGGCCAGAAAATGTCTACGGGAATGGGGGGAATGCCCCCTGATCCCCCTAGCTGGCTATTTTTTCCCTCTGACTAGTGAGTCCGTATCCTTGTGGAAAGCAAAGTGGTTGGATAACCTTGCATTCAATTACCACACACGAAAAAATAGGAAAAAAGTTCCACCTCCTTATTGCAGTCTAGCTAACAGAAAGATCACCATCATATTACATTTTAAAACAAGATCCAATTTTTGGGGCATATGCATTTCATACATAATTGTTTAGCACATTTCATACACGAGCAATTCTGTGGTGTCTTTTATGTTGTATGTAAACCACAGACAAATAAAAGCATAGAAATAAGAAGATACATAAAAACACATTTAAAACTGACCTACTCACTCAAATACGAAGCGACTCAAAACCGTAATCACTTTGGTCGTTGGGACTCTAACCCAACTAGAAACTTAGAAGAACTTAAACTACACACTGTGGGGGGAAAAACTTTAAAATAAACAAAAAGACAGATAAAAAGTTCAAAGTACAATTAGGCACATTTTATCAGGTTGTAGGCTTAGTCTAGCACAAAAGCAGGCGCATAGAGGTTCATTTGGTTCCTATTGGTCAAGAAAAGGGAACAATTGGCTTTGTATGGGAGGAACATGTTGTCCCAGTGCAGGCTTGTTATTTGACATTGACATTTGACATTTGTAAATTTGCGAATGGGAGGAAATTGACGGCAGGCAACTCCAAATTCCACAGATAATTGTGTCCAGGACCTTGAGCCCAGACAGGGCTCTGTATTTGGAAAATAATAATAATATAATTAAATATAGTTGCAGCCAGCAATGCACGGTCCTGTATATTCATTCGTCTGCTAGGCTTGGGCGATTGTGCAAAATTACATTTACAATTTAAATTATAATTACGCCGACCGCCGCTTGGGGGCCGGCGATATACGATTTTACCGGGGGCGCTCGGAAGCGCGCGGTAGCGTTCACGCACACATAGAACGTAATGTAATGTGGCAAATGCGGTCTCCCCATTCCAGAAGTATAGGATTTATTAATTACAAGTATTTACAAAGAAACATCCAGTTTTTACTAAATGAAGTCCCAAAGCAACGGGGAAACGTCTGGACAGTGGGGACGCACAGGTTTTTTTTGGGGGGGGGGGTTTTTTTGGAACCGTTTGGAACGGGACAGGAAACGACGGGAAACAAAAAAAAAAAAACTCCGCTCCAGCTCTGTTAGGTTTACGTTTTTCATACAAGTAAGAAACCAAGGAAACAAAATAAATCAAAATCTTTCTCTATTAGATAATATTATATATCGCTGTATTATAATAAGATTTGCAGATTTCAGATTTGGTAAAAGTGCAGAACACAGTAAACTGCACTTATGCCGTTTCAATGCTGGGATTTTTCCTGGTGGATTAAAAATAAATACAAAAAAAAACCTGTCATAAATGTCAGTCGCGATCGATCGCCGATAGACAATCCAATAGTAAATCTGCCGAAGCCTTGTAGCCGCAATTCCTTCTCCTGATAAAGGTATACAGTATAATCGAATAAATTGTCAGTAATACATACAATACATATTCCAAATAAATTTCTTAACCAAACAATATTTTCCTAATATTTACGCATCAAACACGTTTATCTACACAGATGGCGCCATTTGACCAAAAGCCAGCTTCAATCCACCCTTTTTTAAAATGCTGTCTGTTTACTCTAGGTCAGTTTCACATTTACTAACTTGCACCTTTTCTGTTCCTGGCGAAATTGCTTGTCACATTCGCAGTCGTGGTGATCCAGAACAGCGAGCTGGTGTGTGGCACCATGGATAAGGGCACCTTGGGATCGGGCTCCAAGAACAATATCTTCTACATCCTGCTGAGAGACTGGGGACAGCTGGAGGCAGCCAACGCCATGTCCCGCCTGGCACGTCTTGCCCCTGTTTACCTCTGTAGGTTCCCCTCAAGCGCAACTGCACGGCACCAATTTGCATTGGGGTTTTGGGTGAAAATAGAAATTTGTGCCCGTCGGAAATGTCTCAAAATGTCACATTATGTAAAAAAAAAAAAAAGGTAATTCTGAGTCTAAAATTGGGGCATTCTATGACAGAACTTTCTGCGAGGAAGGAAATATAAAGCTTTTCTAGTGATATTTGCAGAGGTGAAATTGGTGGTGAAAGAGCCTTTGATAAATAAAGAAATACGAGAAAGATATTGAAGGTGTTCCCTTGAGGAACTCACTGTCATGAATTTCCTAGAGAGTCAGAGAGACCAAACATTTTGCTGTACTTTGGTCCTGTCACAACAGTGATTTTGAATTCATTCTCCCAAAACAAAAATAAAGCATTTTTACCCTCCTCTATTATAACATCCTTTGAGGAACAGAATCCTCTGCCCAAAAACTCCTATACCAATGTTGTGAAACAGGGAAAAATGAATGGCACCATTAACATCTTCCTGTAAATGCAGATTTTGTGAGTGAATCGCATATAGTAATCGTCTCAACTTCCCAAAGAAGATTATCACTGTATTTCCACTTTAAGTCTACGGTAAGGCTGACCTTTTGACCCTTTGAACATTGCAGCCAACCGCGGCTTCTCCATCGGCATCGGCGACGTGACCCCCGGCCAGGGTCTGCTAAAGGCCAAGCAGGACCTGCTGGACGCCGGCTACGCGAAGTGCGATGAATACATTGACGCCCTGAAGACGGGGAAGCTGCAACAGCAGCCCGGCTGCACTGCGGAGGAGACCCTGGAGGTGAGTGAGAGAGACCGGGGGTCCCGTATGTAGAGGGGAACTAAAATCATCTATCAAATCTAGGACCCTTTGCAATTTGCCCAAAAAAAAGGTGCCGAAGTGCCACCCTGCCGAGTCGGTTTGTGTTTCTATGGCGGCAGCAGGAAGTCCTTAGATAAACAACAGTGACGACAACAAATGACGTGATGCATCAGCGACAGCGTCTGTCTACGTCATGTGTATGCGTCAATTATCATTTCCGTCGATATAAGGACCTGTGGTCTTGGCCACACACAAATTTGGAGTTTTTGTGAACATAAAACACCGGGCACAAATGAAACGTGTGTGTGTGTGTGTGTGTGTGTGTGTGCATACTTGTATACAGGCACTCATCCTAAAGGAGCTGTCAGTCATTAGAGACCACGCCGGCAGCGCCTGTCTCAGGGAGCTGGACAAGAGCAACAGCCCACTAATTATGGCCCTTTGTGGATCCAAAGGTAGGTCAGCCGGAGAGAAAATGGCAGTGGATAACAAATTCTCAGCATGACACACCTTGCTTTGTATTTTCAAATTGGTTCATCCAAACACATACTGTATGATTGGGAAGTCCATACCAGTAGATCACCATAGCGACCACCTCCATGCACCGGCCAAAGTACTAGGCAACACAGAACGTAATTGGCCTTCTCACTGTCGTACTCACCTCTCTATTGGTGTTAATGAGTGACATGTTTGAGGATGACTTCCCCTTTGAAATGCCCATTCAGCTTCATTGGGTTGTTTTTAAGTTAATGCATGTTTTTGGCAGTAGAGCTCTTCTTCCACCCCACCAGAGTATTTGCATCCAATTTTTATATATTTTGTTTGGCTATTTTATGCCTTTTATTGTAGAGAGCAGTGAAGAGAGACAGGATTTGAAGAGAGAGAGAGAGTGAAGAGAGACTGTTACACTTTAGTCTAAAGTGTAACAGTATGTGCAATGTTCACTGATAAGAGTCCAGAAGAATGAGCAATGTTCGTTAATGTAACGCATTGATGTACTCATTCAATTTAAGGCGTATAGGACCGTGTAGTGTCTATGCGGGTCCCGGGCCTTGTTGATGAGGCCAGTTGCAGACGGTAAGGAAATGTTCTTGTGGCGATAGGTTTTGGCCTTGTTGGACCGCAGCCTCCTGCCAGAGGAAGTGTTACAAACAGTTTGTGCCCGGCGTCGAAGGGGTCGGCCACAATCTTACCTGCACGCCTCAGGGTCCCGCAGCCAGTCACCTTCTCGGCAGAGCGAATGACACGCTGCAGTCTGCCCCTTGTCCTTGGTGGTTGCAGCAGCTGACTAAATGACTGCAGGCCGGATTTGAACCTGGGTCAATGCATTTGCGTGCACTTCTGTTAAGTTTGGCTTTTGATCAAAGCTCAAACAAAGTGTTTGGATAAGGGTCATTGTTATCAAAGGTCCTGTTTACACCTGGCGTTAACATGCGTCTTGGGTGATCGGATCACATGTAAACAGCTCTAAGTACGTCTGTTTACACCTCCACATGGGATCAGATCTCACTTCCCCGCTCTATATGCAAATCTGATTTATTTTGTTTCCTTAGTTTCTTACTTGTATGAAAAATAAAAAACATCAACCTAACTCAGAGTTATAGTGGACAGAATACATCAGACAGAATTAGTGGAGTTTTTCTTACTCCTCCAGACGGTGTTGTGTGGTACGCCAGTTTTCCCTTGTTTTTATTTTAGATCTATTTGTTTTCATTAGTTTCTACTTGTATGAAACCATTTTTTTAAACACAACTGAGTTAAGGGACTGTCCCAATCATTGTGCAATGGAGAGGGTGCAATCTCCGCTGCACTGCGCATTTCCGTTCCCTTGGCTTTTTTTTTTAGTTATTTCCGTTATTTTCCTACTTGTATGAAACCTGTGGGTCCCGTGCCGTGGCACACACATCTCCCGGTTGCTTTCCGTTGCTATGGGAATTAACGTAGTAAATGTTTTTGTGTTAATACTTTAGCGTTTACACTGCGAAAAGAATGTGGCCATATGTGGCCCAGACCACATCCGACTGTGGTCTGAGCGATAGAATCCGCCCTCAAAGCGGTTTGGGTACGCCTGGCATTAGAGCTGTCCTCTTGTGATCGGATAACCAAAGACGCATGTTAAATGGGACTCATTATGCTCCTTTTGAGCAAGTTAATATATGGTCTTTGAGGTCCCCAAAACATACTTTTGACGTTTTTTGCTGAAAACTCAGATTCAGATTATGCATTCAAGCAATTATGACATGGCTGAAACCATAGTGTTCCAAAACAGTGCTGTTTCTATGTGTGTGTAGCTTCAAATGTTAATGAGCAGCCAGGCCCCCTAGTGCTGTGAAATTAGATTCAGCTAATTGTCATTGCACAGAGTAGAAGTACTGAGGCAACGAAATGCATTTCATCATACTTGTAACTGACTTATTTAGGAGTTAGGGGGTAAAGTGTCTTGCTCAAGGACACATCAACACTCTACCAGGAGGATCTTCTGATTACTAGAAGACCCGCTCTACCTCCTGAGCCACTGCCCCCCAGAGCCATTCCGTTATATTTCTCTGTAACCTTGCACTGATGTCACCACATCAGTCCACTGAAATGGGTTTCATAACAAATTTTAGGCGAGAAATAAGCAATCCAGTTGCTAAAGCTTTTTTTGTTTGTTTCATTCAATTACGTAAACGTCGGAAAATAAAATAAATATGTCTACGGTTTTGTTTGGAGAAGTTCGGAGCAGATTTCCCGCCGCAGCCTACAGTACAGTCAACCTACCGTGGACACACACTAAGGATGCAACGTTACACTGTATGTTATCGAACCGTTCGGTAGACCCCCTACGGTTCAACATGCACACGTGAACCGCGGTATGACGATATCACGGCAGAAATCCATCGGACGCGTTGCCACAGTGTATGAGCGCAACGTGCCGTAAATGCGCGCTTCCTATTGAATCCACTGTTTGAACCACTGGCAACATCAGCCATGTAGGGTCCTCGTGGCATTTTTCTATTATTATTTTATTTTTTTCTCAACTGCACGGCTACGCAAGCCTTTTAAATAGAAACACAAGATAAAACTACATAGAAATGTTTTTGTAAAGAGTGCAATCAATCAAGGTGTGGGAAAATAACCCCCAGGGATACAGACTTCTCTTCAGACACTTGAACCAGGCACTAGCCTCTCCTGAATCTCTGCTGGGAACCTGCCCCCTAGACACCTGGGCCATTTACTCACCCCCCCTCCAATCATATGAACTTATATGAATTATGAACATGTACACTAGTTATTTATGGCAGACTACTATCAAAACAGTTTTTACACCTTTTAACTGTTATTTATATATTTATTCAGTCAGTCATTTATTTATTTATTTATTTTTCTTGAATATAAGGATACCGTACTGTTATTGTGGCCCAAAAACCGGTATACATAACAAACCATAGGCTCACTGTTCCTTTTCAACCCTAACACACACACACACACACACACACACACACACACACACACACACACACACACACACACACACACACACACACTGTAAATACTTACATTTCCCTCGTCTGCAGTTTTGTCATGGGCAGTTGGTATAAATTCCTCTTTCTTTAAAAAGATTTGTGCTGGTCTGTGCAGCCAATAACAGAGCAGTTCCCATGCTTAGCCCTTAGCTTTAATGCCAGCGAGTCCGGTCACCCTCCAGCCGTGGGTGGAGTTACTCAGATCGGGGGAAGTTCTAATTCTGATTCTACTGATGCCCCGTACGGCATCCCAGGGGGAGACAAATCTGAACAGCTTACTCATTCACATGTTTTCGGTAATAGACAGTGACAGCTCACAACAAACTGACTGGGTCATCTTATTTCACAGTATGTGTATTAGTAGGCCCATCAGAGACCCAAATGCCAGGTGTAAACGGGGTCAAAGACTTGTTGATGGTGTACTCATTTAATTATTGTCGTATAAATATTATAAGAATATTGTCATTATTGTAAATGCCGTTAACCTCCACATTGTTTTTCGACCCCTCTGCACACCTACAGGCTCATTCATTAACATCTCCCAGATGATTGCCTGTGTGGGCCAGCAGGCTATAAGTGGCTCACGAGTGCCTGATGGCTTTGAAAATCGGTCGCTGCCTCACTTTGAGAAGCATTCAAAAGTAAGATCCCTCCCCCAATGTATTCATTAAATTACTACAGTTCTCACCCTTTTTTGGGGGGCATGGGAAAGTGCCTTTCATGGTAATTCATTTGTGTTTTTTTATACACCGATCAGCCACAACATTAAAACCACCACTAATATTGTGTAGCTCCCCCTCATGCCGCCAAAACAGCTCTGACCCGTGGAGTCATGGACTCCACAAGACCTCTGAAGGTGTCCTGTGGTATCTGGCACCAAGACGTTAGCAGCAGATCCTTTAAGTCCTGGAAGTTGAAGGTGGGGCCCCCATGGATCAGGCTTGTTCCAGCACATCCCACAGATGTTCCATAGTATCGGACCCTAACCCCATCCACATGATGTGGAAGAAAACATGATTCACCAGACCAGGCCACCTTCTTCCATTGCTCCATTGTCCAGTGGTCAGGATGGACTCTTGACTGTTCTGCAGCTACGCAACCCCATACACAGCCAGCTGTGATGCATTGTGTGTTCTGACCCCTTTCTATCATAGCAGCATGAACCTTTTCAGCAATTTGTTCTATAGTAGGTCTCCTGTGGGATCAGACCAGACAAGATAGACTTCACTCCCCACACCCATCAATGAGCCCATGTGTGCCCCTGACCCTGTTGCAGGTTCACTGGTTGTCTTTCCTTGGACCACTTTTGGTAGGTACTAACCACTGCATACCTGGAACCCCCCACAAAACCTTCCGTTTTGGAGATGCTCTGACCCATCACAATTTGGCCCTCGAAGTGGCTCAGATCCTTACCTTTGACCATTTTTCCTGCTTCCAACACATTAACTTCAAGAACTGACTGTTCACTTGTTGCCTAATATATCCCACCCTTGACAGGTGCCATTGGAACGAGATTAGCAATGTTATGCACTTCACCTGTCAGTGGTTTTAAGGTTGTGACTGATCAGTGTATACAGGCATATTTTTTATTTTTATTTTTCTGTATGTGTATTGGCTGTACAGAAAAAATGTTATTGCTCAGGATCAAAGATTCAACATTCCAGCGTGGTTATTTGAGCATTTTCAAATGAAAGGAAGTGTATTTAACAATGAGAATAAAACCCAGCTATAGTTGTTCATTTATTTAGATACAGTGCTGTGAAATGTTTCTTCCTGATTCCTGATCACCTATATTATTGCACTTTTAGACAAAAGGCAATATTAGACAAAGGAAAGTTGAGTAAAAACATTATTCAAATTATTATTAAATTTATTTTATGAAGAAAAAAAAAAATCTAAATTATTATTTAATATATTTAATGAAAATTGTTTTAATCAAACGCCCATATCACCAATGTGGAGAAAATGAGTTTCCCATTTAAACATAATTATTTGTTGCACCACCTGTAGTCACAACTGTAGCATCATGCCTCCTATAATTTATCTTTCAGGTTTAAGCCGACTGAACCATTGAAACCATTCAGTGAGACAAATATACAATAATAGAGGTAATCAGCAGGAGGGTAAATTATTTTTCACAGCACTTTAACGTAGAAGTTATGGAATTATTATATATATATATATATATATATATATATATATATATATATATATATATATATATATATATATATATATATAATTATATAGCTAATAAAAACGTTATTAGCTGCTTAAATTAGATTATTATTAACTGCTAAGATGAGATCCCAATGGTTCAGACTCAGACTATTTTGCTCATAAGAAACAAATTTAAGGTTGGTGTCATGTATATCTTGACATATCAGTTACTTCACGTACATGTACTGGACTTGGACTTGGACATTTACCGCTGTTGCTTGTGTCCAGCTGCCAGCTGCCAAGGGTTTTGTGGCCGACAGTTTTTACTCCGGCCTGACTCCCACTGAGTTCATCTTCCACACCATGGCTGGTCGAGAAGGTCTTGTGGACACCGCGGTCAAAACAGCAGAGACTGGATACATGCAGGTACCAGCGCTGCCATTGGAGATGTTTTCTCTGCGGTGGATTTCATTCTATCGTGTTGGCCACATTGTGTGTGTGTGTCTGTGTGTGTGTGTGTGCGTGTGTGTGCGTGCGTGCGTGCGTTCCAGTTGCTTTCTCCAATTAGGTGGCAAGCTGTGTGTGTGTGTGAGATTGTGCTGCCGCTCACCATGAACTCCAGTCAAGTCAGGAAATTGTGTTATACAGTATATTGTCAATGAAATGTGACTCGTGTATCAAATCCATCCAGAGAGTTGCAGCTGTAAAAAAAAAATGTAGTGATGGTATCAAGCCAACCTGCTAAACAATAATGGACCGTCTCCCCCCACTAAAGGGAGGCTTTTTTGTGGGTGTGTGCTCACCCCTGTGTTTTTGACAGAGGCGTCTGGTGAAGTCCCTGGAGGACCTCTGCTCCCAGTACGATCTGACTGTGCGCAGCTCCACGGGCGACATCATCCAGTTCATCTACGGGGGCGACGGCCTGGACCCCGCCGCCATGGAAGGCAAGGACGAGCCGCTGGAGTTCAAGAGAGTCCTGGACAACGTCCGGGTGAGTCCGTCGTCAGAGTTGGCCGAGTGCTCTTCAAAAAAAAAAAAAAAAACGCCTCGACCCAAGTGCCTTTCAAAATGACTCAAGTGAATGTGATGTGTGCAAGTTAATTCATGCCATAGCATTACTGTAGCTGCACTCACTCACACCAACAGTGATATCATTTAGCGCTCAGGGACACTGAAGGGGACGTGTGTGTGTGTGTGTGTGTGTGTGTGTGTGTGTGTGTGTGTGTGTGTGTGTGTGTGTGTGTGTGTGTGTGTGTGTGTGTGTGTGTGTGTGTGTGTGTGTGTGTGTGTGTGTGTGTGTGTGTAAAGACAGCAATCCACAAATAGGGTGTTTTTTTTCCAGGTGATTTAAAGGCTTCAACTCTTCACTATGTATTATGGGATGCCTTTTTTTTGTGAGTAGACTAGAGGAGACTCAAAAGTCTTGTCGACCGTTTTTGGTGTGTGATGAAGGCCTCCTTGGGAAGATGTCGCTGGTGTCACGGGAGCTGCTGTTATATAACCGCCTGCTCGGAATTGGCAAGACGTCTGTGCCGGGTGCCCCCCTTCATTCCAGTATTCTCTCCACAAGAATCATTTAAATCATTGGGGAACACATTTGCAATGGCGCCAAAGCATAAATTAAGGACGAAGGTATGCCAAGAGGAAGCTTAAAAACGAGGGAGAGTGTGTCAACAAGATTTAAAACAGACAGTTAAATTGATCGGTAGCAAGGAGGTCATTTTTAAAGAGGGCTGTGTAATGTTTGGTTCTTTTCATGGTTTGTATGTGTTTTTTTTTTTTTTTTTTTTCTGTGCCGTACGTTCTAGCAATCACACAGGTGATTACCTTTTCAATCTTTGGGGTGGAGTGTTTTTTAAATTTTTTTTTTAATGCCGTCTGATTTGAGGCTATTGAAAGTTGGCGACCTGTGAACAGAGGTGGTTTTCTCCTTTTTTCTTTTCCCCTCTCCGCCTGCCAGGCGGTGTACGCGTGTCCCGAGCAGCCCGCCCTGAGTAAGAACGAGGTGGTCCTCACTGCAGAATCCATCATGAAGAGGACCGACTTCTTATGCTGCAGAGACAGCTTCTTGGAGGTGACACAAGAGGGCCGGGTCTTTAACCGTAACTTGCTTGTGTGTCGTTTTTAACGATTTTCTTTTTCACTTTTAATACTGGCGAAAGTGGGGCAGCAATCTGAAACTTTTAATGCGAAGCTATACCATAACTCTATCGAACAACCTTTTCACCAGCACTGTGTGGGCTACGGCTAAGAACATGCTGTGTCTCCTACTGCTCAAGAAATGTTCTGAAAGCAACCTCTTTATGACTCCATTGTTTTTTCTCTTGGCCACATAACCAGCATCAAAGGAAAATCCCTCGACGCTCAATACTTTTACTGTACTCGCACATGTTTTTTTTTAATTTTTTTTTTTTATGTAATCTGTCACGATTGTGGCGCCGCCTCTTGCGGCCGCCTGCTCGTTCACTATGCACATTTTGATATTTTTAGAGCTCATGGTGTATAATCACCGGGTGTCATGACATTTCACTGCATATATGTATGGCCGTATGTATGTGACAAATAACCCCTCGAATCTTGAATCTCCTTTTGCGAAACATTCTCCGTTATCGAACAGAGTAATGGCTTTCATAGGGCCTTTACAAGAAGATAAATGTTTCAAACCAGTCCTGATTAAAATGTATTTTCTAACTGTTCCTAACACATTTATACACCCACACACCAAAAAAAACAATGTTGAAAAAGAGAGAACATATCCTTTAAGAAGGTAAGTTTTTACAAAATGTAACTAGCGCCATGACTCATTCCTTATTGACTTTGAAAGTATCCTTAAAGAGCTAGAGCTAAAGGTGACAGAACAGTTGGAATGTTCTCTCTTTGTGGTTAGTATATGAATATGTCTTATCTTCTAACTTAACTTCCTCCCTTCCTTTGGTGAAGGAGTTAACCGACACAGGCTCGGAGAAGTACCTGGAGGTATAGTGACCTGGCATGCCAGACTGTGGTGTCAAATGTGTTGAGGTTGACGTGTTGGCAGTGTGTAAAGATCTTTGTTTAACCCATATTGACAATAAATTTGCCTATTGCTATGTCAAAGAAGCAGCGCTTAACTCAGCTGTCGAAATTCTGGCTATACTAATGATGCCCCCCCCCCGGTGTTATTTAAGGAGACTGCAGAGCAAATGGTGTTTACACGTCCACGTCCAAACGGAATGGGTCCCCAAGTGCCGAATTAACGCATGTTTCTGACTTAGGGTTCAAAGACAGAGATTGGCGTGTTGTTAGTTTGGTCCCGGTTCATGGTGTGCCCTCAATCTTTTCACCTTGCCATCTGTGCACGCTTGATTTCTTCAGGAGATGAGGAAGTTCATCCAGAGTATGTCAGAAAGGATCAAGAAGACCAGAGACAAATACGGCATCAACGACAACGGCACCACCGAGGTAGACACCGCAGGCTGTCCGCGACACAATGTTGGGCGCCGGTGCAGCCGTACATCCCAGTCCAATGTATAACATGTTTGCTCTGCGCTCTCCTCGAAATTCAGCCAAAGGTCCTTTACCAGCTCGACCGCATCACCCCCACCCAGCTGGAGAAGTTTCTGGAAACGTGCCGGGACAAATACATGAGGTACTTGTTCCCCCTGGCTGACCTCATTCAGTTAATCCTCGCTGGTCCACCTCGAGGACCATCAAGGAGTCATTGAGTATTTATTTATTTGTTTGTTTATTCCCAAAGCTGGAGTGGCGAAGGCAATATTTTGGTTTGTCAATCAACATTTTTCCCACAGCGAGGGGCTGCCTGGTTTCTGAGTGTACCCTCTATGCGGTTTGTCTATGCAGAGCACAGATGGAGCCGGGCTCGGCGGTGGGCGCCCTGTGCGCCCAGAGCATCGGAGAGCCCGGCACGCAGATGACCCTGAAAACCTTCCACTTTGCCGGGGTGGCATCCATGAATATCACACTGGGGGTGCCACGCATCAAGGAGATCATCAACGCTTCCAAGAACATCAGGTGGGATTCGAAGCCGTTTACACCGGATTCACTGAAAAGGATGTTTGACGTGAAATGCAGCCGGCGCTTTTTATACATAGCGCTGGTCGAACGGATTTTAAAAGCTGCTTAGAGCTCAGGTGCCAAGCAGTGAAGGTGCTGGCACATCAGAACAGGAGGCTGCCCCATAAAATATTATTAAAGGTAACTAAACTCAAGGCGCGATCTCAGCCACACAGTCGTTTATTGACTGAAATCGGAGAGTGCAAAATATTGCACGTCATTTAACCTCATAAATATTTCACACCGTCACAACATGAAAAACACTTCACTTTTCAACGCCCCTCGACCGGTGTTTCCTAATGAGGCCTCATTCTGATGGTTTTCGTCTTCCTTTGCTTTGCGCCACTTGAATCAATTGTATCCGTGGATTCTGCTTGAAACGCGGTAACGCGGCACAATAATTGTTCTCCGTGCTCCGCCCCCCCGCAGCACACCTATAATCAGCGCTCATCTCGACGTGGACGACGACGCCGACTTCGCCCGTCTGGTGAAAGGGAGGATTGAGAAAACGCTGCTCGGAGAGGTATTTCCCCCCCACCTGCCATCAACCCCGTTCGCTCACCCGCTCACCCCTGTTTTCACCGGGAGCTCCGGCCGACCCCACCTGAGCGTTCCCGGGAGGCCGGGGGGAGGTGGTTTGTTCCGAAGTTCAGTCGAACAATGATTGCCTGGTATTATTCTGCTTATTATGCGACGTGTCAATCATTATGTTCGCCTGACTCAAAGGCTAACCTTTTGAGCGTTTGGCATAAATGGTCTGTAGAGACGGCCAGTCGGGATTATTCCGTCCGGAAGAAAGACCTTTTTCTTTTTCTCACTTTCTGCAGATTTCTGAATACATCGAGGAGGTCTTCCTGCCAGACGACTGCTTCATTTTGGTGAAACTGTCGCTAGAAAGAATACGGCTGCTGCGGCTAGAGGTATCACACATTTCCCCCCGGGTATCATTTTTTATCACAAAACATTTTTTTTTTTTTTTTTTTTTTTTTTTTTTTTTTTTTGAATTTTTTTGACTTCCTGCGTAGATTATTCCTACTAAATCAGGGGATAATACGAAATATAACGACACCCCAGTAAACCCGCAGGATACAAAGTGAAGCAGCTAAGAATGCCACGCAAGGCTCTCTCTGAGCAAGGCTTCAAACGGGAAGCTGCTTTGGCATTTGATTGTTTGCTCGTTGAGCCGGGCGACATTTTGCCTCCGCTTAGGTGAACGCCGAGACGGTGCGTTACTCCATCTGCATGTCGAAGCTGCGCGTGAAGCCGGGGAACATCGCCGTGCACGGTGAGGCCGTCGTCTGCGTGTCTCCCCAAGAGAACAGCAAGAGCTCCATGTACTATGTGCTGCAGTCGCTGAAGGAAGAGCTTCCCAAGGTAGGATTCCAGTGCCATGCCAGAGTAATGTTATTTACCGTCAGCAAAGCTTTCCTCTGCGCGTCTCCATGGTAATTCCAACAACTCAGGTTGCCCCAAAGACCATTTATTCTTTAAATAAAGTCGGAACATGACAACGCCGCCACGCCTCTGGATTTCGGATCAAAGGACACTGTTGTTGCGTATGTGTCAGTTGTCGGTGTGAATTGGAACTGCTGGTGTCTTTATGTTTTTCCATGAATGAATCACTCAGTGAAAAATCCTGATGTGGCTGTTCAATGGTTATTATTAGGTTATTTTTAATTAAACTCTAGAGAGAAAAATACCCTAACCTCTATTATTAAGCTTATTCACAACACTTTTTCACAACATTATTTTGGTTTTGCAATTAAAACATGTCATGTGGGGAAAAAACGGGTGGATTTTAGAATTGACTGTAGGAGGTATTTTATTTGTCAGATGTTATAAGTAAAAATTGGACTCACTTTAACAGCAATGGATAGACTGGTGGCAGGAAACTGGTTATAGGCATATATATATATATATATATATATATATATATGCGCACCAGTTCTGCTGCTTCCGCATCTTTTAAAGCCATTTTAAATCCATGTTTTCAAGCGTGACTAATAAGGAAACCAGTTAATAGCCCATCCCCTTTACCCTTCCCTCCTGGAAGGTGGTGGTTCAAGGAATCCCGGAGGTTTCCAGAGCTGTCATTCACATTGATGAACAGAGTGGCAAGAACAAGTACAAACTTCTGGTGGAGGGGGATAACATGCGAGCCGTCATGGCAACCCATGGGGTAAACGGCAGCAGGACCACTTCGAACAATACCTACGAGGTACGTGCCTGTCCAGAAAGAAATGTAACCTGAGTAGGAATGCTAATTTAGATTTATTTATTTTTTCTCAACGATAGCCGCCGTTAACCGATCATTAACCGTTATCCAAGAAGATTAAAATGTACTTTTTAGAATGGGCGACTGTAAAAAATATTATTTTTAATGATGGTATTAATCGGTCAAAATTGTGTTGTCAGTTAAAAGGTTAATTATTAACATCCTAAACTGAAGGCGTTATTGGATTGCTGCTGTGAAAGGATGTGCGTCCACTGTTCTAGGTTGAAAAGACCTTGGGAATCGAGGCAGCCAGGTCCACCATCATCAACGAGGTTCAATACACCATGGTGAACCACGGGATGAGCATCGACCGGCGTCATGTGATGCTTTTGGCCGACCTCATGTCCTATAAGGTGCAGATTGCGTAGTAGACCTCATCGTTTTAGCTCTGTCTGCTGTTTCCTGCAGTAAGTGGTGGTATTTACGAGCGGGACTTCGCATTTCTCCGCGTAGGGGGAGATTCTTGGCATCACCAGGTTCGGATTGGCCAAAATGAAGGAGAGCGTTCTGATGCTGGCGTCCTTCGAGAAAACGGCTGATCATCTCTTTGACGCCGCCTACTTTGGACAAAAGGACTCCGTCTGCGGTAAATGGAATCTGCATTTCCCCCCACCCCAAAAAAAAAACTAAAAACGAAAACAACCTTAAAACCTGTTTGACTTGAAGTCATACCTGTCTGTGTTCCAGGTGTTTCTGAGTGCATCATCATGGGCATCCCCATGAACATCGGCACCGGACTGTTCAAACTGCTGCATAAGGCGGACAAGGACCCGTCTCCGCCCAAGAGGCCTTTCCTCTTCGACAGCGCAGACTTTCACATTCCTCTCGTCACGTAGCATTGCAGGTGGATCGTTTTTTTTTTGTTTTTGTTTTTTTTTCCCATTCTTTTTCTGCGTCACTTCGTTTCTTCCACTTCAAGGGTTTTTTTTTTGTTTGGTGAGATCTTAAGTACACTATGAGGGCGAGAAAGAAAAAAAAATTGCTTGAGTGTGTCTGCGCCAGTGTTACAATGACCATAAAACAGCCCCTCACATAATAAGTGCCTCGCTGAAAGTCAAATATTTTTCGAGTTGCTCAGAATGCACATATCATCGGAATTAACAATGGGCTGATTTAAAATATAAATAAAAAAAATATAAAAAATATATATATAAAAATATAAATGTAAAAATATTTTTTTTCTTCCAAGGACGTTTTTGTGCTCCAAAGAGTTTGGTTATTTAATGCTGCGTGCCTACTGTTTGTTTTGTAGTTTAGAATGATGTGGAACACTCGGACTCGGCGTGTTTACCGAGCAGCACGGCAAAATGTTAGTGTGTAATACAACACCGATTCATCCGTTTGCAGTAAAAAAACAGTAGCAAATTTTTCAAGTGCGTTCTACAAACTACGGAGAACATGTGTTTGTAAGTTTGAGTTTGTTTTTGTTTATTATTGTATATATTTTCCCTATGAATAAAATAAATACATAAAAAAAAAAATCCTTCACAGTGCAGCAACCTCAAACTGATACAAAACGAAAATCGTACAACGTCTGAGTAAAGCAAAATAAATTGCACCATTTCCCAGGTAGTGGTGGTGGTGAGACTGAAATGTCAGGTATTAGGTGTCAAGTGTGTGTGTGTATTTGAATATATGTATGTGTGTGTGTGTGTGTATATATTGTATATGTGTGTATATACATATATATTGTATATAATGACGCACAGTCTTTCTTTGGCTAGTTCTTTTGTCTCTTTGTACTGTGCTGCAATACTTTGGCTACTCCTCCACTCGTAATGGCTCGAACCTTCTGTCAGAACACCCATGTCTTCGAAAACTGGACTGAAATATTGGAAACAATTTTCTGTCCTTCTGAAATGCCAGGAGTTGGCTTTTGAGGGGGCTCTGCAGAAATGTATCGCACAAAACCTTTTGCTACGGTGCCGCTTGCACTGCTGTGATAAGAGCTAACCGACATTTTAATATGTTTAACAGAACATACTGAAAATACAAAAAAAAAAAATCTTATTGTGGGATGTCCTAGTGGCCCAACCACATGTACCATATAGGCAAAAGGACCTGGGCCTGCGGTCATTTGTTGTGTGTCGCTCCCTCTCTCCACCCCACGTTTCCTGTCTCTCTCCACTGTTCTCTAGAATAAAAAAATTCTCTTCTTGAATGCATCATCCATGCATAATAGACAGCCAATGAGTTCCTGGTTGCTATTTATTAGAAATCATACTATCAGATACTGCTTTCTGACATCCATGCTGCTGCATTATTGACAAAAGTGTGTGTGTGTGTCTGTCTGTGTGTGTGTGTGTGTGTGTGTGTGTGTGTGTGTGTGTGTTAATCTATAGTGTGCATGCTATAGATTGGCTGCA
The DNA here is from genome assembly GCF_960531495.2 of Zeus faber. Lineage (NCBI taxonomy): Eukaryota > Metazoa > Chordata > Actinopteri > Zeiformes > Zeidae > Zeus > Zeus faber. The sequence goes on from NC_137207.1 coordinate 18,036,656, forward strand.
AAGATGAGTCTGGGCTCAAGTCAATTTGAAGGCGTCTTTTTACATTAAAATTTGAATAGACCCTGAACCTGCAGCGGTTTTGCCTGAACCTCTTTGTGGCCTGTTGAGGGTTTGTGCTTTGAAACCGTGTTTCTGGTGCAGTCGATAGCTGAAATTGCGTTCTCAAAAATTCATCCAGCAGAGTTCTGTCCAAGCAGGCTTTAAGTCCGTTAATCATAGTAACACAAATATATTATAAATGACATAAAAACGTACCTTTGACAAACCACAGTGCACTAAAAACATGCAATGTACATAACCAGCGAGACGCATGTCACGTTGTATTTTAAAGTGGAAACAGACCACTTTCAACCTCCCCCCAGCTTTTCCAAGTGGTATTATTGTTTGCGCCGCCGTTGCAAATACAACTGGATCGTCTCGCAATTTCCTCAGAGCCTAGCCCTGTGAAGAAATGATCAACACCACTTGGGAAGTAAGAGAGAAGAAAGAAGCATGCTCACTTGAGAGGCCAATTGAAATTGTCCCAATTTTATATTGAGTTCAGAGTAAGTCTTGTCGCACGCACGACTTGGAATCCTCGCTGTTCAAAATGGGGAAGGATTACCTCTGTTCATTTGTGTTCATTTAGACGTCGCCATTCAAACAAAATTGTGAGTAAGTAGTGAGATTGCATTCCAGTTTATCTGGTTTGGGACATGATTGGGAGCGCTATGGTTGACGCACTTCCTTCGTGCCAAAAATCTAGTCTTCAGTTTCCCGGGAGATCTTATCGTAGACAGAGTTGCATAGCAACAGTGAGACTTGGAGGGAACCAATCGAAATGCTGATGGTGTCGTCATTCTATAGCCAGTACACTGCAATCAACATTTACTTCGTAATAAGTAAAAGCAAAAAAGTTGTCTATTTCCACTTTAATTGTCTTTTGCATTTGTGTTTCATTTAAAATTGTGAAGGCATTTCAGCAGTGACTTATAACAAGTCCCCCCTATCAGTTATTGAATAATTCACAGTAATTGTCTAAGAAATTACAGACGGAATTAGAGGGAACACTCTGCATTTAACCCTGCCAAAAGAAACAGTTTGAAGTGAAACAAACCGCATACGACTACTAGCATACTAAGAAGTAGTCTTTAGTAGGCCCTGTGATTTGGAGGGTTGTGCGGTCTCAATTAACTCTTGAGTCTCTCTACAATGTGCTATTTAACATTTCTGCTGTACATTGAGGATGGATCAAGCGGTGGCTGAACCCACCAACACACCTCTGCTGCATTGTATAACAAACGTTCACCATCTGTACGGCTGCCAATGTCGTGTCATTCACCCAGAAGTTGTAGAAGTGTCTCCCGGGAATTATTCACATTGTATCGGCATAAATAAGGTAGTTTTGTGGCCGTGGTTTGCCGTCGTTTTCATTGTCGCGGCCTTGCTGCTCATTAGCGCAGCCTCACGTGTGAAAATGCAAAGTGCCTTGTTCGCAGAGGTGGAACTTCCGGGATCCAGGTTCAGGAAATAGAAGTCCTCCACATAATCTTAAATCAACCATGAGGATTTGCCATCCCTAAACAACTCACGAAATCGGCATCTGTACCTGAAATTGTACCTTACCGTAGAGGCTTTGTTTTTATCCTGACAAAGGATAGCCCATCAGAAAGCAGAACCCCTGTTGTTTTGAACAATGATTCTTGGACCTACAAATCACATTCGGGGCATCTGATGCTGCTAGTTATGCAGTCAGCTGTCTGGTGGTGGTCCACCTGGTGGTCCACAACATGCAGACGACACCAGTCCCAGTCGTACTATTTGATAAGCACCGAGCTACTCCCTGGAAGCTCTGTTTGGGTGGTGCAGTTCTTGTCCCCTATCAACTGTAAACAGGAGTTCTCCCCGTGCGAAGAGACCGACGCGCCATTCTCTCCTTTGGGAGTGTTGGCGCTGTCTCTCTGGTCGGTCTTCATGAAGGCGTCTCTTTTCAGGGGTTGGATGAACTGCACCCTCAGGTTGGGTGCGCCAGCGATGCCTCCATGCTGGTGGGGTTTTCTGAGACATTGGGAGAGGGTGGCGACGCAACTCTTCTTGAAGTTCTCGTTCATGAAGGCGTAGACGATGGGGTTGTTGAAGCTGTTAAAGAAGCCGATGGCCTGGACGACGGCGATGAGCATGTTGAGTGTGACTTCGTCGTATTTCTTCTCCAGGTCGTCTGCACGTCGCAAGCATATAACGGGGTACACAATTAACCCAAATTTCAAATCGGTATACAATTTGAAACTTCCGGGTTACTTACTGTATTCAAAAAGCATGTGCACTGTGTGGAATGGAGCCCAGCAAACCGTGAAAAGCAGCACAACAGTAACCATCATTTTCACGGCTCTTTTCTTCTTCCTGTCGATAAAAGAAGACGACAGACGTGATCAATCATGGTAAGGTTGGGGGGGGGGGCATTGGCAACCGTAAGGGGATGCAGCTGCTCAAGATTGAGAAGAGCAGAGTATTTTTAAAAGCTGCTGTGTTTTCCCCTCTCTCGCTCTCCTGACAGAGAGGCTGGGCTCCTACTACAGTTATTATTCGTACCTTAAAGATAAACGTTGTTGACTTTAGTGAAAATAAATACCCAGCTAGGGCTGCCTTCTGTTCCACCTGTCTCCAAACTTGTTACAAGATCAGGAACACGGTGACCCTGACCACAATGAACGAATCAACATCGCGTGCTGCACAATTAAGGAACAAATACACAGAGGGAAATAAAGGCTATCATTATTTCAGCCTCAAATTTCTAGGGTTTCTTTCAGAAGAAGTCACATTTGTCTCCAGGTGTGATGTAAAAACTGTATTGCAGCCAATCCCCTTTGACCCATATGTGGTGTGGGGATGGTCTGGTTGAGCAGCCACACCTGACCTGGATCTAGGTGATTGGGATCAGTGTGGCTGCATACCCGTCGCTCCTTGGTTGGTCTAAAGAGCATCAGGTAAAAATGCCATCCCCACACACTCAGGATAAGAGCCCTGTCATGACATGTTCGATCTGCTCCTGGCTAATTCCACCTAGCCCTCTCTCTACAAAAAACTGGTGTCTACAACCCATCGTCTTCCGTGTCTCTGTGCCAGAGGGCCCTGAAAACGCCACTTGGGTGGCGTGTAGCCGTCAGAACTGCCACACCATCATTTGCATAAACCCATCCCATTGCATAAACCTTCCCTCCACCCGAAATAAGGTACTAGATGCGACAGATGTGTTTATACTATCCTCCAGTGGTTTTAAGCAGAACGTTGTGGGTTGACGACAACTCTGCATAGAGACTTTTACTATCGTCTTGCCCTCACAATGCATTGTGGGATGAGCTTGCGAGCTTAATGTGAAGTGTATGCATACCTTGATATTTTACAGGGTGGTACTTTCTCTACAGTATTTGATGCACACTACAGTTTTGGACATACCAACCACTATTTTACAAAACCAGCTATTGCCCAGTTGGGAGTTAGACTTTGCTCAGTTGAAAACCTTGAAAGAGGAGGTGGCTCTCTTGACACCCTCAGCCAGAGAGCGTGACAAAAACCACCGAAAGGGCCTTAAAGAAGGGAGAAAGGGCTTCCATGTAACAAAGAAAAACAGGTACTCCTCACTCAATGACCGAGTTCCATTCCTACAACCAGGTTGTTAAGCGAATTTGTCGATAAGCGAGGACCCGTGTTATTTCACGGTAAGGGGGCGTGGTAATTGCGAATGCTCCTGTACTGAATACTGACAGACTGCGGGAGCCGGAACGGTGCTGCTGTATGAGATGCTTGACGCTGAGATGCCGTGAACGCAGTGCGCACGCCACTGTATTGTACGAAGCGCACAATACAGACTGGTCAGAGAGCTGGTCGTAAGTCTGAACGGTCGATAAACTTGTAGGTCGTTATGTGAGGAGTACCTGTACTTTACTACTTTTGTGTAATATGAAAATTGCAGTAATTTGGAGCATGTGACCTTGGAAGGTAACCTTTTGAGGAACCCTTTTTACCGTGTGATCTTGCTGATCTCTCTGTGGTTCATTGTGGCGAGGACAGCTGAGTCGCCCACCCGCTTGCGGATCCACAGCTCGATGCCGATGCGTGTGTAGAGGAAGAGCATGGCGGCCAGCGGGAGGAGGAAGAGGGCCACCATGATGAAGGTGGTGTAGACCTGCCTCTGGGCCAGGGAGCGCCAGTTCTCCTGGCAGCAGACATGGTAGTGATCGTACAAGAAGTCATACTTCACCTGCAACAAGCGAGCAGAGGCATTAGAGTGACATCGGGAAATGCCCTTGCAGAGACAGTCCTGAGACTGCTCGTTCAAGCCAGGGATTCCAAACCTGCGGCGCGAGACCCCTAAAAGAGGGCGTCGCCAGAGACCACACAGGGAGGGGGGCCGGTGCAGGTTGGGAACCTCCTGGTCTAAGCTGATTTCCAAACCGCTATTTTAGTTCATATATGACTTGAAACTACTGCAGACGGGACAGCTTTTTGGACAAATCATTTATAAGGCTAGGCTGTAGCGAGGTGTAACGGTGCAGTCAGGTGACGGATGTCGTGCTACTACTTACTTCCAGTTTCTGTACGAACAGCATTGGAGATCCCACTATGACTGAAGCCATCCAAACAAGCCCTACGGGATGGAGGAAGGTCTTTTATTCAAAGCAATCAAACATGTTTATACTTTATACATTTGTTTGTATTCTAAAGTATTCCGATTAAATAGGCTAACAGCATCAGCCTATTACCTAATTTGTCCTGGATGACTTTGAGAGTCAATCAAAGTCTATTTAAACTAGACATACACAACGATCAATTCAGAGATTAACAGGGCTTCATTTGTGCCCGATCCTGTCGGAACGTGTTCCGGGACCTCCCAGATCGGGACCGGCACCTAGTCGATTGGATCCGGCACCTCGGCACAAAATGCGGAGCTGCGAGCTCCGCTTTCCCCGTTTATTCAACTAAAACAAATAGAAATTGTGTTTTTTTGATTATTTTTTTAAGGCTGTACCCGACTCAGAATTTTGCCAGTCTAATTGGATTCGCACCGGTCTCCCTCCAGAGACAGGTGCGAAGAACTGTGTGCCCAGTGTGGAGTCTGCATGTGTTGTCCCCCTGGTTATGTGGGCTTGCTCCGGTTTTCCCCACCCCCAAAAAAAAGACATGCACGTCATGGTTTGACACTGCCCCTGAGCAACACATCGGTCAGGCTCTGGAGTCGGTCCCTGCGGCAGCCCACCATCCATCCTTGATACTAGGATGGGTCAAATGCAGTGCTAAATTGCCCCAGAGGGAGTATATTAGTATAAATCAAAAATGTATTTTTTCTTCCCAACACAGACACAAATTTCACACACGCAACAAAACCAGTTATGGCTGCTACCACTTGATGCATAATACGAATGAACAGCGACCTATCTTATGTTGACAGGAATACAATACCTAGCATTTTGTAGGCTCTCCGAGATGTGTACTGTCTCCTCATTTTCAGTGGGTAAACAATGCCCTTGTACCTCTCGATGGCAATGCAGGTCATCGTCAGGATTCCCGTAACTATGGCTATGGTCTGCACAAAAGGAACCGTCTTGCAAACAAAAACACCTGAGAAGGCAGAAAGGGAAACAATGTGAACAGCCAAAGTGCTACATCTGTCACAGTTTTTATCTGTTTTTGTGGACCCGTCCCACTCCTTGGAAGTTCTCATCGACCCTAGAGCAGATGAGAGCTTTATAGACTCTACTCAGTTGGGCATAAAACAGCCCTCTGAAACCTCCTATGGATGCCAGTGCTCTGGACAGCCACCTAATTTCCAGAGTAACTCTTGCTACCATCCCCATCAGTCTGTGACCATCACAAACGGATACAGCTCCGCCTCCTTCATTCTCCCTTGTTCCCTTGGTGTTGGGCTACCCTCAGCTCCAGAGTAACAACCCACATATAAACTTGTGTAACACTTCGACATTAGGCTGGAGTCCATATTATCACACTTACTGTCTAAAATCTGCTCAAAGTCCTACAGCGCCAGCTCCAATCAGTCCAGAGGAGACCCCTGACCTGGAGTGTCCCAGCTGAGTACCTGCACCTGAGAGAGGACTTCAGTAAGGTCTGCGCCACCACCTCCTCATGTTCCCTATGACTGCGCCATAGACCTCCTACCTGGTACCTCTCCACCCTGTGGCCGCCTGTTCTTTCTCACCAGCCATGAAATTAAGGCCATGGACAAGTACATTGAGGAGACTCTGGCTGCCAGCATTATTTGGTTCTTTTTTGTTGACAATACAAGACATTCTGCCCTGCACTGATTATCGAGGCCTTAATGACAATAAAGAACCGGTATTCTCTACCTCTCATCTCTTCGACCTATCTTCACTAAGCTTGACTTACGCAACGCCTACCATTTAGTGCGCATCAGAGAAAGGGGATGAGTGGAAGACAGTCTTCAACACCCCCTGTAGACACCACAAGTATTTGGTCATGCCTTTTGGTCTCCCAAACGCCCCAGCAGAGCCTGGTCAATGATGTGCTCCATGATACATTGAACAGATTTATTTCTGTCTACCTGGACAACATCCTGATTTTCTCCTGGTTTCCGCAAGAGCATGCTCTCCATGTCCCCCAGGTCCTCCAATGGCTTTCTGGCAAACCAGCTGTTTATTGAAGCAGAAAAATGTGATTTCCATGTTTCCGCTGTCACATTCCTAATATCAACTGGGAATATTCACATGGCCAAGGTGAAGGCGGTGGTAGATCGGCCTCAACCCACCACTTAAAAGGAGCTGCAGAGCTTCCTTGGGTTTGCTCATTTTTACTGTTGCTTCATTCGCACACTAATCCGTCCTGCCAGTTCATTGTGGAGGTTGACAACTCTGATGTAGGGGTGGGTCCGTTTGCCCGTCTCCCTTGTTTTGCTGAGTGTTCTCGTTTTGTTGTGTTATTAGATTGAATGCTTTCTCCTGGGAACTTGTTCCACGTTGGTAATTGTCCTATTGAATTCAGATGATTTGAGTAGCTTGTCAAAAATGTCAACCTACAGTATATTTTCAATTGTAAAAAGAAAATGCTTTAATCTATCCTTTCCTCTCCAATAAATGCCTGCCTACATACATTTTTTCTAAGATAATTATCTTGAAATAGGGGTTACAGGAGGTGGGTTAATAGGTTAGATAGTTTGAGGTTTAATTTTGATATTAATTATACAAGGTACATCAACTCTGGCAAGGAAAGAAATTATATATAAATATGTGCCCATCGGCAACAACATTAAAACCACTAACAAGTGAAGTGAATAACATTGATGATCTTGTTACAATAACACCTGTCAAGGGGTGGGATTTATTAGGCAGCAAGTGAACAGTCAATTCTTAAGGGTTATGTGTTGAAAAGGACCAAATTGTGATGGCTAAAACAGCAGGTCTTGTGGGGTGTTCCCAGTATACAGTGGTTGGTACCAAAAGTGCCGGTGAACCGGCAACAGGGTCATGGGCGCCAATGTGCTCATTGATGCGCATGGGAAGCGAAGTCTAGACGGTCTGGTCTGATCCCACAGAAGAGCTACTATAGAACAAATTGCTGAAAAAGTTAATGCTGCTATGATAGAAAGGTGTCAGAACACACAGTGCATCACAGCTTGCTGCGTATGGGGCTGCGTAGCTGCAGAACAGTCAGAGTGCACATGCTGACCCCCCGCCCGGCACTGAAAGCACCTACAATGGGCACGTGAGCGTCAGAACTTCACCATGGAGCAATGGAAGAAGGTGGCCTGGTCTGATGAGTCATGTTTTCTCCTACATCGTGTGGTTGGCCTGGGTTAGGGTCCAATCTTATAGAGCATCTTTGGGATGTGCTGGAAAAACAAGTTCAATCCATGGGGCCCCACCTCCAAACTTACAGGGCTTAAAGGATCTGCTGCTAACGTCTTGGTGCCAGATACCACAGGACACCTTCAGAGGTCTTATGGAGTCCATGCCTCGTCGGGTCAGAGCTGTTTTGGCAGAGCTAGGGGAGCTACACAATATTAGTGGTTATTAGTGGTGGTTTTAATGTTGTGGCTGATCCATGTATTCAGGCGTTTCAGCAGCTCAGTGAGATACTTGAAGTAAGTACAGAAGTACTGTAGGATTCTATAGACGAAGTTCAGAAAATATAAATAACAAAATACACAAGTAACAGCTCAGGAAATAATACAATGTTTAAAGCTATAAACAACAAAATAAAACCAAAATGAAGCATTGAGCAATGTAGCCCAAAGAAGTCGAACAGAGTGGTGTCCAATCTGATGTTGATGCCCTGCTTGTAGATCTTACAGGCACCGGAGGGAAGGATTCTGGAGAGCGGCGGCACCAAACTCTGGAAGTCCCAATGAAGCGCCAAGTAAAAGTCTCCATGTTCTTTCAGGGCTTTCGGCAGCTTGGGTCTCTTGTCCTCCACACTTTCCCTGGATTTCTGCATCAGCTTTCTCAGCAACGCAGTGATCATTTGTCGGTCTCCATAGCCTATGGCCTCAGCAAGGGGACTCCATCCCTGAGCACTCTTCACCTTCACTGGTGCCTTTTTGGCCAGCAACAGATAAGCACACTCCTTATGTCCCATCGTGACCGCAAGATGCAAGGGTGTGTTTCCGTGGACATCCTTCTGTGCGATGTTCTGCGTGCAAATGAGCGAGGACGGGCGCCGGACGTCTCCCTTGAAGAGACATTCGTGTACTGGATAGTTTTATAAAGTGTATATACTGTACGAAATGAAACAAATGTCAAAAGAATGAAAATAAAAATACGCAAAGGAAAAAAACCTGTATATTGAAAAAATAGAATACATATATAATGAAGAAATAAACTCATGAAAGGGCTGGATAATGCATTAAAAAAGGGGGTATATCTTTATTTTTTATTTTTTCTTCAGAATTCAAAGCAAATAATGACTGATTGAGGAACACCTCTCATCATAATGAATGAATGACGATAATAATAACACCAGACCACTGACCTCCGAGCCACTCGGACGAGATGTTCTGCAGCAGGGTGAAGGGGACGCAGAAGAAGGTGATGAGGAGGTCGCTGACCGCCAGGGAGCCGATGAAGATGTTGGTGGCGGTCTGCACGGCTCTCTTCTTCAGCACCACGTAGACCACCAGGCTGTTGCCCACCAGCGCCAGCGCGAAGATCACGGCGTACACGGCCACGAAGGAGGTCTTGGCGCCGTGGGGCAGCTCGGGCACGTAGACCAGCGGCCGGATGCCGTACGAGTCGATGAACTCCCGGCGGCTCAGGTTGTGCAGCCGCAGCATCTCCTGCAGGACCTCCGGCGTGATCTTGGCGGAGGCGGACCCCTGTCCCGAGAGCGTCGGGCTCGGGGCGGCGGTGGCCATTCCGGTCGCCCGCTCACCCTGGAACAGTAAAGTTTGTAAACATTTAAACGGGGGTGGGGATGCGAAATAATAATGCGCTCAAAATAACGCCAAACTAAACGGAGAACATTTGTCCGCGGTGGGTGCGCGAGTCCGAGTCCCCGCGTTGGGTCGCGTCCGCGTCCGTGGGCGCCGCTCGAGTGGCGCGCTGCGAGTGACTTCCACGGGAAGTCGCAGATGGATGCGATGGGAGTGTTCCAAGCTGCGTCCGCGGTGCCCCGAGCGGCCCCGCGAAGGCTTCGCCGGCGGTCTGCGGCGAACGTGTTTTTTTTGTTTTTGTTTTGTTTTTTTTGTTTTTTTAAGACTTTATTTTTCTTTTCTTGTTTTCCATTCACCCTTACGGATGTGGGTGATTTTCGTTTTTGTCGGCAAGGTTTGTGCTTTATTTGTGGAGCCTGATCACGACATATTATGCACAGCAGTGGCAGATCATTTATGTGGTTTATTTTATTTTATTTTTTTAATTTATTCTTTTGGAGTGGGGGCTGAAGTAAAACAATTTCCTCAGCTTTTGAACTTTTATTTGAGTCATCATGTTGCGATATCCACCAAAGCTGATTATTTTATTTTTGATGGGAGGGGGGTCCTCAGCCAGAGCCTGGTCCGACAGGGGTCCCTTCATTATACTTTTTGGTAAATCCCGGGCCTGAGATAAACAGTTTCTTTATTTACGCTGTGTTACGTTGCAGATTTCCATTTCACTCGAGTTGGGGCTCGGGGGCGATTTCGACAGAATCAAATATCACAAATTTTTTTGGATCCAACACCTTGACAATGGTCATCATGACCAAGCGCGTAGAACTATTGATTAGAAGAGTTAGAATGGTCTAAAGTTCAGAAACTTTCATCGTTATATTACAAAAACCCAATACATATCACAATATCCTATTGATATACTGCCCAGCACCTGATGGAGGTCTGAACTCCGAATACACACTTATAGTGTTTGGCTGCGGCTCCAACATTTTTGACCAGTTTTATGCAAATGTTATGCAAATCACGATTCAAATTTTATTTATATGATTGTTATTATTCTCATAATAATTATAAATGTTCCATTGCTTACATTAACAGAGTATGTGTAGAGTGTTCAATCATTGCTGTTTTGCTCGGTGTGATGGCCATAAAAGGAACTGGTTAGTCATAGTGAGTTATGGTGAGTTACTGTAGATGCGTTTTTGCGGGGAGGTCCGTGCAAGGGGCACTGTAACCCAGGTATACATTATATCTGCGTGTGTTACATAGACTGTCATTGTAACGTGACCGATAAGGTTTACAGGAATTGTAGGGGCTCCAAATCCCAAATACCAAAAGTTACATAGTGCTGCTTTAACTAGATACAAGCGTTTAAATCGGAGTTAATTTACAACCAGGAGAGGCATCTGTACACTAATATTTACAACAATATTTTAAAAAGTGTACTTTATCCACAATTCTGTTCAAAATAACCTTTACCCGCCCTTTAATCTCTAATAAATGCCTTCCAAATATCTACATACCAAAGGTAGTTGTTATATTCAAGATAAGATGAGATGACATTGTATTTACCCGCAGAGGGAAGTCCCTGTGTTACAGCTGCAAAGAAATATAAATAGATACAAATGATATATAAATATATTTTAAAATGTATTTTCACATATTCTTTAATCGTAGATAGAGAATATCGCACCAAATTATCTCCGGAAAACATCTTTTTGTAATAAGTGCTGCAGCTGGAAGAAATTGGCAGTGACTGAGTGGCGAAATTTGAATATGTGCTTATATGGGACTCGTCTTGCGTCTCTTTCGGTATGTATGCATGGAAATGCCCTTCATAAAGTTTTCCTCAACTAAAACATGACACCCAGGATGAAGGAGTTCATGTTTCTTGAGGAAGGCCCAGTTCCTTCAGCATAGGACAAGTATAATGGTGGTAGGATCCTATGTCAGCGATTCCCAACCTATGGGCCGCGGGTATTGCAAGTGGGCTGCCAAATCATGGGCAAAACACATAGATTTTATTGAAAAAATAAATAAAAAATTATTAATTACAAAAACAAAAAATGTTTTTAAATGTTAAACAAAATAATCATTCCATGGTATTTTTTCTCTAAAACCTTCAGAAATGCATCATCACTGATAGATAGGAACTTGCGTTCGGGCGTACTTCATCCAAGCCGGACCACGATTGACTTGCTCCTGTACCCTTGCGTGATCTGTCAAACAAAAGAGAACGGTTCGGGGAAAGTATAGCGCTGAAAATGTATCAATGGGATTTTTTTGGACAGGAACGGAAGACGAACCGTTACCGCTGTGCGTGGTGTGTTCCGAGATTTTATCAAACGAATCTCTGGAGCCGTGTCAACTGCGCCGTCACCTCCAGACAAAACACCAACAGGACCAAGCCGAGCCGAGTCCAAGCCGCTGGAATTTGTTTGGATGATAAACTGAAGGAGCATCAGGGCAGGAAGAAAGTCATCGAAACGTCATGTAGGGGCACCGAGAACGCGAAGGCAGCGGAAGCGTCCTATCGGGTCCCTGGACTCATAGCCAAGGCTGGTGAGCCGCATACAATCAGGGAGAATTTATTTCTTCCACAAAAGAGATAGTGGGGGTGATGTTGGGAGAGAAGGCGTGCAAAGCCAATCCATCTCATCTCATTGTCTGGTTACTCAGTCAGACGCAGGATTGACGAGACGGCAGAGAACGTATGAGAGAGTCGTTTTGATGGAAAATGGAGACGTGGGCCAGGCGTGACGACCGGTCAAACTTTGACTCGTTTGAGAGTCTGTCGAATTTTTTGACAAAAGGAAGAAATGCGGCCTCCCGTCACCGCGATCAAAGAGCACCTGCTTGGTTTGGGGACCGAGCCGTGCGAACACTTCCCCATCCCGGATGTGCGGCGCAGCTGGATGGGAAAACCTCCTTCCCCGGCCACAGTGACGAGACCCTCGTTGGCCTGAGCGCGGAAGAGAAGGACGGTCCTGTGGATCTCTCCTGCGACAGCGCATTGAAACGGCCTTTCTCACAGAGGTACCTGACCAACCTTAGGCCTCATGTCGCTTCTGAGTATCCCGATCTGTCCGACAGAGCTGCGCGATTTCTGATGCCTTTCCCCCGACGACGTACCTCTGCGAGACTGGCTTTTCGGCGCTTGCGGCATTGAAGACGAAATACAGGAATAAAGTGAATGTTGATCCAGATCTTCGACTGAGACTGTCGTCCCTGAAGCCGGACATCAAGCATTTGGTGTCTGCCACGCAACGTCAGCCTTCTCATGAGGTGAGTTAATACTAATGTGCTCCTGTTATTGTTAGTTTTATGTTGTGCGAAAGCTCCATGGATATAAGGTTCTTTTTAACCCACCTCTTTTCTTTTGGTTTTATTTGTTTTACCATTACTGCACAGTATGTATGAGAAAATGCATATGATTGTTAAAATATACATCCTCTGAGAACGCGCTGTTTGGCTCCCGTATTACTTCTGGTCGGGTGTGAGCGGCGAGTCCCGAAAAGGGTTGAGAACCACTGCTTTAAATAAACAAGTACTGTGGCTTCGAGGTGGCCTGGGCCACTTGGCTACGCTGATGTGCATTTACAGAATGCAATTAAAGTCCATTGTGCTGCGATTCTTTTCTGTTCTTGTTTGTTGCAGGTTTCTAAGCAACATAAGAAGCAATGCACATTAGCAGCCGGAGGTCGAAGCGGGAGGCTCCCTACGGTAAATCAAAAAAAAAAGGTTTTCGTCTCAACCGTTGTTTTTGCCTGACATTTTTTTTTTTAATGTATTCTGTCCACCTGGAGATCTGAAGTGCATTGCAGATGAAGTCGTCTTTATCCTGCAGCGGAACACAACACAGGCCCGACTGCTGAACACACTGCGGTGTAGTTGGCTCTAACTTCCTGAAAAGATAAATGTCTCTCGTTTGCGTCTCTCATTTTGCATCCTTTAGGAAAAAACGGGAGCTGCAATGTCATCGGCGCACAGCCTGGATTCTCAGGCGGCCGCGGGGCAGAGGGGTGCCAGTTGTCGCAGTCGGGTGCCATTTTCCAGCGAGACGACGGAAATATCTGCCAGGAGTAGCCCCCGCTTCGGTACCTTGAGCCACCACTCGTTTTTCTCCCGCCACAACCCGCATCCGCACCGCGTGACTCACATCCAAGGTAAAAAAAAAGAAAAGAAAGGACCTTGTCTTCACATTTTTTTTAATAATGAATGAATAAATAAACATTACATTTTTTATAATGAATGTATAAATAAACATTACATTTTTGTTCCAATGTATGAATAAAATAAATAAACATTAAAATAAACACAATTAACAAATAAATAAATGAGTGCGTGAATAAATAATAAAAATAAGAATGATTATTATTATCATTATTATTTGCATTGTTGATAATAATAATAATAATAATAATAATAATCCTCATCTGGTATATAAATAATAAGCACCAATCCCTGTAACAATGTACTTGTATATCCCTTTATCTTTTCCATATTTTCCATAAGTAGGGCCCTTGTTGAACTACATAATTTGATGAGGAATTTATTCAGGATCTTCATCTTGTACGCAATATAAAAAGTCCTGTAAAAATAAGCAGCTCCACATCAAAGTTTTGCAGCATAATGGCCGGCAGGCATGTGACCAGTTGCATGCCGGCTTCTTTATCCCGGCATCAAACCTCGTCGATGGGCTTGCTTCTTTGATGGACACACACTTTTGAAGTACTTTGAGGCTTTGAAATATGGGTAATAGGGCCCCCCTGTGTTCTTATTGTTGTTGTTATTTTTATTACACCAGCTGTGATTGAGTGTTTTAGCGCGCAGTTCTCAAGATATCTCATCAGATTCCCTTTTTGTCCGCCAAGGACAGTGGATGAAAGGATCCTCCCCTCACTGTATAGGACCAACGAGGTCCGAACCACAATGGAGTGGTCCTATACAGCGAGAAGAGGTGGGACCCACTTTCATCCACACCGGCAGCCTGGCCACTACCTCGTGTTTGTGACCCATTGTGATGACGCGTTAACAATTTCCAGCAGGCAGAGGCGGCCAGGGCTGATCGACCCCCCCCCCCCTTCCTCGCTTTAAGTGAACAGAAATCCACTGTAACCTTTCCATCTAACATGTCGACTTTTGAAAAAAGGGGAGTATTCCCTCGCTTTTAAGCGAACGAGGTCCTCACTGAAAGGCCATTATTTTCCATCAGGTCTTAATGGGAGGCCGGTGTGCACAGTAAGGGACGATTGGGGTGTCACCACGTCGCTGTTTCCTCATCCCTTCATTAAGAGCCAGGTCTCCAGCACGGCCAGCGGTGCAACGTTTGCCCTTCCATTTGGTTCCTCCGCTAACTACGGGATAAATAATAAGAAGAACACACCGGGTAGGTTCCTATATACCGTACAGTACATCGTCTACGTATAATGTGTTCTAAAAATAAAATGTCATTACGCTTCAGGGAAGAAAAATCCTGACAATGCCAATGACGATTTGCAGGGCTGTTGTCAGACGCTTGGAGAGAGGAGCTCAAAGAGCTCGCCACCAAAGTCAGCCTGGCATCTAAAGCGAAGGAGAGAAAAGATGTATGTTGACTGCTGTGGTTTGTGCTTTTATTCTCTGGGAAAAGATAATTGAAAATGAGGAAAATTCGGTTATGTAAAAACAACTGGTGAGCGCATGACAACAAAACGAGTACAGTCAAGAGAGTCAAGCAGAGTCACGATTAAATACTTAAAATGCTCCAGCGACGTGATAAGAATGTCCAGATTCCAGCTGGCTCCAGGGGTGTGGAGGGATTTCTCTGAAAGCAGAGCTTTCCCCACATTCAAACCACCCTGGGGTACATCCAGGTTTGGACATTACGTGACAGAAACACGATCTAGTAAATGAAACGGGGGGACAGCTTGAGCTCCAACTGGTTTCTCAACAGTGACGGTGTGTGATTCTGTGCCGGCTCGTGGGTCCAGGTCCAGGGGCCGGCAGAAGAGGAACCGGGCCGTAGGAAGACCCAGTACTCGGCTCAGACCGGGAGGATCGTCCCCTCTGCGACGGCCCGGACGCGCAGACCTCACTCCCAGCGTTCCGGCCACCCTCAGCCGCTCCGCGACCAAGAACTCATGGTGACGCGCCGCTTTCTCCTCCCCCGGGTCGCCCAGATTTTACGCTTCGTTTTTATTGTGGAGACAAGTGCGAGAAGCGAAATGAGACCAGACGAACACGCACCGAACACGAACGGGCCGCAGCTCAGGGTTGCCGGTTCAATGCTGCGGCTCTTCCGGCGAAAAAGACTCGAGCTGGATTTTACACCGAATCCGAAAACGCAGTGGGACCCTACCCCCGGACGGAGGCGTTAAGTCCTTAAGTTTCGCATCGAGCCGGCTCTCACGTCGGCTCCGCCGCAAAAAACTCTTTGCTCTCATGAGGTTCTTTTTTTTGTCCTCTGTTTATCTAAAGCTTCTTTTTTTTTTTTTGCCGTTTTCATTTAATGAAAAGAAGGTTATATCACTACCTTTCATACAGTGTGTGAGAAAAGCGTTATTTACACATTTTTAGGATATTTTTAACTCGCAGTTTAACGTGGGTTCCGACAGCGCCGTTTAGCAGTCGCTTGGCGACGGTGGCTTCCGATCGTAATGTCTGACCAAAACTTGACCCACGAGATAAAAAGTTGAAGATAAAGACAAAGAGTCGCAGCGCGTCACATTTGCTCGTGTGCAGAAACCGACTCCCCGTGGGAGCGAATGGACTCCCGCTCTCTTGTCGTCGTTTCGTCGGATTCCGTGTAAACGCGGCTTTAGTCCCTGGTCCCTCCAGACGCGCTGGTTGTCGCCTGCGTTGTCACCGTTGCCATTCGAACGCGTCGGCGGTCGCGCCTCATTTTACGGAGGTTCCACGGCATGTGCGGAGGAGATTTGCGAACGCGCAGAAAGGGGGATAAAGGGAAAACAACATCTTCGTGGCGCACAAATCCGGCCGCCTGAGACGTTTGCGCGGCGCATCACCGCGGAGCGGGTTGCAAAATTGGTGCCTGGTGTTTCCTCTGATCTCTCCGCCAGGTTCTGGAGCTACTGTGTCAGATTCTGCAGACCGATTCCTTATCTCTGGTTCAGCAGTGGCTCCTGCACGCCGGCCTGAGAGGTAAAACACGGCCGCCCCCCCCACTTAGTATTAACTTTTTTGACTGAAAAAATCAAAGTCCTGCCACGGCACTGACTTTAATAAAGAGGGGAGGGCATTCTCCAGCTGTTATTTTGGTGTTTGCTTGGCTCAGCATCACTTATTAGTTCCATTATTTAGTCTGCAGCCCTTTTTCCTTTCAGTCCATTTGTGCATCTTGTCGATCCCTTGTTACCCCCATCCACTCCCACTGAAGGCACCAGTATACTCAAGGGGAAACAGAACGGTTTGAGCCCCCCAAAAAAAAGAGTAAATAGACTATAGACAATAATCAACAATACAGACTAAATATCACATGATCACCCCCCCTGCCACCGGCGTTCCCCCAGAGAAGGACCTTGTGACGGGGCTGCTCCAGCAGGCGTTGGAGAACGTGGAGGTGTTGTGCCACCCCGCCGCCGGCGCCCAGCGGGCTGGCTCCCTTCCTCCCTCCGCCTCCCCGTCCGCGCAAGGTTCTTTATTTGGCGGCTCGCAGCAAAAGCCCGGAGGAGCAAGGTCAGCGGCGCGCTCTCTCTCTATGGAATGTTGTTCGGCAAATAATTCGGTGCTGTTGCACCTGTGTAATGCTTTTTGCAATGTTTGCTTTTAATTTTTGTGTGTGTGTGTGTGTGTGTGTGTGTTTGTGTGTGTGTGTGTGTATTTTTTTTTTTTTTTCAATAGCGCATACCATGGAGAGCCGTCTTCCCGAAATGACAGACCAGGTAAATCAGTGTATTCTGTATTCTGGTCATCCCAATTCCTATTCTGGTCAATCCCAAGTGGGCCGAGCGTGTGTTTAACAAAACTGTCACTGGCCTTCATTTATTTTCCTGCCGTTCGAAGGCTTTTATTGTTTCTCTCCTTACATATTGTTGTGTAACGCTGTCAACAGGGCTCTCGTGAGTTTTTTCCATTTTTGCAAATAGGGAACATGGAGCCATTACTTTCTACAGATCTCATACCTCCTGTACTAGACCTCTAGTACAAAAAAAAATTATATTTGAGAATTAGATGTCATACATTAAAGTGCCAACCAAAAAAAGTATCAAATATGTGGATTTTTGTAACAAAAAAATCTCATGGATTACCACTTTAAAAAGGAAAGGTACAATTACATCTGATTTGTATCATTATACATACACAAGTATAATGATACATATACAAGTATCATTATACATATACAAGTATCATTATACATATACAAGTATCATTATACATATACATACTTTAGCTTTTGTACTGAACCCACATCCCTTTTCGTGCTTTTTCAATGGGAGGCACACGTTTCCCTGAATCACGGATGGATTCTTTTTAAAGATTTGATATTTCGAGTCAGCTCGAATACGTGTTTCCACCTCGGGGATAAACAAATGTAAACAACCAGAGGCCGAGGGACAAGGTTTCTTGGTTGCTGGATCAATGAGTCGGATCTGTTATTTCCTGCACGTCTGATTGGGCGACTCTCTTTGCAGAACGGATCGGCGGAGCAGAGGTTCTGGAAATCCATCACGAAGATCTGCGTGATGTCGCTCAGTAAACACACCGTAACATAGGCCCACTTGTTTTTTTTGTTTTTATTTTCTCCCACTCGCTCTTCCTGAAGACACCGCAGCATATACGCAGGCTTTTCATACTCTAATTCCATATCAGCCCTGCAATAAAGTGGAAACGACCAATGATAATATATCAAATTGACCAATTTTCAACGGAGTCTTGGATTTTACTATCATGGCCCCCAAAAGTAAACCCGGGTGCTCACTTTTCTTACCTGCGTTGTCTTTCTTCCTAATAGCTGTTTCTTCCTCATCCACTTCGCCTTAACGCACATACACATAAACATTCACAGAGGGTTCCTGACGCCGTTGGCCGAATATCTCTCCTTTTACAAAATAAATAAATAAACTTCCACCAAGCTTTTCCAGATCGTACACGATGATCCTCAACCATGGGCACATCCCATCTCTCATCTCCGTCTCACCCCGAAACCCGTAAAAAAAACAGTGATTCTGTAATGTGGGACGGTCCAATGCCATTTAGAGCTTAGTGTACAAGCAAGAGGGTTTTAAAATTAATTCTCAGGGAACCTGGGAGCCCATGCAGAGCGGCTACAATTGGAGTGAAAATCGGTGTTTGTTTGCTTTCCGTCACCGCTCCACCTCCGGGGTCACACATTTTCACGTTAGCACCATTTGAGAGGTAAGACAGAGATGAGAGATGGGGATGTGCTCAATTTTTAAAATGACACATCAAGGTCAGGGGTCAGTACTTCAAACAGATGGGAGGATGACGATAATGATGATGTGGGAACATCCATTATGCTGGTGTTCATGTCCACGGGCCTTGAGCAAATGAGCTCCTTATGCATTGAGTTTTTTTGTTCATTTAGGTTAATTGCATGCTTTTCTATTTTTCCGAGTTTGAGTTGCATTTTGTGTATGAAAGGTGCGATACAAAGGTTAGCATCCATCCATTGATCCATCCATCCATCCATCCATCCATCCATCCATCCATCCATCCATCCAAAATGTGCTACGGTGATAATGGCTCTAGCAGAGCACACACTCTTCCAGCCCTTTTTTTGTTTGTGTATTTGTTTGTTTGTTTGTTTGTTTGTTTGAATCTTGAATAAATCCACCCTTACCTGTTGGAAACCTGCTTTTAAGAGGCCACACTTGGGAGGAAAACATGAAAAGAAAAAAAAACAAAAAGGTAGATATCCGTGCGTGGGGTGGAGTGTGGCCCGGCTGCGACCCAGTCAGCAGATGAAGTACGTGATTTACGTCATGGACCCTTCACACAAGGACACCTGTGGGCGTGGTGATAACATGCAGCTGGCGCTCTGCCGAGAAGAGCCAGCGCGTCTTCACACAGACCAGGCCAGAGCGTTGGGGAAGGGCTTGGAGCTGCAATTAGAGCGGATGAATTATGCAACGATGTTATTAATTTGCATTAGAGCGTCAATTTCAATCATATTTTATTTGACCAACCTAAATGACTGACGTAGCTTTTTTTTCTTTCAAGGTAAAATAACGTTTCGGGATCTTGGGGCTAAAGATTGATTTGAATTATTTGATTAACAGCAATGTTGTTTATCAGCATTTCAACCATGCATGCTTTTGTGTGGTTAAGGTGGAAATGAAAGACTATTTTAAAAGATAACTGCATTAAAAAACAATAAGCTCAGTGCATTTTTGTCTTTTTAGCATTT
The DNA here is from genome assembly GCF_960531495.2 of Zeus faber. Lineage (NCBI taxonomy): Eukaryota > Metazoa > Chordata > Actinopteri > Zeiformes > Zeidae > Zeus > Zeus faber. Next base: position 18,056,398 of record NC_137207.1, read on the forward strand.
GCCTTTTACCTCTTGATGGAGCTCATCAGCAGTTCATCAATTTCGCTCCAAGGTGTCATTCCCAATATGTCAATTTATTTTCGCTTTTGTCTAATTAAGCAATATATTTTTGTGCCATGCTCGCACCTTCTGCTCTTCTCGTCCTCATTGCTCCATAATGCAAAGCAAATGTCAGATGTACGGACACTAGTATACATTATCACGCGCTAAATACCTGAAACTCCATTAGAGACCTGGAAGGGAGGTCGCCTGTTCATTATGGGAATCACCACACACCAATTAATTGGAGCAGTAGCCTGCTTTTCTTGTTCATTTGTGAGGGTAATAACGCTGTGTCTGGAAAAATCCTCACACTTTGTTGATAGTCGGGATAAAATTCATGAAGGAAGGGACGGTGGGAGAGAAAAAAGTCCACGCAATTAAACCAACATGTTCCCAGAGACAAGTATTTGATCAGTCTGCCTGTTAGCTCAGGATTTCCTCCTTTGCCACAAATCTGATTATGTGCCTATGAAATCCGGGGGAAAAAACACAGATAATGAGATAATTAGGGGAGGGCTATTATTCTGAAGAGCCCATTAATTCCCATTCTAGGTCCACCGCTGTGACCGCTATGGAGTGCTCTTACAATAGAGAAAAAATGAATGTGACTCTTTACTCAATAAAAGTGCCCTATACTGTATGTGTCCCGAGAGTAAATGTAAGGAAGTGCACTCTAGGGCCGCCTATGGTTGATACAAAGACAAAAAGAGCCTTCAAGGCCGGGACCGTGTGTGTGTGTGTGTGTGTGTGTGTGTGTGTGTGTGTGTGTGTGTGTGTGTGTGTGTGTGTGTGTGTGTGTGTGTGTGTGTGTGTGTGTGTGTGTGTGTGATTGGCCACAAAGATGAGTCTGGGCTCAAGTCCTTTTTAAGGCATCTTTCCATTCAAGTTTGAATGGACCCTGAACGTGAAGCGGTTTTGTCTAAACATCTTTGTGGCCTGTAGAGGGCTTTGTGCGTGTGTGCGTGTGCGTGTGCGCGTGCGCGTGCGCGTGTATGTGTGTGTTTGTGTGTAAATAAAAGGTTGAGTTAACTGTTGATTGTAGGGAATGTAGATCTTCCCTGTAGGTGCCCCATACGCTAGAGAAAGTGTTATGAAGTGTTCTATAGGATTCCCCTTTCATAAAGCAAATGCTGTACTATGGCAGAAAAATGCAACTATATCCATAACCATATAGTGTATATTCCACGGGTGAAAAAGGCCCTTTTGGGATTATCGCCCCTGCGCCGAAAATGCTCTCTGAAGACCCTGTCGTTTGTCGATCTACATAATTTACTTTTAAGTGGTAACCCTCATGTCAAGAGAAGCCAGTGAACATCGTCTCAGAGAAGCCGGCTCCCTGCGGGGTTCAGTGGTGTGCGGGGTTCAGATGCCACGGTTAAGCACTGCCGTCACTTGTTCAAGTCCTGTTCCTTTAATCAGATGACAAACCTTCCAAGGATTCAGTCGCTCAAAGAGATAAGATGTTTGCTGAGGACTTGAAGGGTCAATGCCGGGTGAGCTTTTGAAAGCTGGTAAAACAAGTGCGCGTTTAAAAGCACCTGGAGACCGCAGCTGACTGGATGTGGATGTGTGGATGTGCCGGTGGACGGACGCTTCAGATGCTCCCTTCCAGGGCTGTTGTCACAGGTTCAAGTCCTGTTCTTTTATTCAAATGATTGGAGGAGATGACCCGACTTGGTAGCTCAAAGATAGATAATCAGCTGCTGGGGGTTCAAGTGATCTTCTGGGAGGTGGCGTGATGGTGTTGTTATCGTGCACCCAGAACACATCTGCATATGTTTGGCAGGCGGTTGGTTTGACTCTCTCTCTCCGCCCCCGATCGCCATAACAAGCCCCGCAGCAGTGGGTCTTGGTGCCCGCTGGCCTCTGGGAACGATGACACGTGGAGGTCTTTCTGAGAAAAAAAAAAAAACACGCACGGCTGAAACTTAAAACCGCCTTGTAACTGACGGTTTTTGTACGAAGGAAGATAGTATTTCACTGAATATTCATGTCTCCCTGTGAGTGGAAAAGTGTGTCTGGAAGAGGACAGCCATGCCTCGTGACATGTGATGTATGCCTGAACGAACACTGCTGACATGATTGAGACGCTGTTCAGCAAAACCAAGAAGTCAATACTAACGTTCCAGTTTTCGGTGTGCCAGCTGCAGCACACCTCTTTCTCTCAGAAAGCCCCCCCACCAAGACCCCCTTGAGGCGCCAAGATTTGTTGTTTGTTGTTGTTGCGATCCGGCTACCGTGGCGTCCGCGTTCTGGAGCTGCGATTATGACACCACCTTTGGGCTTCCTGCAGTTAGCTGCTGTCCTCTGTGGTGTGATGGGTTCAGATGCTGCCTGTTGGTGCTGTTGTCACAGGTTCAAGTCTGCCGTGTGCCATCCAAGTCCTCACCATTGTTTGGTGATGACTGGCGGAGACATCAGTTGCAAGTCTCCTTGGTTAGATTCTGAAAGAGCTTTTGAAGGGCAGCACCCCAGAGGTGTTTTTAAAAGCACCTGGAGACTGGACGGGCAGCAGCATAATTGCACACATCTATAGATGTTTGGTGCTATGAATCCTTATCTAACCATTCATTGTCTATACAAAATAACAACAGGAAACTGCAAGACATCTTAAAATTTTTATCACGCACAGCTTTCTCTCTGAAAACCCCCAAGCTTCATCATTCCCAGAGGCTGGGGGGGTGCCAAGTCCCCCCCCAGACCCACCACAGCAGGATTTGTTGTTGTGATCCAGCTACCAGGGCAGAGAGGGAGTCAAACAGGCTTGCCACTTCACATCTGTGGATATGTTCAGGATGTGCTGTCACAACACCATCACACCACCGGGTCACCTTCACACACAGGCTTGGCCTCCGGGCACTTTTAAACGTGCACTTGTGTTGCCGGCTTTCAAAATATCATCTGGACTCAAACCCTGAAGTTGACATCCAAATCTCTTCACACCACAGAATCTTATAAAGTGCCTTTTACAGGTGTGGTTACTGGGATAGAGAAGGGGTCAAACCGGCCACCTGCCCGACTGTGTTCTGGGCGTGCGATAGGAAAGCCATCCCGCCACCAGGTCTCCTTCACACTCAGCAATGGTCTCCGGGCACTTTTAAATGTGCCCTCGAGGTGTTGCCTTTCAAAAGCTACCTCGGCGTTGAACCCTCAAATACCAAAGCCCTTGGTGCCACTGAGCTTTGTTAATGCCCCCTAATCATTTAATTAATGTAACATGACTTGAACCTACGACCAAAGCACTGGAAGGGCGTGTTTGAACCATTGTGCCATCAGGTCACCTTGACATTCGACGTTCATCAGGTCCTCAAACACCAAATCGTCATCCGATATCGTACCTCTTAGAGTCAGCGAGGCCTTTGAAGGCCGGTTGTCGCCTTCAGTCCTCTGAATAAAGGGACAGGACTTGGCTGGAAAAAAAATGGGAATTGAACCTGTGACAGCAGCGCTGAAAGGAAGCGCCTGGAGCCATCAAACCACAGAGTCCTACTCGGCCTGCAGCGTCAATGAGATGATGCGAACCGCACCTCCTGATGCCCCTTTGGTCAAAGAAATACTGCAAAAGTGTTTTCTAGGTGCCCCTATGATAGAGAAAATGGTGTAAAGTGCCCTCTAGGGTGCCCCTACAATAGAAACACAACCTTTACAACTCTTAGACCTTAGCCTGCTGTCCCTTGAGAGGACATTACTGTTGACCATAAGAAGGTCATTGTCTCGTGAGACATGAGCCTCTTTCCAACTTTTGTAGACCCGCTCGTCTGTTCCTGCGTGCGGGAGTTTAGCCTTGAGGGATGATTCAGAATGGGTCTTATCTCCTTCCACAGAGCCTCTTATCTCCACACAATGTCCTTCGCCAGCCCTATAAAGCCCGGAGCCGCACACTCCCCGGCCGGCCGGCCGTCACCCGTCCCACACGCAACATGCTGCCGGCTTTGGTGAAACTCTGCTGCGGAATCTCCTACCCACATCTGAGGAGCACGACAGGTAAAAGACAGCAAAACAGTGGTGTCCGTGTTTGTGTTTACATGCAGGGATGGGATGCCGGTGGATTTATTCAGTCATTGATGTTTCCCTTTGTTTGTTCTGTTCTTCCATTAAAAGTTGTATTACTTTTTTAGGACTGTTATTGTTATTATAGACTGCTAATATCATTGTATGTCACTCTTTGACTATTGTTCATACTGGATGCTATATTTGACTGCTAATACTTCTGGAAGCCACTTTTCTTGCTGTTACTGACACTTTTTGACTGGTGCTATTACTTACTCTATGTCACTTTTATTAGTAATGCTGCAATACTGTAACTTTTTGCCATTGACTAACTGCTACATGCCCATATCGGGCTCACTAGTTAACTGTGTACATATCTGTAGAGAGATAGTGTACATACTGTATGTGTTCATTTGTATCTCATATCTTATCGGATCTTATTCTATCATTGGCTCAGGACTTCAACGCGCTGCCATCACGGTGATTGGCCAAGAGCTCAGCGTCCTGCAGTGCTGGAGCCAGATCCAGCCGCCGGAGTGGAGGAGCCACGAGGGGCCAGAAGCCGTTTTAACGAGCACGGGTAAAATGCAAATTGAGGGCGACGAGGCTCCGCTGTTGTTAAGCTGCGTTTAAGCTGCGTCTTCTGCCCTCACTGCGCGTACGCAGCTATGCCGCGAGCTAAACAATCCCGGAAAGTACCCGAGACAGGAGCTGACTTCAAGTAGCGGCACGCAGATTAACGATCAATCTTTATGCAAATTAAAATAACTTTTTAATAAGCAGCCAAATGTCATTAAATTCTACATGCCGCACCTTTCAGTACAGATGATGCATATATATCACCAACCCATGATTCGTATGCAGAATCTTGTGTCTGCTTAATTTAGGAGGGACAGAACACGGTGGGTGATGACAAAGTACTCATGAAAAAGCTTTCTTTGTTTTTCTTCTTTTTTTTTTTGTTGCCCAGAGCACAACGTAGTCAATCCAAGCCACACGTCGCTGAAAGGCGAGGACCTATTCTATCGATGCCAAGGCCAAGAGGCGATGAGAAAGGCCCTGGAGCTCCTGGAGAGCGAGGAGGGATGGAGGCCGGAGGCGGCCGTGGTAGAAAATGAATCCAATGATCCGAATGCCGACTTCACAGACATTTAATTGTTTCCTGACAAAGAATATAATCTCAGTTTCCCTTTCGCGCTGGTATCTCCTCCAGGAGAACGGCGATGTGATCTACAGCAAAGTGATCCCTGGCTCCAGGAAGGTCTTCAGGCTGGAGGCCGAGCTGGAGGCAAGCGCCGAGGAGCTGTACGACATCTTGTTTGTGAAAGTGGAGGAAATGCACCGGTGGAACCCAAACATCCAGGGAATTAAAGTAAGGTTTATTTTTTACACCTAATAAGACTATCGACTTTATTGTCCCCAAGGGAGACCCGCCGGACGACAGTACACACAACAGCACGCAGTACTAACAACGTGCAATGACAGACAACAGTACACACTCAGGCCTGATCAGCGAGGCCTATTGTTCGAGGCCGCCATGTCTGCAGGGATCAGGCTTTTCTATTGAGGTTGCAATGCGTGCGATGGCCTTTTTGTTCAGCTCCACGAGGTTGTTAATGAGGAGACCAATTTAATCGCGTGAGAGTTTTCCCCGTAGTTAGTTATCCGTTGGTAACGGATCACATGTTAAGGAAGCAGGTGGAACAGTACAGTAGGATGGGCTGAATAATGCTCTAGTACAACAATAGGAGGAGATGGGGAGGGCAACATAGAGTCCTTTAAGCTTGCGAATGACTGGTCTTTGATGGCTCTTTTTCTGGGTGTCAATAGTGTGCCGGTCGAGTCTGTTGGTGGTGCTAGAGGAGGAGGTGCAGCAGGCATGTAATAAACTGTTAAACCGCGACTTTAGAGCGCCACACATGGGCTCCACATTCGTCACTACGTCACCATCCGTAGAGTCACAGCAGTAGCTATTTTAAAACAAATTTTTCCTTCATGTATCATACCTTTTATGCAATCCACGTGTGACTTGCTGAACATTTTATTTTTATTTTTATTTCTATCTGCTGTGTTGCAGGTGCTTAAGCGCATTGGGACCGAAACTATGGTCACACACGAGGTATCAGGCAAGACGGCGGGGAATCTGATCGGACAAAGAGACTTTCTGAGTGTCAGACACAGTTCCAAATGCAAATCCCACATATACCTCGGAGGAGCCGCAACCCAGCTGGAGTCCTTCCCAGTGCAAGAAGGCTTTTTGAGGTGGGACGATCTCCACGGCTTTAGCCTGGGATTTTCCATTGGCCTCAGCCAATTACGCACTCACTTTATTGTATTTTTAGAGCTTATTTTGCGTAATCACCGGGTGTCATCAGATTTCACTACATATGAACGTATGTATGTGTATGTGAGAAATAACCTCCCCTTACTCAATATTACAGCATATATACATATTTATAATATATATATATATATATATATATATATATATATATATATATATACTGTATATATGCTGAAGATGGGTCATAGAATCATCCAAGTTGCTGTAAAAGGCAATTCAATTCATGAGTATTGGAAGCTTAATGGCACATGTATACCAATAAATCCTTAATTCTCACGTGAGTAATGGAGTTTTTTCCCCATGCATCCATGTGATACTACGTGATGGTTCCCACAGAGCGGAGGAGGGCCCGACATGCATCGTTCTGGAGCCTCTGGACCAGTCCAGGTGTCGCTTCGTGTGGCTCTTGAACGTGGATGTGAAGGTGGGATTTCACATGTGTTTGTTATTCATACATTTGGCGTGTGTTACCGTGGCGAGAGGCTTTCGCTTCGTATCCCCCCCCTCCCCGGAGGAGATAGATGAGGTGCGATCTCATCTTGTTTGAGATGAGCCTATAGTACGGGGCTTTTGTGGTTCTGGGAGACAGCTATGAGAAGATCTCTCCCCGGTTCTTCCGCGTCGTAATTTCCTTTCTATTCATCGATCACCATTATTTCACTACACACTGAAGGAGTAGGGAGACCCGGCTTCATGCTGCTACTCTGAGGCGTGAAGATGAAATTTGAAAATAATTAAATGTGTTGAGTGAAATATACTGTATAATATATTGTATAATTCACATTCAACCACATTCAGTTATTTTCAAATTGTACATTATACACTCATTCCTTTACTCTGAGTGATAATAACCACTAGTCTTAAATCTACTTCCAAAGAACACTTTGCCACGCCCAGCCTTGTTTCCTTCCTTCCTGTGGAGAAAATTACCATAACAAAAAGTATCGATTCACACAGTAAAAAATGCACCAGGATACAGGAAATCACGTCTTAATTGTTTCCCCAAATTGTGAGGGAAGATCTTCTCGCTCTTATTATTTCTAGGGCTGGTTGCCCATGACCCTCGTCAACCAGGCCTTGCCACAAGCGCAGCTGGAATTCAGCCGACACCTCCGCAGACGCTTGACGTCCGGCGTCGCCCCCGTCCTAACAGCTTCCGGATGACGGATGGGAGATGAAAGAAGGACCTAGCTGCGTTCCGCGCGGCTGCCGTTTCCTTTTCTGCCACGACGTGCCAGAGATCACAGTCAATTAGAGCCAACCCACCCCCCCATCCAACGGCCACAGAGATGGAGGAGGAAAGGAGAAGGCCTTTGATAGGAATTTAATATACAGGCGCTCGGCTGCACAAAACCCCATTAGGAGAAAAGCGGGAAATGTGGGAATTTACGGGAAACTTATTGTTCCCATTATGGTCGGAATGACTGGCGGTGAGGTGTTTGATTGCTATGAAAATTAAAAAGTGAAATGAAAGAAGACACCTGTAAATTGCTCCCTTTTTCGAATGAAAATTAATCAAATGTAAATTGAGTGACCTCTATGAAACCAGGCAAGGGTGAACTTTGGATTTCATAATATAGGCGTATATATCTTAATAAAGGCCTATATTAAGCATATATATATATATATATATATATATATATATATATATATCCTAATATGAATATATCCACATGATAAGTACAATCTGCCTGTTGAGTCATTATATAATTCACTTTGTTCATTCAAGCTGAAGGAAGAAGAAACTGGGGCAGAGGAGATTTCCAAATTTTCAGTTTAAAGTTGTATTTGACATTTTTTTCTCCATACCATTTAAAAATTCAATAAATATTAACATTTAAAGCTTTCATTCATGTACGTATATACAGGAACTATACAATACACATAATGACGTTATGAACGGCGATGCAGGAATGGTCGGACCGACCGCACTCCGTAGACTTACAGCGTCGTCTGCCTTTCCCAATTGCAAAAATAACAATAATAATAATAATAATAATAATAATGCTTTTCCATTATGTTTACTGGTTGTTAAATTCTTTTCATAACCGGGTGAAATTTACACTATATACAATATTATTTGAAAAATATACCAGTTACAAAAAAAAAAAATTACTATAATGTGTTTATCATTAATCTTTTTCTTTAACATACGTGATTGACTTCCATGGATGCGGAAGGGCTTGCTACAGTGGGGTTGGCTTGCAAACAGACAATTCTGCGTTTTAAAAAATACATAAAAAAAAAAAAAAAAGCACCGGGAACAGAGAGGTTAAAAAAAACTCCAATTCGAGGAGCCATGCTACCACTTCAAGGTGTGATGCCTCCCCCCAAAATCACGGATTTTTTTTTTCATGCCACGTGTTCACAATATAATTTCAATAGTAGTTCTAATGCACTTGGAAAAAAAAACAGGCTTACACAACTGTACACAGATTAACGATGAGCAATGCAGTCGTCACATTTTGAACATGTTTCGTAGTCATTTTAGTTTACAGCACCTTTGTTTAACACCTTTTTCTTTTTCTTGCATTTCATATTTGAAGCAGAGAGGACAGAGACGTCGCTCTGTAGTTTTGCTGAGGTAACCATCTCTGGTTTAAGTCCACTGGCATGGGAAAAAAAACAAAAAAAAACAAAAAACAATTAAAATAACAATTGCAGCGATGTGTGAGCCCATCTGATGCTGCAAAGGATGAGCCGCTGAACTGGACCGTGTTGCTGAGCAGCTGCTTCACAGGTTAAATAGCAGTTCGTGTCTTAGCGGACAGGGAGTCCCTCTGGGGTCCTAAATCGTCCCTTCTTGAGTGGGCGGCCGCCGGGGCTAAAGTGCTGTTGGGACTGTGCTCTTTGGAGGCGGCTCTGTCGGGATCCGCCACCGGGGGCCGCGGCGACCTCGGGGGCACCGGGCTGCCCGTGGGGGAACCCTGGGACGGTGCCGGGACAGTGCCGACGGATCGGGGATCTGGAGAGCCAAGGGAGTCGTGGTTTGGTGAGGCGGCGGAGGCCAGGTCGGTGGAGCGAGGTCGTCTGCCGGCGGCCTTAGTGGTTTGCGGCGGGCTCTGGGTGGTGGTGGTGGAGGCGGGCAGGGTGGCCCCGGGCGAGGCGGTGGGGTAGTAGTGGGTGGTGGTCTCGGGTGCAGTCCTCTGGGGATCCGGGGCGAGCGTGGAGAGAGCCTCCTTCTTGTTGCAGGACTCGCAGCACAGCTTGTTGTATCCGGGGATGGAGCAGTAGCGCGCCAGGACCTCCATCTGGCAGAAGATGGATTTGTCCCCCAGGCATGGCTCATCTGGAAATAGATTGAGTGATACAAAAAAAACAAAAATATATATATATATTCACTCACCTTGTTTCAATTTATTGTCTCGTTACAGTCCCCTGGAGGAAATGTGCGGTCGGTGTAAACAGCGTGAATCTTCTTTAATATGGCAACCACAGATTTGATGGTATCCAGGCAGAACCAATAAGGTCGGCCGCTTTTTAATATTTTGTTCTATGTCACTTGTAGTATATATATATATATATATATATATAAATAAAACTTGTATTCTTCCTTGCTGTTCTTTTATTTTACCCTTAGATTACATTTCAAACGATCATTATTTATTTTGATTTGTTCGGTGTCCTGGCTCTCCCGCTCATCACTCCTGGTGAGGTGTACAGCAAACATAGACACGCTCAGTGAGCCCGAAATATCGGAGTGATGAGCTTGAATCACGCCCAGATGAGTAGAACCCAACAGGTGGGTGCAGGGGGGGTGGTGGAGGGAGCGCAGCAATGCAGCGGGGAAACAGGGCAGCAAAGGAGGTGGGGGGAGGGGGGCTGGTTGCTTAAATAGGCCAGCCCGGAACGTTTTGTTGCGTAGCTGAACAAAAAAGGGCGCGGAAACGTGCGGCGCCGTCCAGTTGTCTGACGGAACCGGCTCCTAAAGCTACGCCTCATTTGTTTTGCTGGGTGTTTTTTTTTTGTCCCCCCCCCTGCTTTGGGAGGGATTGTAAAACTGAAAAGCCTGTGCACAGGTGTGGTCAAAAGCCCCTTTCCCACTTGCACTGAAAGCGTAAATCTACCCGAAATGTTTCGTATCGGCGTCATGTGGGAATGGGATTCGGTGCCGATGTTCCGCAAAAGTCGTTCCGTAAGTTTTCCCACTCTCGAACTAGTATCATTTCCGGGAAAATGCCGGTCCGGCCGTGAATGGGAAGTGTGTGGGAAAGGAAGCAGTAACTTTGCCCTGAAGCAGATGTGGAGCCGAATCCAAATGAAGCACAAATAGTGGGTTAGTTACGAATATTTATTTTATACGAATATTTAAAAAATAAATTGTTTTGGGGAAGAAAAAACAACATCCGGATCAATGGTGATTCAGGAACCACGGAGCTCGGCTGCAAGGACCAGAAACTGAAACACGTCCAGTCTCTACGGAGACAGGTCTTAAATGTAATTCTTTTTCTTCTTCAAAACGCCGCTCGGACCCTCGACGTGTCATTTACAGTGAATGGCGCCGTGCGACCCCTGCACACGGACAGGGAGGGGGAGAACGGGTGGAGAAGGTTCATTCTCCCGAGGCACAGGGTGTAGGACAGGTTGAAAATGATCACGCCGATTTAAATAACTTCGGGTTCGGGGTTATTGCGTCCGGGGACGGGGGCTCTGTCCCCAAAGCGCTGGTCAAAAAAAAAACCCCAGATCTGTCGCCTCGCCTCGTGTGATATTAGACGCCTCTCGCGCGAGAATTGCGTAATGTAACCGTAACAGTCATCTGATGTAGGGACAGACTACAGACTGAGCTTTTCCGTAAAGGAGACGAGTGACCGCCTACTGCCTCTTCCGGATATTTTTTGCGTTACGCGTTCCATGGGGGAAAGGGGCTAAATGCATTTGTTTCCGGTGAATGTGCCGTCGTTCCTATGTTGACACACAGTGTATAACCCCGACGCACACCATGCAGGCTGTAGAGCTGTGCTGATGTCCTCCCTTAGAAAAAAAAAAAAAACCCCAAACAGATCTAAAAGATGTTGTGAAGCAATACGCCGCCCGAAATCGTCGACTTACTCGAGGAGATCTTGTGGACCGGGTTGTCGGGAAATCTTTGGTACACGCCTTCGTCCTTCACCGTGGAATTCTCCGCCATTTCGGCCGTGAGCGAGGGTGGCGAGCTCTGCCCTGGAGTGGGACGACAGCAATGGATTGTACTCCATTTGAACCGCCCTCTATTCTCCCGGTATTTCAAATCACGCCTTCGCACAGGTTTAATCAATTATTTTGTTTTGTGAGTGTCTTTGGGTTTCTTGAAATGTTTGTTCCCACACAAAAATATTGTTTTGTTTAAAAATGATTGAACTTATGAGGACTATCAAGTGAAAATGATAGTTTCCTAGCAACCATCGATCTGGCGGCTGAATGACTCCGCCTGCAAAATGCGGACAAAAATAAAAGTGTTCAATTATATTAAATGAACATTGCGTGATACACTCCCATGGCAATTCATTAAATTCATGTTGAATATTCCTTTGCCTTATTACAGCAGGTTTCTCCAACCTTTTGCAAGATTTAACAATGAAATAATCCCAAGGCACTATACAACCACTAAAAATGACAGATAAATGACCCGGGAGTCTGGAGTCACTCCCGGCAAAGAATAAACCTTGTGAAAATAGTTTCTGGGGACTTATTTTTGGTGTCCGCCACAATCCCTATTCAGTGTGACTGAGTTACTGCTTTGGCATTCCGCTCTTACCCGGGCAGGGGCTCAGTTTGCAGATCAGGACCGTTTCGGGCCTGTCGCTGTCGCAGTGTCCGATGGTGTTGTCGCTGGCTCTGCACACCACCTGTCGCTGCTGGATCCCCTCGCCACAGCTCACTGAGCACTGGCACATCGGCGAGAGTAACAAAACACAAGATGGGATCTATTCAGCACCCGGTGGGTAGGGTCACCCATTAAAAGGAGGATGGTTTGTTAAAGATATAACCTCTGAACAGTTTGGATCGCTGATCACAAACCATTCCGTCTCAGGATTTCATTGTTTCAACTGATTTTTATTTATTTTTAATCCATTGTTTCATTTATTATTATTATTATTTTACTTTTTTTCCTCTTTAACTCTATACTTCTCAACATCATTACAAATGAGGCTAACGATGATGTAATGATAATGATTCTTTGACACTTAGATAAAGTTTGAATAGATGAATGAATGAATGAATGCATGTGTGAATGAATGAACAAACAGCCAGATCACAAATGTGAAAAAATAGTTGCCCCCCCTTAAATTAATTTTTTATGTCAAGCTTTAAAGACATTAATAATTCTAGAATAAATACAACAAACAATAAACAATTAGAGAAAAAAGTGAATGTTTTGAGATGAAAAGTTGAGGATTCTGTGAGATCAAAATCATATTTTGGTTTTATTCTCAAAAATGTATTTTATCCACTTTTTTTATTACCCTTAAACTTAATAACTGCCACACCAAACTTGTAATTCCCTTTGTCTAATATTACATTTTGTCTAAAGGTGTGAAACGATTCAGTGTGACATGTAAATATGCAATAATATAGAGGTAACCAGGAAGACTATTCTTACAGCACTGTAGCCAGAAAAACAGATAGGATCGGACCCTAACCCCATCCACATGATGTAGAAGAAAACGTGATTCATCAGACCAGGCCACCTTCTTCCATTGCTCCATGGTCCAGTTCTGACGCTCACGTGCCCATTGTAGGTGCTTTCAGCGGTGGACAGGGGTCAGCATGGGCACTCCGTTCTGCAGCTACGCAGCCCCAAAAGTAGCAAGCTGCGTGTGTGTCTGTCTGTTCGGACACCTTTTTATCATAGCAGCATTAACTTTATCACCATTTTGTTCTACAGTAGCTCTTCTGTGGGATCGGACCAGATGGGCTCAGCTTCCCCACACACATCAATGAGCCCATGGGCGCCCATGACCCTGTCACCGGTTGACCGGTGGTCCTTCCTTGGACCACTTTTGGTTGGTACTAACCACTGCATATCGGGAACACCCCACAAGACCTGGTGTTTTGGAGATGCTCTCACCCAGTTGTCTAGCCATCACAATTTGGTCCTTGTAAAAGTGGCTCAGATCCTTAAGCTTGCCCATTTTTCCTGCTTCCAACACATCAACTTTAAGAACTGACTGGTCAGTGGCTGCCTCATATATCCCACCCCTTGACAGGTGCCATTGGAACGAGTAGAACAATGTTATCCACTTCACCTGTCAGTGGTTTCAATGTGGTGGTTGATTGGTGTATATATATATATATATTAAATATTATACCTGTTTAGCCAGAAATAGCTCGACTCTGGCATCTGAGGTTGCCTAGCAACCATATACTGTATATGGTTACTGTACTGATATATACTGTTAATGCATATCAACAGTGTGATGTTTCTTGATGAAGTCTGTTCGTTGGTTTACACGGCAAGTCCCAGAATGTCATTAGAAAAACAGTAACTTTTTTTTTTCCAACGTCCGGGTTTATGCACGTCTTGGCTCTAAGTTAGATTTTTCAGTTTTATTCTTATGGGGACTTGTTTTTGTAAATGTTCATCCATAGGGACAGTTTGCTGACCACAACAGCCTACACTTATTATCAAATTCACCATAGTATGGAACGGAGATTTGCCTTGGATCCCGCCACCAATGGAAACGGCATATAGAGCAAATTACAGTGTATGACTGTTTCTTAAAATGTGCCAGATTAATAAATATTAGTTATTTATAAAAAATCGGGATTCGTTTTTTACACAATAATCACACTAATCATTCCACTTTAATTTAATTTGTTTTGTATTTCTTGCATGCTTTACACCTCAGAGTGCTAAAAGCACTGGTTCTGTTGCCATAAGCTCAACTTAATTTACTGCTTTGGAATGGGGGTCAAGTCACCATTCAGCATGAAAAAAAAACAGTCTGCTTGCGTTTGTGATGGAGGTGTGGAGCACCTCACTGCACCCACCTGAGACCAGGCCCCAGTCCTCCACTGGGCGGGGCAGACCGTGCCGTTGCAGGCCCTGCGGACCTCCGGGCGGTCGTCGGTGCAGTGCTTGGCGTGGACGGACCGGTGTGTGCCGTTGGAGAGCGCCTGCATGCACTGCACCGCCCTGGACTGGTAGCCCAGCTTCCCGCAGGTCTTGCTGCAGGGACTCCACTCCTCCACCACCCAGCTGCGAGGCGAGTGGGCAAAGAGAGCAATTAGTGCCGGCATGTCATGTTTTTGACGGCAGAGGCGCCCAACGAAGGTCTTCACTTGCGAGTCAGGGCAATTATCCCTTGAATCTATACGGGTAAGAGGATTAGCCAATGGGCCGTTTGTGCGGAACAGGACTTCATGTCTGAGGGATTACGTTCTCCTTCACAGGAGTGGAGGTGGTCGGTGGGGGCGAACTCACGTGGGTGGGCTGCACTCGTGAACGTTGCAGCGCTTGCGAATGGGTTTGGGCTTCTTGCTGGTTTCGCAGAAGTTGCGGTGGACCAAGCGGTTGTCGCTCTTCCTCCGGCATCCGTACTTGGTGTACTGTATACCTGAGGGAACGGACGCACATCAACCCACACACCGTAATAAACATGGCTGCGATCACACGGATGGATATACGATGCGCTTCGGGGCGACTACCAACCTCCACCGCAGGGTTTGGAGCACTGGGACCAGCTCTTGAGCGCCCACTCGTAGGTGTCCAGCTCCGCCAACAGCACATTGTTGTTGGTGATGACGGGAAGCAGGTCTTCGTGAATGATGTACTTATAGGTCAGGCTGATTTTAGCGTCCTCCTCTTGCGGAATGACCTGAAAGCAACGTAAACAGACAAGCGGTCAGACGGCGACGGCGAGCGGATCCAGTTTATGGCAGGGGCCTGACGCTCGGCTCACCAGCACCACAATGCCCTCGTGGAGCGGCCCGGCCGTCTTCAGGCTCTCCTTCTCGTCGCTCACGGAGTACTCCCACTCAAGGCCATTCTCAATGAAGGTCCTCGGCTTGGCGTCCTCGCTCTTTGCGTTCAGGATGAAGTTTCCCGTTGCTTGGTTCTTAACCGCTGTCGATGAACACAGGGAGGAACAGGGAATGAATGGATGAGTGGAGTGGTGTGGCGGAGGGGTTTTATTAAAAAAAAGTTTCTGATTACTTCAATACTACTTCATCTAAATGAAGTTTCAATCTCAAACTACTCTCCAGGTTTAACTTGGACCTTGCCAACTTTTGATTTCTGCCGTTTCTCCATAGGATTAAGGCAGACTCACCAATTATGTGAGGTGACGTCTCATTTTCTTCAATAACAATGTGCCGGGCGCCCACTGGGATGTCGAACATTTTCAGCATGCCTGGCAGAACAAGAGGGACACGGCAGGAAACGCTTGGTTAGTGGATGCCACAGTGGGGGACGGCTTTCATCTGGCTTCCTGCCGCCCAATTACTCCAATCTAGAAGCAGCTGTAGTGCGTGTGTGGTTGTGTGTATTTTCTTTTTTAATCTCTTCTATGGTAAGTGAATAAAACTACCATACATGAGAAACTGGACCTGGAATAAAAGTCAGGTCTCTCTCTCTCTCTCTCTCTCTCTCTCTCTCTCATTACGGTTTTACCTGTTTTACCTGTTTTCTTGGGCATTTTATTGAGCGTCAGCTTGACAGTGCGACAGTGGGAGTTGTCCCCCCCGCAGACTCCGCATTTGTCTTCCTGTTTGTACGAGCCGAAATCCTTGTCGCAACCGACATGCTGCGAAGGCAAAGACCAGTCAGTCGGGCGAACAAGGGCAGATTTTCCGTCTGACTTTTACATGCACTGAGATAACACGGTAATAGCTCTGTAGGAAAACACGCCGCGCATCTGGCCGCGTTTTCAACACGCGGCCAGGCACAACAGTGGCGAAGGCCACAATTACCATGTGTATATAGATATGTTTATATATTTATTTATATATAAATTTGTTTCTTAATAATTATTATATGTTGTATTTTAATATGTTGTCTGTAAATATGTTGTATGTAGATTGGAGTTGTAACGAAAGTAATTTCCCCCTGGGATTATTAAAGTATTTCTGATTCTGATTCTGAATAGGAATCTGCCGGCGATGCCCAGTGCAATTCTATGTCCAACGTCAGATCAACAACAATGCGGGGGATGGCTGGTGTGGAGGTGTTGTCAATATGGAAGATATGGTAGAGCCCTTCACAGACACTGTATATGCATGTGTGTGTGTGTGTGTGTGTGTGTGTGTGCTTATGAGACCTACCAGACACTCCCCCCGGGCGCACACGCTGAAGGGGTCGTTGTAGCTGCAGCGTGTCCCATCATGCATCACCTGGTTCATGAAAACCACCTCACCCGTCTCCTTGGACTGGCAGCTCAGCTCACATTTGTGGGCCTCTGAAACACACAGACGGACACTCGAGCTTCATTCTGAACCCTTTTTATCCATGTATTAATTTATTTTACCTTTATTTTTTATCTATCCATCCATCCATCCATCTATCTACTTATTTATTTATCATTATTAGGGGTCCCCAATTCCCTATTTTTTTTACTGGGTGTTTTTTTCACAGAAATGTGTGAAAAATCGTCGTAATTTCATTCGTTTCAGGAGCGGGCCGCTTTGTGACATCATCATCCAAAGTTATATAAGTCCAAGCTTCGTCTTTCAGAAGTCATTCCCCTCCAGCCACTAGCGGGTTCGACATCTAGACAAGACATCTTGAGCCGGGCTGCGTTCCGAGGAAACTCGGAAAACTGTAACTCGTAACCCTTGGGTTAATGGATTGGGATTGATTCACAGGGGGGCACCAAAATCACTAATTTGGTCGGAGGAAGCATTGAGCGGGGTATTTTAAAATTGTTAAATTAAAAAATTAATAATTTTGCATATTCTCAATAGCTGTCGGAATGGGGTGAAGACACGGTATCCTATGCCCAAATTTTTCCACGGAGCACAGTTTATGGCCGTGCGTTGCTCTTTGCATTGTCTGGCGTAGGGTCTGTGACACGCCTTTATGGTGTTTTGTATCTTGTCCTGAAGCTGAAGGGCCAGAGAATTAAGAAGCCTTCTATTGTTTTGACCAACTCCCTTCCTACCTTGGAGACGTCCATGAAAAACACAGCTGTATGAGCGTAGGCCGTGGATATGTTTTGACCTTAAAAGGATCCTCCATTAGTCCCTATTGTGTAGAAATTGGCCGAGAATGCAGTGCAAAAGCTCAGTTCAGAGCTTCCTTTTGTCCTTTTATATTTTACTGTAGTGAGTGAGAATGTCTGCCTGCATTGTGAGGTTTCAAAAGATACTCTGAAGACGGAACTATTTTCTTCACAATTATTTTTCTTTTATTTTTTGTTTTGCTTTTTTTTTTTATCACAAATTCCCCCTCACCCCAAACTGTGAAAACCTCAGACACCAAGACACCAGCTTTTCAATTTGCGAGGTGCTTAGGAAAAGCCCACGCCGTCATGACCTGTCCTGGCCCGGTGGCCCGCCGTCTTAAGCCGGGGGTCTGGGCGGGGATACGGAGCTCCCAGAGCGAAAGTCAGCGGCTTTACAGCTTTGCAGCGGAATAAAAGACTATTCCATTGTAAAGTCTGCCTTGGCAGCAAAGAAAAAAGAAACGGTGTGCCTCCTGTGGCGTGGCGTGGCGTGGCGTGCTTTTCAACAAACAGTTATCTGGAAGGTCAAGTCTGCAGTGGAAGTTAATAGCATTTGCATATTTAATGACAAGCAGCTGCGCGAGTTACAAAGCCATGATTCATTCATTGAGACATTAACATACGGGAGAGAAGGTTGGTCCTCGGGTTGGTGGTTGGGGCTGGATGGAAACAACCGCCGAGAGACGAGAAGTCAAACCGTCTCACGGCAAAGAAAAGCGAGTTTCGAATTGTGAGAAAAGTTGACTCACTCGCTCCCGTCCCGAGCAGAAAAGGTTCTTCCTCGGTAACTGTTAATGTCGCGGTTTTGTAAATCCCACAGCTGTTTGTAATCAAATATGCAAATGGTGATATTAAACCAACGTTGCAGAAACTGTCCCGCAAGAGGCTAATTTGTTCAAGCGGTTGGAAAGGTTGATGGGTTGAAGGTGCCGTTCACCCTGGTGGTCATCCTCCCTCCGTCCAGAGAAGGGAACGTTCTCTCTTTGTCACGCTTTATGACAAGTCTAGCAAAGTTACTTACAATTGCTCCATTCCTTAACTTGTTTGTGTTCTTTTTTTTATCGTTGACTATACTGAGATGCTCCTCTAACTATGTCTATGATAATTAACCCTTTGAGCACTAGTAAGCATTTAAATGTTCGGAAAGAGACGTTTATGCAGTTGTTTCCTACTTTAGAGCTTAAGAACCGTGATATAACTTTCTAATTCTGTAATAATGTAATAACTATTTTTTTTTATCCCAAATACCATGAAATATCATGATGAAACATCGAAAAATCGTTTTTTCATTTTAACGTGGCACGCACACACACACGGGCAGGACAGAAGAGGGACTGTCTGCTGTCTTAATGTTATTCCTTTATTTCTTTCCTCACATAAGCATAACCTATGAGGTGGCGTGGTTTTGATTTGAAGGGTTGTGGCTTTGCTTTGAGGGGGAGGGGCTTTGTGTTGAGGGGCAGGGCTTTGCTTTAAGAGGGAGGGGCTTTGTGTTGAGGGGGAGGGGTTTATGTTAAGGGGCGGTGCTTTGCTGTGAGGGGGTTTTGTGGTGGGGCGGGGCTTTTATTTGAAAGGGGGGCTTTGTGTTGAGGGGGAGGGGTTTATGTTAAGGGACAGTGCTTTGCTATGAGAGGGAGGGGCTTTGCATTGAAGGGGAGGGGCTTTGTGTTAAGCGGCGGTGCTTCGATTTGAGAGGGAGGACCTTTGAGTTGAGGGAGAGGTGCTTTGCCTTGCTTGTGACTCACCATCTGGGTGCTCGTAAGGCAGCCAGGTGTGCTTGACATTGTTGTGGTACTTGTTGCTCCTCTGGACACACTGTTGGGCACGGAAGTCCTCGTACGGCCCGGCGCACTCCTCCGTGCTGCACATCTGGTAGTCGAACGTCGAGCCGGGGCAATCTCTGCCGCCGTAGGCTGGCCTGAAGAATGACAAACCCACAGGATAGGGTCGTAAGAGCTGCAGGTGATGCACTTCGAAGGAAACGCCAGTGTGGTGTGCGGGTGGTGTGGTTTGAGAGGTCACACCTGACCTGGGTCTAGGTAATTGGTGGACCCAGGATGAGTGTGGCTGCATACCCGTTGTTTGTTGTTTGGTCTAGCCGGCAACAGGTTAAAACCCCCATCCCCGCACACACTCAGGAGAGAGGAGCCCTTGTCATGACACACCTCCAGCTGCTCCGGGGCCAATTACAGCTAAAACTGGTGTCTACAACCCCGTCGTCTGTGTCTCTGTGCCGGAGGTCCCTCAACACGCCACTTGGGTGGCGCATGGCAGGCGAAACTGCCACAGCCGGTATTCTCTAAAGAGAATCTAAAGCTTATTTTTCAGTCATTCAGAGTCAACCCGAGTGATTGGCCCCAGAATTGTTTTGAGTGAATAACTTCACCCGGGTGACTGAGACCACGTTCTTTAGCGACGCGATTGTCCCATTGTGCGGCAGGATTAGGTTAATATCTGAGTTGTCCTTCAGGCTGTCAGAAACTCTTTTCCTTAAATGAAGCACTATTATGATTGTACTAAAAAATATTTTTTTTTTACAGGAGGAATGCGTTCGGTTCACGGATCCCGTAGACCATACAGCGGTTGAGAAAACCTTTCTGTGCTCACTCACGCAGGGTTGTTGCACTGCCGGCTCCTCGACTGCACTCCACCGCCGCACGTCCTGGAACAGGAGCTGAATTTGGACCAGGAGCCCCAGCTCCCATCGTGGCCCTGAGGCTCCTGGCTGGACCTCCAGATACAGTGACCCTTGAAGCACCACTAAAAAAAGACAAGGAAGGAGGAGATGAATGGAAGCAATCAGAAGCACAGAGAGAGAGAGCGAGAGAGAGAGAGAGCACTATATATAAAATAGCTATTAACGCTAATAACAGGATCTTAAAAAGAAAAGTAGTGTTGGGGCTGAAAATCCAGGCTTGTGCCATTTGAATAATCATATATAATTATAACAGTCACTTGAATAGCCAATTTGTTGGAAAATCTCTCTTCAGACCCTGAAATAATGTCTTACCCTTATTAAAAAATGAAAAAAACATTCAAAATGATTGCCTTTGTCCCACACACAACACATTAGGAGGCTTTTACGCACCTTTCCCAGAGCGCACTCTGTTCCGTCCACTGGCGGACCCTTCTTGGTTTTGCAGAAATACTGGTTATCTGGGTGACTGCACCACAGCTGCTTGCACGGATCGTACGTGCGAAACTGGAAAAAAGCACAAGTTTGAAGCCAATTATTATTTCAGTTTTAATTATCAATATATCATTGTTTTGTTTTTTTTCCCACGGTATCGTGTTGTGAAATGGAGATCTTCCCATATTTTAAGAGCAATTCAATGGACTAAGTGGCGAACTGGATGTAAAAGACAGAAGCAGATAAGAATAAGAATCAGAATCGGAGTCAACAATGTTTATAGGGCCAAGTACATGTTCATGTGCAATGAATTTGTTTTGGTAAAATAGCTGGTGCATTTTAATGCGGACAGATGAGTAGCATAAAAAATAATGCTTAAGAGTTTAAAAAAAATACAATATATATAAAGAATACACAAAATGTACTCAATGCCCCATTTAAAAAAAAGGGGCACTAAGGACGCAAGTATTGACTGGATATAACTATAAATTATAGTGTAATAATTAAAGTAAATATAGTGGATATATTTGTACATGATAAATAATAATAATAATAATAATAGTAATATGAATGCGCAGGATTGTATCTTGGATAAGTTAAGTAAGTTTCCCTTTAATAATACATTTGTCACAAATTCCCATGCACGCTACATCAACCCCTATGAATACCGTAGGGTTACTACAGAGGAGACGGTACTCACAGCGGTGCACATTTTGTAGCCCACGCCGAAATCAAAGCGGCACTGCTCATCCATGGAGTAATTGATGCCAGGGAGTTCGGGAAGCTTGGGCCACTTGTGTTCAAAGGGATCGTCCAGGAGGCAATCATAGGAGCTGAAACAGAGAAAGGAGAAAAATCACGGACGGCGGCGTCGGTGGGGGGGGAAAGCAAAGCCAATGAGTGGAGGAAGCAAATAAAATGGATAACGGGGGACGCTCCAACACAAGCCATGGATATGGGGTGGGGGGGAATTATGCGTGAAAAATAAAAAAAAAGGGGGGGGGGGGGGGGATTGAAGGGGAGGCCTCTGCGTGAGGGAAAGAGCACGTACTGGATGTATCGATTGAGCTCTTGCTTACTGCAACGTGACCAGTGGTAGCGGTGGAACGCTGCCTGCACGAGCGGGGCCATGATGCTGCCCATGCTGGTCTCATCAGCGCATCGATTCCCCTGGCCGTCGTGCTCCATTCCCAACCTGATGACAGCGGCCACGAGAAATGATGATGAATGCACAAGGTTGTGGTTTCGGAAACGGCGTGTCATTTTTCTCCCGTGTGACAAACAAGCACCTGGGAATGTCCCCCGGTCATTATTGGCCGTTTTAGCCCACCGAGGGGGTAGCTGGAGTTGAGCTCAAAAAAATCTAATCACAGCAACCGAACATAACTAGGTCATTTATCGACGAAGCTTAAGGGAATGGCTGACACAGATTCTTATGCAATTGTCCTGGGATGAGTGAAAGGAGAACCGGGCGTTAAATGGAGAAAACTGCACATTTGTCTGATGGGAAACATGACTCTAAACAAAAAAAACAATGCCAACAACTTTAGCCTTGAGTTCATCCATAGGCGGTGCTATTGCGCTGCCAGTGGAGAGCAATAGCAGTAAATATGCCCACATTATGGAATCATAGATCCAAACTTTTATCAACGTTTTTTAAATTTCTTTTTTAATCTATATATCAGTTAAAAAAAAAAAAGATCCTTAGATGGATAGAACAGTTGAAAGTCTCAAAACTTTGGACCTTTGCTCTCTGAACCAAGGTCGCTCTTTCTTATCTCATGACATGTCAACTTTCAGGGGGAACAATGAATGGATGGTGGACACGGATCTGCCATCATCATTAGCTCATTACTCACACGTGGCCGGTTTCGTGAGCCACCACAAAGGCGGAGGAGAAGCCGTCCTCGTGATTGAGGGTGCAGCTGCGCAGCGGGTGGCACATCCCTGTCACCGGAGCATAACCTGGGCAACGGAGAGACCAAACAGCGCTGATAATGAACTACAGCAGTCGAGAGAACGTCGGGGTCACGTCGGCGGAATTCCAGAGACGTCGCCGTCAAATTGGGCCGCGCAATTAATGCTGACGACAAACAACGATCGATTTCAGAAATTCCGACGAGGTTTTCCGAGCGGCCCGAAAAGACGGCGTCCCCTGGAGGTGCGCAGCTATTTAACGGTCCCGGCATAAAAAGGGGGTTTAAGCGTGACACTAGTCACTCTGTAAATATCGTTCACACACCCCATAAGCGTCTGCAAAATGTTTCCTCTCATTTTACTCTTGTCTGTTCTGAATCAGTTAATTTACGACCCAGCGTCATGAAATGGTGATGGAGGAGTTTGATTGAGGAGTTTGGGGGAGTTCACGGCAATGCGGGATGAGAAAGCTGTGAGCGAGGACATCCAGCGCTGGAAGCGGTTGATAAAAATCGGAAAATATCCGGCACCAGCGTAAGATCAGCTGATAGCGCCCCTCCCCCCGCCGCCCCCCAGCTGGACCACACAGACACAGTTCAGTAGTAAACACAACGTTAAAGCACGGACAACAACATACAAAACAACTCGATCAAGAGATGTGCAGCAATGCAGCTCAGTGCCATCGGTTTTTGGTTCAGAAGCAAATTGGGGCCCGTCGTTCATTTTTTTGGGGGGCCGCTGGTTGGTTCCTTTTTTCGAAATAAGCTTCATGCTTTCTGACCGTCAGAAGACTTTTGGCATGCAGGTAAAAAGCAGAGAATGCAGATGTGGCGAGGCGAGGACAAGGGCGCTCGCAAAGCATCGTTGAAATAAATAAATAAATAAATAAATAGTTTGGGGGTTTTTTAAGCAAAATGCCTGCAGCAGGTTTGTCAGTCATAGCAAAGTGGTGCCTGCTATGCCAGCGTCATGACGGCGTCCGGCTGGCCTCATGACAAGCCGCGATGACAGGGTCGGCGCCTTCCTCCGGAAAAATGACTTTGATTGCTGTATTTATCCGGACAGGATGAAAGACGTACGCAGACGTTTGACCCGTGGGACGGAGGAAAAGAAAAAAAAAAAAAAAGGCCGACAACATGAAAAGCAGAAGTGGAGCTTGTCCTTTTATCTGGAGAGGCAGATAAAAGACGGGGTGAATACCACCGGCATTCATCCCCCTTGAAGAGGACATTGTGAGCGTTGCACATTGAAGCGGAGAGGCGTGGCCGGCGGACACGAACGACTCCCTGGGAAACGGCTCCTTCCGTACAAATGGGACGAAGAAACAGCGCCGGAGGACGCTCGGGGGGGGTCACTTTTTTCCCCAATAGCAGGGGTGGGAGTCGATAGTGAATTGTCAATGTTTTCAACGTCTCCTTTTGCATTTTTATTTTAATTTTTTTTTTTATTTTAATTTTTTGCCGCGTCTCACCGTTCGGACACCCTTTCATCTCCCCCCGCCCCCAAGCCCAAGTTTATATTTGGATATAGAATCTATCATCTCACAGCAAAATTCTGGCAGGAATGTGCGATGTCGACCCGTGACCCTGAGACGCGGCCCCCGGGTTTTCGGCCCTACTGCTATACAGCGGGGCGCCGCGGCGATGGGCACTGTTGTGAGCACAACACCACGGACGCCATGGCAACATGGGCGGGTGTGACGAAGCCAAAAGAAGAAAAAAAAAGGCAGGTACGGTCGCCTGTGATCGTCCCGCAAAACACGCACGCTTCAAAGTTTCAAAACGCAACGCGGCGGTGGCGGCCGTCCGCTCGCTCTGGAGCCTCTTCTTAAAAAGGAGCCGGTGAGGCCGCCCACATCAAACATTGTGAAAAAAAATAAATAATAATAAATCAAGTAATAAAATAAAACAAACAAAAAAAATATATGTCTCAAGTTGGAGTTCAAAAATGTATTTTTTTTAAATAAATAAGAATACAACGTGAGGCGAAATTCTGCACTGGTGCTGGGAAACATGTATGGTACAGAGTCTCCCCGGGCTCGTGGTGTCATACATGTGTTGCCACTGTCAGTCACACACAAAACACAGTGTCTGTCCAAGCTCAAACAGAACTTTTTGAAGATATATACAGTATATATATATATATACATATCTCCATATATATATATATATATATATATATATATATATATATATAAAAATATCTACATTTTTTTAAGAGTGTTTTTAAAGGATACCAAATGCTACAATTTTAGCATTTCAGATTTTTTCTCCACATGCCAGAGTACCTTCTTACACAGTGTGATTTTTAATTTGGAAAAATTCAAACCCGGGGCGGCGTCAATGTCAAGTCAGCGAGGCGCTCAGAGGCAACACTCAACTACGGCCCCGTCCTACAGGTCGTCCGTGGCCCGACGTCTATACCGCTGACCCGGCTGAGTTCCAGCGACCTTACCTGGCCGAGACTTGAGGCCAACCCCTTGTGAATGGAAGCAGATATCAGCACTCAGTCTGCACAGGCCTCGATCGAGAAAAGGACAGTACCTTGCATACCTGCGGGACCAAAATCTTGCCTTGTGAGGAAGATGGCATGATCATGGTACTCATCGTGATCGGGGTCGCGGCGCTGCTGCGTGTTGGCCCAGCGGCAGACCTGCTCCAGGCTGCGAGACGGGTTGCCGCGCTCGATCAGACTTATGGACTGTGGGAATTATGAAAAATGTATTATTTTTCACTCATAATTTATGTTTTTATTTCTAAGGATTAAAGGATAAAGAATGTATCCCTATACAAGGAATATGTAGGGTATCTATCTATCTATCTATCTGATGAGATGAAACATTCTCAGCAAACAGTGTTCCAATTGAAAGTGGCAACCAGGGCCGCCCCCTGAAAGTGGACGATTCAAATCATCAGTCGGAAACCCAAAATACAAAATGCACAGGGATAGCATTTCAATGGGGAATGATAAATACAATTTTTACATGTGTGAATCCAACACGCCCCGACTGCAGTGCCCCGTTCGTCCAAATGAAACAACTATAAACAGTGTGGGGGCGGGGCCGGGAGGAACGGGGCACGACTCGGAGACTCGTTGACATTACTTTCTGCGCGTGGAGAGGGGGTGATTGGGGAGGGAGTCTGGCTCGATATCTCGTACAATACCGTTTCATACGAACTTGTTTTATTCCATATGCAGACGTAAAATAAAATAACCTACATCCAAAATAAAAATCTTTTAAAAAACACACTGATTTGGCGCGGCAGTCGCGGGCACCACAACGCTGGTGCCTCGTCGCCGCCGCCGGAGGGGGCACTTGACGAGGCACCCAAGGCACCCGATTAGTCGATTATTCCTCGACTACAGCCCTAGTTACAACCCCTCAGTGGCGTAGGTTTCGTTTGAACTTTGCGGAGGACATAATAAGCGGCGGACAAACAAACAAATAAATAAATAAATCACAAGATAAACACGTCTCGGGCTTTCGTTCCTTACCTGACGGTAGCCGACCATTATCATGCGGACGAGGACGATGTTGATGTTGGTTCCCAGAGATTCGTCGTGGTAGATTTCGTCCACCTGGAAGCAGCCGGTGGATAAACAACAGCAGCGGTCAGTCGCTGGCGTGTGGCGAGAGGGGAACAGAATCCGGCCAAGACGCCAGCACATCGTCATCGGGCGGAAAGGATGAACCTCCAACTCTCGAGCGCAAATAAGCACATCACGTCGTCGGGCGTGGCATCAAAACACTCTACTCCAAACAAAGCTTGCGGCTTCCCGGAGGCGTCCCATGTCTTTGCCCCGTCGTTAATGTATTAGATGGGTATCGTTACAGCTCTATGGACTAGTTTCCCCACTTTTCACGTTCTTCTATATATCTTGGGATCAATACTGTCATCATATTGTACCAAATGAATGAAAGAGCAACGTCTATGTTGTGTATTTGTTTCATTTCCATATCTTATTTCAGTACAGAGTTATAGGCGTTTAAGTGGTAAACGCCTATAAGAGTGTGTTTTTAGTTACATTTTTTTTTAGTCGTTATATTTGGAGGGACGAATTTATAATAATCGGACACACGCAAAATAAATCCCCCATATGCTTAATTGCCTGTCTCTATCTTTTCTTTTTACCATGCAACAAACTATTTTATTTTATTTATTTATTTGTAACTGTTTGAATGATAGTATTAATCGGTCAAAATTCTTATTGTCGGTTAACGGTTAAACGGCCATTCTGAGTGGCTGGTACTGTAGGTTTACACTTTGTATTAACCACCCATAACATCTAGTGAGCTCCATCCATCCACCCATCCATCCATCCATTCATCGACACATCCATCCACCCATCCATCATCCATCCATCCATCCACCCATCTGCCCATCCATCCATCCATCCATCCATCCATCGACACATCCTCCCATTCATCCGTCTGTCCATCCAACCATCCATCCACCCACCCACCCATCCATCCATCCATCTTCTAAAACATCCTGATCATTCACCGAAGAAGAATTTGTGCTACTGCAATAGAGCTGCAACGATTAGTCGATTAATCGATTCGTTGCCGACTATTCAATTAATCACCAACTATTTCGATAACCAATTGATCGTACCGTTAACTAGTTTTGAGCCTTTGTTAGGGAACGACCGATTTCACATTAATAACAGTAAATAGGTAAGGTCGGGGTTCTTATTGTGGGACGAATAGTTGGCCATGTTTACTCGTCGTCATAGTGGAAGATAAGAAGCGGAAAGCTGTGCTTTGTCGCCGAGCGGCCCGCAGCGCCAGGCACACTAATCATTTGAAATCAATATTCCGTCTCAACGTGTTAATTTGCGATGAAGATCGGCTCCCAGCTCTTATCCATGACTCATCATCTTCCTTCATTATATCACAGAGTCGGTCTGTGTACGGTAGATGACATGAAAGTGCCTTCCTAAGTGTAGCTCGGCGTTGTGGACGGTTGTGCACCGGTTATTGTTGAGCTGAGGACAAAGTGCCCGGGGCACCAAAACAAGAGCAAACCTCGGGCTCGGCGTCTGGCGACAAGTTGAAGAACACAAAGCGGGCGAAAAACCCACGCTGCCTCGCCCCGTTTTCAACAGCGGGGTCATTTAGAAACCAGCACAAAACAAGGCATAGGGGAGAGCGCTGCGCGGTACGCCTTCCCTAGGTTGTTTACTGTGCGCTCATCGAGGCGACGAGTAACGCAATGCAGTTCATAGAAAATAACAACGTATACATTGTTAATTGCTGAAAACTCAAAAAGAGTCATAAAACAAAGTTCTCAGATGAGTTCGACCGACTTTTCAAATGTAGTTTCAGTTTCTAAAATTAGAGGGACACAGGGAACCGACATTCATTCCATTCCACGATGAGCTTGCTAAACAGAAACTCGGCCCCGACACAGACTGTTTTGTTTCTGAGGAGCAAGGCATGCCAGGCCCGGCTCGGGCTTTTTTGGCCGGAGGGGACTTTTCTTTTTTTTTAAGCTCCCACAACAGGCTTTGAATCGTGATGAAATGTGCAATATCTTGTTAAGACAGTGGCAGCCGTCCAGCATAGCCAGCGTTATTATGCAATTATGCGAGAGGTCTGACCTAAAAATGTGATGGCTGCCACTTGGCCTTTCACCGAGGCTCCGCAACACAGACACTAAACGGACAGGACTGGCTGGGGTCACCGCAGGAGAAGCCCAAAGTCAAGTTTCCATTCGCGGATGTGCCATTGCATTTTTCAATGATCTCTACATGTCAGCGTTCCCCAGTGCCCCGTTGGCTCAATCAACGGCTCACACATGTGGTCGCGATGGAACCGAGGAGCTGGATGAGTTCTACTTTCTTCCTCCATGAATCAACATGTCACTTAGCCGGGCCCCGTCCGCCGTTTGCGGACGGTGATTATTAACATGTCACACGGTGGACCCTCGACGGGTAAACACAAGGCGCTTGGGCCTCACAAAGCGCCCTCACATTCCTCCGTGCGACTTCTCAACTTGCCATTGAGAGAAAACACATGCTTCACAAACTAGATTTTTCTTTTTTTTTTTTTTTTTTTGAAGGCTTCAGGTTCACACTTTGTATCACAGAGCCACACCAGCAACGTCTGGTGAGCTCCATCCATCCATCAATCCATCCATCCATCTTCAAAAACATCCTGATCATTTGCTGAATAAGAATTTGTGCTACTGCAATAGAACTGCAGCGATAAGTCAATTAATCGATTAGTTGCCAACTATTAAATTAATCCCCAACTATTTTGATAATCAAATTAATTCGAGTCATTTTTGAAGAAGAACATTTCCAAATTCCCTGATTCCAGCTTCCTAAAGTGTGGATATATTCTGGTTTCTTTAGTCCCGTATGACAGTAAACTGAATATCTTTGGGTTGCGGACAAAACAAGGTTATTTGAGGACGTCACCTTGGGCTTTGAGAAACAGTGATCATCGTTTTTCAGCATTTTCTGGCATTTTATGGACGAAACAACTAATGGATTAAGAAAATAATAGACGGATTGATCGATAATGAAAATAAACTTAAGTTCTCTACTGCAACATAGAAGATCTTACAGACAAAAACAACATATCTAACCCTGTAAAAGTCTGTTTGTCAATAACAGGCTCCACGTCGATGTAGGACAGCAGCTCTATCGCCAACGGAGCACTTGGGTAAGGTCCAACTTTGCTCAGGGATACGGGGCAACACCCATTGGAATTTGAGCAAATATTCGATTCACAGAAGCCTATTGAACTCAATCATTGGAGTAAAGAATACTGCAATGACCCTGAATACTCCCAGATTTGTGTTATGAGCTTAAATTCCCAGACTGTTTTGCACTGACCTATATACCCGGGTTTAGGTTCAAACCTAAACAGCGAGGAATGAGGACCGGCTCGGAAATAGTATCAGAAACGGCTGCAAGGACCTTTTTTCAAACATCAGCGGATTTAAACGACCATGCGTATCTTTATTTACCTCCCTGACCGGGTTGTAATTAGCTGGTTGGCCTTTTCGAAATCACTGCCCTTTAATGCATTTTCACCTTAAGTGTAAATCGTCTTTGTGAGTTCACGGGGGAAAAAAAACCCCCATCTCGCTGCCGTCGGGGGACAAAGCCCGCGTGCCGCATCGCCATAATTAAAAAGCCAGGTAAAGCGCGGGGGCCGTAATGACTGGAAACGAGAGTAGCAGCTGTGGCCTGCAGGCGTTAGATATCCCTGGCCTGTGTACAGCATCGCATCGACGTGGACAAAAAAAAAAAAACTCGGGGCCTCGCGCTCGCACAACACGTCCATTGTGCGGGGCCGGCACCTCGGCAGCCTCCCCCGGCCCTGTGCAGACAGGATGTTCAGTAATCAATCCCTCAGGGAGAGTTTCTCCAGGTGGTACTACGCATTCTGCAGCGGCGGGGTAAAGGGGGGCGGGGGGCGGGGGGCGGGTGCGGGATTTGAGCGAGGCAGAGCTCCTTCAGACACGGCAGACCTCTGGCCAAGCACCGGTGCTGAATGTTTTTGGGGTTTTTTTTTGTTCTGTTTTGTTTCTGTAGCCTAAATTGAATGAATCGCAAAGGTTGATCAAAGTTTGCCGCTCGACCCACGTTCTTCAGCGAGCGGTGGGAGTTTGGATGGATGCAGCGTTTGTGTGTCAAAACTTTGACAGTATTTAATATTACAAGGCAAGTGCTCACATAGGTCAAACTCGACGACTCACCTCTCTCTCTCTCTCTCTCTCTAATACACTACTTATCAGTACGATCAACCAAGGTCATTACAATGAATGTTGACTTTATATTTTTATCACAGCCAGAGGTTTCAGAGGTTTGACCAATGATACGTATGCAAAAATAAATGATTGTTTCACCTCGATGGTGCATTACTGGTCAAACTTTCAGCTCCCGGTCAACTTCGTAATTAGCCCGGTGCAGCTGATCAGACCACCGTGCCGGGCCCAAATGGTAACTGTTACAGAGTGAAACCAGCACCCTGTGAAAATCTGACTGGTGGGATTTGGCTCCGTTAAGCAGATTAGGGTGGTAGGAGCTGGTGGAACCCGTAATGAATGAGCTGAGGGACGTTTTTTTTTTTTTGTTTTTTTTTTTCCATCTGTAATCCAAAACAGCAACAGAAACAGAATTTGTAGGGACATATGTGGCAAGGTCCAATGTCAGAGAGGACAAGTAGTGAACGAGGGGGGGCTGCTGGGGGGGAAATGGGTCCTGCTGTGCAATTTATACGTCGTACAATGGGGTTGGGAGCAGAACACAAAAGTCTGACGTTTAACACTATGCGGAGGCCTGCTTATGTGAGAATTTGGCAAAAGCGCAACGGCGCGGTTCCGTCGCGCGGGGGAAATCAGACTTACTATGTTCATGAGGGTAAGCACATAGTTCTGCACGTGCTCTTTGCCGTGGAAGCGCACCACCGAGTCGTCCACGGCCAGCAGCACCTCGATGTTGTAGTCGTCCTTCTTGGCGTGCCGCCGCTTGCGCTCCGACTCCGACAGCTTCTGCTCCACCAGGTCCAGGCCGGCGGGGAGGTCCGCGATCCCGACGTCCGCCACTGTTTTTCGGTTGAAAGACACCGCTCAGACAGTCAAAAAAACACCAGAATCCGACATTTACTCAACTAAACACGTAGAGATGCCTCGCCCCCGCTTTATTGTTTCAGGTTATTGCGAGGGGGACAAAGTCAACAAAGGGGTCCAGTGTTTTGGTTCCCGGTGATGGACAGAGGGGGAGGAAACCTCCTCAGGAGGATCGATAAGGGCTGTTTGTATTTCAGAGCCTCCTAGATCCTTACCATCAAAACACTCTCCCCGGTCTCATAAATCCTTTGCAGGGCTACAGAGCCCGCAGTCAGAAGTCTATTTCCTCTGCCCCGAATTCTAACCATAATATCTGCATTCAGTGCACGATTCCCAGCGGATTTACAGAGGTTCCAAAGAGCCGAGATACTTATCACAGAGCAGTTTGTTTTTCATCCAGACTCATTTTGCGAGCATCAAAATGAGGCACGGGGGTTTGGTCGGGAATGAGATACAGCGCTTCCAAAAGAAACTGAACGGGGGATCACGCCGGCCCGGAGCGTCCCGCATGGCATTGGCGGGAACCGAATTAGAGAGGCGAGGCCGCGAGGCAGTATGCGGGTTGTTAGAGAGTATTTTAAAAAGCTACGGACGGACCCTTCGCCAAAAAGAATCAACACTTCATTGAAGAGCGATTATCGGCTCCTCAGCGGGATGTAATAGCCTTGTCATCACTTCTGACACGGTGTCATGTTCTTTCTGAAGTAGAAGTCATTATCGTGTCAGAAAAGGTCGCGGTCCATTTGGAACTGGGAAAAAAATGGAAGCTTTTTAGAAGCGCCGCGCAACCTTTTGTAGATCACATCGCCAAATAATAAAATCCCCGCCCCCAAAAAATCCCAGACAATTACCCCGGACGACGTCTCTCCGTGGTACCTGACTTCTGCTGAAGAGCCGATGTGATGAAGCTCAAAACATACACACACACACACACAGACACACACACAGAAAGTCGCGGCTATACCACATTACCAAAAATCACATGTAATTCACATTACAAGGCTTACAAATGACCGTCGTGTCCAGCCGCATATTACATTCAGAGCGGCAAACTGCAATTGAATAGCATTCCATTCCGGCAGGACCTGAGAGGGACACTGGTAGTAGGGTAGCAATGGGTAGAAATACATAATATGTATTTAGGGGTGAGGATCGCCAGGGATCTCACGCTAGGATATTGTTATCGCGATACTTGTGTCCCGATGCGGTAATATTGCGATTCTTTACGTTTTGCAATACACACAAGTATTGCGATACGGTAAAGCGCGTAATTTCTTCCCCTTTTTTTCAGGTTTTTCACGTCAGGAAACCCACGGGCGGCGGGAGACGACCGGTTTGTTTACGCGTGATGTGTGCCGTTCGGGGTTAATTGCATGTTTACAAGCCATTTAATTAGTTCACCGCGTCTCCATTAAAAGTCTCTCCAAGGCCCATACAGTACGGTGCATGAATATTATGATGGCTGACTGCGCTGCTGCTGCTGCTGCTGCTGCCGCTGCTGCTGCTGCTGCTGCGCCTGAATTTACCTGCTGGGGTTAACAGTCATTGGACGTGTGTGGAGAATCCTAAACGACTTGAAGTTGTTCGCCGTGTTACGATCACAGGGACTTCTCCGCGCTTGTAAACACAGCGGGCCTGTTCCGCCGCTGCCGCAGGTTTTCCTTTCCTGGTGTTAAACAGCGTTTTTTTTGGCGTTTCCGTGTGGGCGGCCAAACTTTTTGAAAATGCTGTGAAAACACCAGTGTGGACTGGGGAACCTTTTACACGAAAAACAGCTTTTTTTTAAATGTATCTGCGTTGTTGTGGACATTCCCTGTATTTCACGGCCCTAAATATAAATAAAATTATTGATTCTTGCCATCAGAGTATCGATACAATATTGTGGGGAAAATTGTGGGGTTATTGCTTAATAAGTATTGAGCTTCAGCCACTGTTGTGGAAATTGTTTTACGTGTGGTGCGTGGTGTCGCCTTGGGTAAAAAAAAAATCATAAAAACTGCAGCAGCATTGTTAACCGGCAGATATTGAAACTTTATTCATTTGGCGAAACGCTGGCGCTGCTGTGTCTGACTGGTGTCGTCTGGAAGAAATTAGTTAAGAAGACTTGGAGCGGGATTTGATTCCGTCGGCCTTCGAACCGAATCGGATCGCCTGGAGAGACCCGCACCCCCCTCCCCTCCAACACGCACGCATGAGCACCCCCCTCCCCTCCAGCACACACACACACACACACACACACACACACACACACACACACACACACACACACACACACACACACACACACACACACACACACACACACACACACACACACACACACACACACACACACACACAGGGTTTATACTTTTTTAGCCATCGTATTTAAAACTCCTGCCAACCCTCCCACGATACAGTTGTACGTGGTATACAATCCTTTCCACTGCGGGTTAATTTTACACTGGCACGTGCACACGTGTGGCTGTGCAAACCAATAAACAGCCGATGCACGCACGCACGCACACGCACACACACACACACACACACACACACACACACACACACACAGTGTTTCCACTGACGTCATGCCCTCCCCACCCCGCCCCTCCCCACCCTGCCTACCTTCATTATGGAGGTCCTCCCTCTTTTGGCCCGGCTCCCGCTTGATGGCGGACCTGCGGTACACCACGTGGACCCGCCCCTTCACTTCCACATCCTGCTGGCCCTTCTCTAGGGGCTCGATGAAAAACTCCCCATTATCAGTCCGGATCAGACCTGCCTGGAAAATGGGAAAGAGGAAAAAAGAGAAGAGGGATTCCAAATGAGTCCGCCAGCCCCTCCCCCTCTTTAAAGGTCGTTATTGTGTGCCGGAGCCTGTAATTACAGTGGACCTAATCAATTGGAAAATTTACTATGAAAGGATGAAATTTGGGGGGGAATGACGCAGGTAGAACATAATTGTGGGATTGCAGCGCTGCAGATTTCCAAAACACTCCGGCGAAGAGGCTCGTGGTGCCATTCCAATGTTTTCTCCCTGGACATGTCGGCGAGTATCAGATTCTGCTCTCAGACGTTCACCTCGGTGCGGGGGCCCCCCACTCCCACCCCCTACATGACCTACCGGCCCCCCCCCCCAGCAGCAAAACTTTTTTGACTTTTTGAAACTTTGGATCAGAATGCCAGCCTTGGCAGAACTACGGAGACACGAACCAACCAAGGTACAACACGGTGAAACTGTATCTCTGACTCAGCGGTTATCACATTGGAGGCGTTTTGTCTTAGTTTGGTGCTCTAATTGCCTCCAATGGAGAATCCCCGTAACTCTGCGTCAAATGGGTTGAGGGGCGACCGCATGCGGAATAACATTTACATCGCTCTATACCACTGTACAACTACCCAACTTCATAACCCAGAGCCATGACGCGGCTGAAGCCTTTACGGTGTCGCCGAGATCAGCTTTTTCACCGTGGCCTCATCTGTCCAACCCGTTGAAAAAAATGTCCCAATTCCTCGCTTCCTTTCCACGGTGACGCTTTGCATATTCTGACGCCACCGACACAAAGAAGGAAAATTAAGTGCAGGTGAATTCAGCGAACGCGAATAATTGTGAGGCTACAGGAATAGGCCGCCTATAGCAGGGCTTTTCACGAGTATGCGTTAAGTTCTGGCCCATTCTTATCAATACTTGAGCGCCGAGAGAGGGGGGCAATAACATTAGGATAAAGCAAACATCCGCTCCCCCTCGGGCCCCCGTGTTGTATAGCTTACGTGAGAGGGCATAAATATTTAGGGACCAGAGTCTCCACACTACGGCCGCTTCCCATCCAGCCGCCTCTGGCACGCATGTATCCAGACGACAGAAGCGGTGTCAGTGTGTTTCCGCTTTCCTTGGGCTCACGACAGGCCACGCGAGGGGAGAACAGCCAACGACTTCATCACACTTACGACACTTCCCGAGATTGACATTGAATTTCAAGCGTTATTGAATTAACGATTGAGAGCCTGGATGGAGCGGACATCAATTGAAGGGTAGCTATTATGCTCCTTTTCACACCAGTTAATACAGGTCTCTGAGGAAGTTTTTCACTGAAAATACCACTCCGATTATGCGTTCGAGCCATTCTTACATGCCTCTAAATCCACTGTGTTCCTGAGGCTCTGTGTCAGTGGGTGGAGCCACCCTCCCGAGGCCACGAATTCTGTGAGCCAATGGGGTTGGAGCATGGCTTCCGGGTTCCGTTGTATTTACTCCGTAACTTTCACCGATTTCACCAAAATCTGTCTCTGAGCACATTTGAGTTTGAGTCTACAAGGCCTTGTTTAAAAGCTCACTCCGACTTTGGTTGCCGCTCTCCAAGCTTGTGGGAGAGACGGACACCGCACCGCGACGCACTGGGACTCTCGCACGTGGAGATTTTTCGTCGCAAAATAAAATAAAATAAAATAAATGAATACACCTACAATAAAAACACACCATTTTTATGTTTTTGTTTGGAAAAACGCACAGTGGATGGGATGGAGCAGATGACGTTTTGCTCACAGCGATTTCGATGTCATTAGTTTACCTTATTATTTGACACTTGGGACACGTCTAATATGTACATCCCACATTGTAACATTATATGACAGAAAATAAGGAAACGCTTAATAGGTCCCCTTTAAATATTTCCCAATTTTATCGAAAATACTGAAAGATGTAAGGGCATTTTACACTGGAAAAGCATCCTGGCTTTGCTAGACAGTAGGGAATAAGATAAAACACCAGTGATAATCTGTCTATATGAGTCGTGCCAAATGAATTAGATTCTTCACGTTCTTCGAATGTTAAACAAGTAAACTGCTGACATTCAGTAAAATGTAAATACAAACATAAACCCACGCGCATACGTGCATGTTGATGAGACACACGGAAACGGAGCCCGAGCTTGTAAAGCAATGTTTTTTAAGTTCCACTATGTATTTGCTATGTATTTGTGTGTGCCACATGGTCGCCATGGTGACATAAAGGGAGACTCTGCTTTTTCATTAAATTTGTCTGGCAGCCCAGACTCAGACGATAAGGTTGATATCAATTCCATCCCTGTGTGTTCAGTGCTGAGATTATATCATTTATTTTGTCCGTGTGTGTGTGAATCAATGCGATGTGTAATGTGTCTCATTTCACCGACAAGGACTAGTAGCAGTACTCACTTTGGAACCGTCCTGAGAAGGTCGACACCCAAAACAGAGCAAAAACAGAATATATAAAAGCAGGATCCAAATTGTTTTTAAACGCAGCTCCATTCAGAGCCTCTTTTTGTCGACTCATTCATCCCCCTTTGATTATCAGCTGTGACACTCAAACCCCGGTTCTGTAGGGTTGCCAGTTCAGTCAGCTGAGTTTTAGTGAGTTCATACCTGGCAACCCCCTACTCACTTGAAGCGGGCGCCTCACAGCTCATAATCGCGGATGGATAATGGACCGCGTGTACTCCACGGATGGAGGGACATTCCAATCGGCGATTTCATAGATATATAAGTAGAACAGTTGCAGGGTCAGTACGACTATGTTTGTGAAAATATGCACATTCCATATTGCATTGCATCAAAAAAATGTGCATGCCAGATACAGCAAACATGTTGACATTTATTTAAAAGACCTCTCAACGATGTCTGTGTTCCTCCACAATGGGTTAGATAATGTGCTGAATGGTGCTTAACCGGTGCCAAAATTCTTGAAGCAAAGTGGCTTAAAAGGGTGTCTCCATTAAAGGGCAGCTGGGAAAACACCTCTCTATTCTATATCAATGGCCGTTGATTAACCCTCGGCCGTTGATTAACCCTCGCATCAATATCCCTGACCCCTAACCGAAAGCAAAAACAGTATATCCACGCCTCGGGGTCACCTTAACACTGGGTTCCAGGCATCAAAGGGACAGACCGTGAAGGATGGACGACTTTCTGCTCCGCAAAGCGCTGTCACCTGCTCGCTGGGCCACTGCCGCTCTCGACAACCCGGAATCGAGCTGAGGACTTACAACGACGTTTGCCACCAAGAGCTGACAAAGTACTTGAAGCGATCAATGAAACATAACTCTGAGACGGGGGCGGTTAACTCAAACTCCTTCAGGCGCAAATTGCAAACTGTGAAGGGGCTGATGTGTCCAGGGAAGGGCTGGACACATAATTTTTTTTCTTTTTTTTTTTTTTAATGAATAAACATACTGCACATCCGACCATATTGTCCCATGTTGCCCTAAAATTGGAAAGAAACGGTAGTTTGACCAACATGGCATTTAGTCAGAGGAGATAATACATTTGGAATTCAGAAATTATCAAATAATCATCACAAACGTTGTCTCATAACATGAAAAAAAGGTCATTTTTATCAACCAGTAAAAGAATACTCCCTGTTGTCTCGTAAAACGGATGTGTCATTTTGGAGTGTGCCTTTCAAGGTTAAAGTACCAAAAGGCAGCTGAACTGTTAGAGACAGAACATTGAAGGGGACCTATTGTGCTTTTCCTTATTTTCTGTCATATATATAATGTTACTATTTGGATGCTCATGGTAGACGTGGCCAAAGTGTCAAATAATGAGGTAAACTCATGACAAAGTAATCTCTGTGAACAAAACGCTCAGGCTTCCGACCGCTCTGAACGCTCCTTTTCCAATGTTTATATCTACTCTCTGCACGAGTTGACGTCAGCTCGTCAGGGATTTCTTTATATGGTCATCTGCTCCATCTGTGCATTCCTCCAAACAAAACCAATAAAAGTAGTGTGTTTTAATTGAAGACGTATTTCATTATTTTATTTATTTAATATTTTTTCCGACGTTTACATAAAACAAAAAGTCGCGACGGTGTGTCGCGGTGCAGATTCCATATCTCCCACAAGCCTGGAGCACGGCAACAAAAGTTGGAACAAAGCTTTACATGAGTCCTTGTAGATGTAATAAGCAATTGCATTGCTTATTTCTCGCCTCAAATTTGTTCAGAAACAGATTTTGGTTGATTGATATTGAATTGAAATCAGTGAAGGTTACGGGGTAAATACAACGAAACCCGGAAGCAACGCTCCAACCCCATTGGCTCACAGAACTTGTGGTTTCAGGAGGGTGGCTCCACCCACTGACACAGAGCGTCAGGAACATAATGAATATAGAGGCATTTTAGAATGGCTCGAATGCATTATCTGAGTGGTATTTTCAGCAAAAAAAACTCCAAAAACATGTTTTGGTGACCTCTGAGACCTGTATTTACTGTAAAAAGGAGCATAATAGGTCCCCTCTAACAAAGTCCAGACCTGAATGAATTAGCCGAAAATGTGGATTATTGTTATTGTACGGCCAGATCTAAATTCATGAGCGGCCATCTGTGTGCCTTGTGGTACAGAACAATCTCCCCAGTCCACGGCCTTGTTCTTTCTTCTTGTGGCTCGTTCAACAGCGGTCAGTGTTGTAGTGCAGTGTTCTGTCTCTCGGGGTAATATGACTGAAACGTTCCCAATCGTTTTTTTTGGTTTTTTTTGTTTTTTTTTAAGTTCAACAGTAAACAAACAATATCTAAAAATGGAAGAAATGCCACAGGCTACGGATGCCTGCGCTACAATATGCAGGAAAATCAATGCCTTTACTGTCATTCCAGAGGCTTAACCTTCAATTTGCGCCATGTATAATTTGGGCTGCACGCACGCTCTTTGTTGATCCACAAAGGACAGAGAGCGAGGGAGAGAGAGAGAGAGAGAGAGAGAGAGGTGGATCCCTCCTTTCTCAGACACAGAAATGCAGCCGGTCAAGTCTCCGGGCCACGTTCTATGAACTCCAGCGGCACAAGCTGGAGAGCCGAACGACGAAGCTCCCACTGTAGCGTACAGATCCACACAGCCGGAGCGTCATCGCGTTTGGCCCTCGCCCGGATAACGCACGCGGCTTTTGTGTCGGACGAGCAGATGTTTAGAGCAAAAGATAAAGAATATAAGATGTGAGATCAATGCGCGTGCATGTAGCCTGGCGCTCTGAGCGCAGGGTTTAATGTTGATGAAGTGGGGCTGGTCGTGGGAGTGGCTGAGGTGGGGGTGGGGGTGGGGGATTACTACTTGATTCCTTTTCATCAGCTTTCACCTCTCGCCGCGGCGTGCCAAAAAGGGGCCGGCGGAGTGCGGGGATCACCGACGAGGATTACAGTTTTCCCGTTCTATTACTTTTCACGAAACATAAACACCGGGATTCAACACCATCTGACGAAAAAAAAAAAGACCCTTGAAAATATAGATATCACTTACTCTTAACGGGGATAAATGTATTAGCTTCTTCTGGGTTCGAACCTAGAAGCCGGAAAGAGCGCATGGGCGCGATCCTCTGAACATGTATGTGCATCTAGCGCCGTTCTCATGAGGGCGGACATCACCAGTCCTGCAGAGAGCGTGTATCCAGAGGAGTGAAGAGAGTCACTGGCTGAGATCATTGGCTTTTATGGACTGGTCCGCAGATGCCACGGCGCATTAATCAACTCCCTTCCCAAAAAGATGTCACGTGCAAAACACGGCAAAAACTGCACTCAATACCATGGAACCGTGCATGTGCAAACACTCACGGCTCCCTTCTGCAAACATTTATCATAACTTTGCATTTGTTTTCGGCCGCCGACGGGCGAGAATAGCATTCCCGCGGCGCCGCACCCCCTCTGCTGCTGTTGCTGGGCTGTTCTATCTCCATTTAACCCCGACGGACACAGAAATAGCGTCCTTCCCAGTCGCAGTTATCCCGGCACTCGTGTTTCCATCACACGAAATTCAATCACCCGTCATCTGCGCTAATTCCCAACACATGAGCAGCGACGGTATAATCATAGCCATCACTCATCGTCCCGGAACAATACATACCACACAGCTGTTACCACGCGGGGACGGGGTTGCGTGCCCTTCCAGTCACCGTGGGGCGAGCCGCGATCGGCCGCGATGAGGTCCCGCGGGGATTGTAAAATCAGGGCGATCGTGGGCCCCGCAACGCCCGTTTGTATTTTCGCCGGGATTTAAATAGGCTCATGTATCGGGAGACACTGTATTTTACCGCACGTGGCCCATCTGTCGCACACCGGACGCCAGCGAACGCTCCCGTCCCTCTGGTGAACATGGAAGGAGTAAATACACTCGGACTCTATGAAATACAGTATATGACGCTCTCTTCCAAAGTCATTTCTGCGAAGCCGGCCTCACCGGAGGGGCCGACACGTTCACATCAAAGGATCGCGGATCGACGGTGCTTGATTGTTGAAATCAATGCGGGAGGTTTTTTACCACGACACACACCGGCACAGAAAAGAAGACAAAAAGAAAAAAAATGGCCGATATTATAATTTTTTTTTTTTTTTACCTCAATAACTTCTCAATAACACGCCGCCTCCTCCGTGGCTTCGCACAGCGAGCACCTTTACACATCAACACCTCCGACTCATTTGCCTGCGAGCTGTCTGTGCACCTTTTAAAGCTCCCTGAAAGCTCTGCAAGCACAGACGCGTCTGTGTTTATTTTGGCTCCGGCTCAAGGAAACACATGGTCTGTACTCCTGCGAGAAGTCTGTCCGTCTCCGTCCTTGAAAAGAGAGGACCCCCATCCCCCCCCCCCCGTTCCCCTATGCCCAATTAAACCCCCCGCTTGACAACTCATAAAAAGGCACACAACACACGACTTTTAGGGCCCGGGCTGCAGACGCGCCTCAGAACTTCCAACAGTGTGTGTGTGCGTGCGAGCATGTGTGTGCGTGTGTGTGAGCTGAGGAGGAAGGCGGCGAGGTCTTATCTTCAAACGTAAAGAAATCGCTGTCTTCCCACGGCACGAGGATGCGACGGCGTGTTTGTTGTTTTTGCGGCGGCGGGGCGAGGCCCCCGCACTCGCCGAACCTATCGGCCGAATGTTTTGGGGTTTTTTTCGCTCGGTTTCAATGCGCAGTAGGTACACAAAGAGGGTTTGGCAGGAAATTCATTCGTTACCCCCCCCCCCCGGTCGAGCTTTTCGGTCGGTGTCCACGGCCATTGATCCAATGTGTGTTTCGTCGATATTCCCCTTGTTTCCTCTGTGTGCGACGGCAAGGGCATGGAACAAACCAGTCACGGTGACGGCGCTTACGTTCAATACAGTCGATATGTGGAGAGAGAGAGAGGGAGAGGGAGGGAGGGGGAGAGAGAGGGGGAGAGAGAGCGGGGGTGGCAGCGGCGTGGCGGCGTCTTCCTGCCACTCCAGAGTCCGCGGCTCAGAGTCAGACAGACGATTCCCAAAGGACTGCGGGCAAAGCGGGGCGAGGAAAGACGGGGCACGCGCGCTCAGCTGAACCGGAATCGGAGCGCGGATCGAAAAACTGCGCTTTCACTTGTGAGCTCGGGAGACACAGGTTAACACTTTTCCGAGTCGTCCGGAGGGACCACCCCCTCGTAATTGATCGCGTTATGAGAGAGCGCGGCACGCCACCGTGCGCACAGCAGCCTGTGATATTACCTGGGGGTAGAAAATATATTACATTTGGAGTTTCGAGCGAGAATTTGATTTTTTTCTTTTCTTTTTTTTTTTTTTTTTCCACTGGTTGGGGGAGATTGCCCTGGCCGTATCGGGAGTATTGTGGGTGTGGGCTCCGGGCTCCAGGACCTCAGTCGTGGGGGGTGTTGCGGTATGGAAAATAATCCACATGTTGAGAGCATTCCAGCGTTTATTGCTATTATGCTGCCTGCAAAACCGCAAGCTCAACGGCCGCTGCCCAGAATACGTACACACAAGAAGAATATTAAAGAAGATCAAAAAGCCTTAATCTCCCTCAATATCCATTGCACGACTTCCACGATTTCACCACCCACTTCACTATTACCGACACCGACTAATATGACGTAATAACCAGAAGGTTAATTTCCCAAGACGTGGCCTCATTATTAGATGTGCATTTCCTCTGTGTTTTGCGAGGGCTTTCAAAGGTCGTGGGTCAAAAGGCCGTCTTCATTCCCATGCCATGCATGTTCCTCTGTCGGCACTGGCCCAGAGAGAGCCAAGGCAAACCACGAGGCCGGTCAAACGTCACCCGGAATATGTTTCACTTGATCTGTGTTGGTCAAATGCAATTTATTGCTCGCTTAACTCTAATCACATCATGACCGTGGTTTAATCGCCTGGTGGCCCCTCTGCATTTCATTTACGAATCAGGAAGAACAGCCAAGTCTGGCGAGCGGCACGAGCGGTTAAAACGCAATGAACACTCTGTATCGAAGGCACAGCTCTGATGGGTACGTACTAATACCAGGACTATTAGGGGATTGTTGAATGTGGATGAGCTTGACGTTGCAAGATGTGAAGCCGAGCTACGACTGCCGAGGCTTCCACTGGATGGAGTCACATTTCAGCTGTTTCACATAAGTGACTTACATAAGTGTCGGCCAGAAGGAAAGCGAAGCACGTTACTGAAGCGGCTTAGCAAGGGCAAAAAATGTGGCTTCGAGTGGCTACTGCGTGTGACTTACTGAATATGCATGTATGTGGTCTAGTCCAGGAAGGTGGAGAAGGAAGGAAGGTGTCCTTCTTCCTGCGGAACCAATGGATCACAATGTGTCAAACCTGGGTCAGTGACTTACCAGTCCATCACAATTGCTGACAGCCACTGAGGCTTCCGGCATGTCCGTTACATCTCCCGTGAAAACACAGTCCCCGTGAACACGCTCCTTGGCCTTTTCCACGAAGTCCTCTTGCCACTCCACGAGGGCCCCCGGCGCCACCAGCCTCCGGTTGGCCCTCAGGCGGAGGTGCAGCTCCTTCCCGAACACGGTGACGTTGAAGAAGAGGCGCTGGCCGGCGGAGGCGACCCGGGGCGTCCCGGGGGCGCTGCGGGCCGCCCTCCTCCTGCCGCCGCCAGGGGCCGGAGAAGCGCCGTCGCCTTCACCACCACCTCCACCTCCGCTTCCACTTGGAGCAGACACCAGGTGGGAGATGTACCGGCCAAGGGAGTCTGTGCTGAATGGCACGACAAGACCATATTCACTTAACTTTCCAGAGAGATGTTCTGATGGGACAAATAATGCCAAGTGAGAATCACATACACAAGACCTGTGGCAAGTTTCTAAGAGCAGAGCAACTATAAAGGCATCATTCATACTACTATGATGAATACCATATAACTGTGGTCATTGCCATATTCCATATTCGTGTGCAATATGGCAAAGTAAAATAGAAGGTTTATTAGTAGTATCCCATTTTGCTATGTGACATTTACTAAGTTGCACATGCTATGAAACAGTACCTACCTAGGAAAGACCAAAAACGTTTTAATTCTGACACACGATTGAAAAGAATGCACCGAGGATGCAAACACACATAATATGGAGAACAGCGATGTGAAGTTGAACACTGTGCGAAGTGAGTGCACATAGAAACAGATCTGCCGGACTGCACGCTTCTCCATTTGTGTTTTAATATTGGCTATTGAATATCTCGGCAGATTTATTTCCATTATGCACCCTTTTCACCCTATATAAGCTGGGTGTGCCATTCTACCAAGCCCTGCAGCGTTAAACCACACCAGTGCAACTGTGCAGGGGAAAAGACGGCAAATGAAAATAAACTTTTAAAATGAAAATAAACTCACCATGGGACTCCGCGGCGTACTTGTGACCCAGAGACAGCAGGCTGAGAGAAAAGTACATCAATAAACACATACAATCCATAGCGAGACTTTTTTTTTTTTTTTTTTTTTGTAAGTTTTTAGGGAGCTTGCAGGAGTTTCCCCCCCCCCTTCTCTACTTTCTCAACCAGATGACGGTCAAAACTCCCCCCTCTCCCCGGTGGATCCCGAGAAGTTTGAGGAAAGTGTAGTCCCGGTTCCCGGTTCCTCTTTTCCCTTTTTTTTTTTATTTTTTTTTTTTAAACTCTCAACA
This sequence comes from Zeus faber, assembly GCF_960531495.2. Classification (NCBI taxonomy): domain Eukaryota; kingdom Metazoa; phylum Chordata; class Actinopteri; order Zeiformes; family Zeidae; genus Zeus; species Zeus faber. The sequence goes on from NC_137207.1 coordinate 18,100,421, forward strand.
GCGCATGAAAAAGCAGCCGAGGTCCCAAAAAGTGTGTGGAGACAGACGCTCCCCGCGGTGAAACATCTGCCGCGCGGCGCTGCGTCATTACGCACCGATGCTCGCTCCGCGCAACTTCTCCAACCCGGGTCTTCCGCTCGGGACTCGTGCGTCGGGGCTTCGGCGGAGTTTAGAAACACCCCGCCAACCCCCACCCCCACCCCCACCACCCCCCCTCCCCCGTGCGCTCCTCCTGGCCCTCCTTCAGCTATTCTAACCCGGGGGTCCTGCCTGTGTGGAGGCTAGACTCGTCTGCTGCGGGGGGTGTCAAACGCGGGGTGCGCGGGCCGGGTCCGGGCCCCGCAGAGGGGTCCAGGCCGGCCCGCCCACGATTCCTTTCAAAAATTGCTAAAGTTGCAAAAGTTTCAAAAGTTTGGGGGGGGGGGGGGGAGAAAAAAAAACTAATTCGGGGACATTTTTTTTTTCCAGAAAATACAATTACAATGTATTAGTAAGTAATTTGTAAACAACGACACAACTTTGTGACCTCCAATCACGGCTTAACACCCAGTCTATAGGTTATAGTTATTTCCTGCGGTAAGTTTAATGTAAAGTCCACCCAGTAACACCACTGCATTCATTCTGGTTATAATAATTGAGCTTTATTTTGAGAAACGTGTCATTTTCGTTTTTATTTATTCATCTATTTTTATTATTGTAACTTCTGCCAAGTGAACCAGGTTTATTTAATTAAGTTGTTTTGCTTATGGCAACATAACTTTTTTTTTGTTACGTAAATGCAAATATATATTTAAAAAAAGACATAGATATGACATATATATTGCTGCCTGTATAAAGACTTCAAAATATTTGGAATTCCACTGACAAAAAGGCTATGAAACTAATTCAAATTCGCAAAAAGTTTGTAATATTGTACCCCTAGCTGTTCTGTTTGTGCCTTGTTTTGTGTTCTGCTTCTTATATAATGAGAAAAAAACTGTAAAATGTAATCTTGCCCATACTCATTAAATGTAATTCTACATAATAGTTAAACACAATAAACGGTGTCGATGGATTCATCCTTATGATTCTTTAGCCTATCTTTCATTTTAATCTGCCAAAGGTCGACAGAGAGAGAATGAAGGAAACCTGCAGATGTCACTGTGTGCATGTTGTAAAAAAAAAAAAAGGGGGACTAAAGTTAAAAAAGAAACGCTCATTAAAGGGGGTTTTAAGGTGTGAACACTACACAGTAGATTTCACCAGTGGAATGACAGCCTGCTAAGATTTCTGGATGACTGCTCGAGCGGAGCCAGCGACCTTGGACGTGACCACGCAGAGACCAGGAGAGCAGAATCCGAGCAAGCTGGAGGGGGGCTGAAGAAGTGTTTCGGGGAGTCATTCAACCTCTCCCACCGACATTCTTTTCCGCAAACCCCCCCCCCCCCCCACACCCTAACCCTAACGCAGTATAAGTCTGAATCTTTTTGTTCAAGGGGGCCTCCCCCTCATCTCCTACCTCTGCCTACCTCTCTGTCTGAGCAAAATTACCTCCCATGCTCATGGGATTGGCGACGTAGAGCAGGTGTGGGTTTTTATGCATTTATCCCCCAAGGGAGGAAAGGAGGAGGGGAGGGAGGGAGGGAGGGAAGGAGGGAGGTTGATTGTGATTCTCAGCTCCGCATTGGGAAGCCATGGAAACTCAACCGCAGCATTAAGAGATGGAAACCATTAACTCCCTTCTAAGAGCTTGTAGACACACACGCTTTTTCCAATGCACAGCATTGAGGAGAATTATGGTTGTTTATGCCGTGGCCGTTCTGTTTTGGGAGGCTTACCCCCCACGTTATTTTTCTATAACCGCACACCTCTTAGTGGATTACCTGTTATATATATACTATATATACATACACACCCGTATCCCGTATATATTATACTAAGGTCTACTCATGCACCGCAATGCTTCCGCCCCAATTCATTTTCCCATATGTGGTCTGTACATCCAAAATCCAGGACGGCAAGTCCACATTATAGGGCGCTATTCGATCCCCATTTTGAGGGGAATAGCTATAGTTTGTCTGCGGTGTAGCTTGACATCGCAAAACAATTTCTCTCAGCGCGCGGCCGGCATCAGAGAGCCGTCAAAGGTACTTTAAGGTCGTTCAATCCCTAATTTAACCCTTTTTAACCCCTTTATACTCATTTCATCTGCAGCAGTCGGACCCTAAACAACAACAGCAATAAAACTCCATGAAATGAATGCGCTAGAGCAGGTGAGATAATAATTGGTGAGATTGGCCAAATATATACACCCAAATATATACCCGAAATCTTTACCAATTGCGAAATGTCAAATACAGTGTTTTAGCTAAGGTCGAATGCAAATCAAGAAAAAAACAAAAACGCTCTTTCTAGACCTGGTCACGTGCGGCGTAGAAAAAAAAAAATCATTCTCATCTCAGCTCGAGCGAATCTCGCAGGCCATATCCCCGGGGACGTTCGAATTCCAATCACGAAAGCTATTTACCAGCCGATGGGAGGCGTCGCAATGTTTGTGTTCATGCGATAGAAATGGATAGAAAGGAGAGAGGATAGGAGGAGGCCTGCTCATGCCATGCGGCCCTGCCACCCGCCCAAACAACCTGCTGCTTTTAATCATTCGGACGCACGGAGATGCAAAGCAGCTGCTCCGCTGCAGAGCAGACTAGTTGTTATTATGTTGCTCAGCACCATGTGGTTACATGGGGCGTGGGGCGTTGGTTTTTTTTGGAGGTGGAAGGTTCAAAGTGATGACCACAGCCAGACACCCAGCACATTTCTTCTCGCCATCACTCGCATTGTCGCAGGTTGTTTTCCAAAGCGTTTCCTGTTGTTTTACATACAATTATGCAGCAGCTTCTACAGGTCATTGGTCGCACAAAGTATCTTATTGGATACTGTGCGCTGGTGCCCCCTGATAGGACCCTGTTGTGGGGTTGTATGATCTTTGCTATTATCTTTCATCAATATACAGTATATATATATATATATATATATATATATATATATATATATAAAATTTATTTATTTATTAATTTGTTGATAGTCTCTGAACATCAACTCAAATAAAAGAGCATTTGAAGTGTGCACTCTTCATCAATGGGATCAGTATCTTTAATCCGCAGATTTTAGCTTCTCATTATCCCGCTCAATAGCATGTATTAACAAGATCAAAATGAGATTGCCCGTCCCATTTTCGGGCGAGGTACACTGTATATCCATCAAGGTTGACTTTTCAAATTCCCCACTACAAGCCCCCGGGCCTCATCTTATTATTGGCCCCAATAACCTGAGAGAGCCCCGAGTCACGCTTGGGCTGCGGATGCGTTTGCAATGCGGCCGGCCCTCAGCCGCACAAGGAGAATCAAAGGGCCCGCGGCGTTGTGCGGCAGGAACAGGGGGCACCCCTGACCAGGCACCATGCCTCCTCTCCCCAGTGCTCTCTCATCTCCAGAGGGAGGTTTTTCACATGAAGTTCATTACATCCCCCTCGAGCCGCCCGCCTCCTCAATGCGCCCCTTTGTCCCGGGTAATCTGGGGATCCTTCGGAACGGGCCAGCTTGAGTTACACATTGGAAAGTATTTCAATGAGTTTGGAGAGGGTTTCAAAGCGGAGGGGGCCGCCATATCATCCAAGCATGGGTTTCATGTCCTGGGCTTATCTTGACCCAGAGTCAAGCTGGCGGACTACCGCAACGAAATGGCTTCCCGCCACCGCCATGTTGGTTTACTGCAGATCTGTCTGTTGGGTCTAAGGACGAAAAAAAAAGAACCATTAAACTACATAAAGAATGTATAAATCAATGGACCGGCGTTATGAATACTATGTTTGTGTTTCACATGCTGCCAGCCGGTGTACACACCGGGTCAGAGGGATTTCGCGATTGGCAATAGTGAGACAAATTCTGTGTGTTCAAATCGAACAATCCAAATTAAATTTGAGCCTGGAACAATTTCATTCATGCTTTTTCATTACTATCTGGACATGTTCCATGTACAATAATCCTGGACGGGCCGCAGCACGATAAAATCCTCACAATTTCCGCGCTCCCAGAGATAAAGCCGTCATGCACTTAGAAGACGGGAAGCGATCTGGGATATCAGGCTTTCAAAGCGGCCGCGGCCAAGCCAAGGGAGCTTCACTGATGTGCCTGCCAGTGCCTTTTAGGAGGCCGTAATCCCTCCATTCTACCATTATTAAAAAAAAAAAAAAAAGAAGTGACAATCGGCTCTTTCCCCTCCCGTCCGAAGCTTTACATCCCAGCGTCAGGGGCCGATGCCGATTTGTCTCCCGATCTGCATAAGCGCTTTATTCCTGTATATTAAATATGGTCCGATTTCAGCTCGGCCATGAATACTCCAGTGTCTGTCAATAAATGGACACTGTTTAATGTTATTAATCTGGTCGGCACTCTGGGGTTTGGCAGCGGAACAAGGTGGAGAGGGCGCCGGGAGCCGGTGCTTATGAGCGGGTGCCTAGGAGCGATATCAGGAAGTTAGATGACGGATAAGGAGCGAGAGGAAGTAGAGGAGGGAAGAGGTAATTATTTTGCACCCCCCCCCCCCACCCCCCTCCCCTTATCTCGAGGAGAGAGGAGAATGGGACATTTAAAGCGACGCACGGTAGTCATAAAATCCCAATAAGGCAAACCCCAAATAAATCACCGCCACAAGGCTTGGCTGTGTATGAAATTCTATCGAATCAGGCAAAGACAAAGACGAAACACAGTCGTTCAATCTTTTGCAATATTTATTTACCCTTCAAAGCAGAAAATAAATGACGCCAAAAGCCAAATAAAACGAAAGATAATACATTCTATCTAAAAATCAAGACGAGAAGCATTAGGATACCGATTTTTCCTGCTTGGTGTCGTCAATAAGCGGCGATTGTTCCACTTTTAAAAAATCAAGGATAACTTCTCTTGAAACGGCTTTGTTTTCGTTTTTTTTTAATCTTTGTTTTTGGACTGAAACTTAGAGGAATCCATCAAATCCAATTAAATTGCTCAGATGGTTGCATACAAACAACAGCGCCGATTCTTACAGAAATCGATGGCGGTGGTGTGAAGGGATACGTAAGTGTGTTTTCTAACCCCATTCCTCCAAAACAGAATTCATAGGTTTAAAAAAAAAAAAAAAAAAAAAAGGAAAGAAAAGGGAAACATACACCTGGAAGTTAAACATTATTGTAAGTAAAAGATTAGATTAAGATCACACCACGGATAAAAAGGGATCTTACAAAGCGGTACTACACGAAAACAGAACAAAAATGTACATTGCAAGTGAGCGTTTACAGCCGAATGGTCCCGCTCCCAAAATAACACAGCGATGTGTTGAGAACCCATTGCCCCGGACGGCTGGAGAACTGTACGGGGTTTTTCAGTCCCATTCCACAAATGCCACCGATATGTCCTGCGGTTCGGCAAGCCTATCATTATCCTTCATCAATTGATAGCGAGTCGACTTCATCCCGGGTAACACTACATTTTTGCAGGCTTGGCTGTTTCCAACCGTGGATTTGATTCCCGCTGAAGGCCTGATGATGTCACGGGAGCTCGGAGCGTTTACTGGCAGGAGTCGTGGAGTCTATACTGCTCCGCCGTGATTAAACCCCCCCCCCCCCCCCCCCCCGACCGCTCACTCCGGACTCCGCCATATAGCTCCAGACGTTCACTTTCCTTATAAGGATAATCCGATGTGATATTTGGGATTCACACAGTTCTCTGGAATGGCAGGAATCTGACAGATTATTATTACGTATTTTCTTCTTAAACCCTGACACACAACGCCATTTAGGAAATTGGAATTGGAAAAGAAACACAAAAAAACACACCAAAAATTTTTTTTTCCAAAATGCGCACGAGTAACACTGATTTTCTGATCATTTCGTTGGTGGATTTTCTCTCCAACATGAACATTTTTAAAAACCCATTCTTGGAATAGATGCGGGACAAAAGGAACAGCACACAAAATAGTGAACAATAAAAACAACGACAAATTGCAGGAATGAAGGTAAGGCGGAGAACTTCCTTGCTCTTAGAAGGCCATAAAAATGACAACGTCCCCCAAAACGGGTTTATAAATATTAGTAAATTACAATTTTGCATTCTATTAAACTTATATAAAAAAAAACTGAAACAAAATGCACAAATCATTCAGCTAAGGCGTATGTATACATTACCGCTTCCTATACCTAAAAATATCATCAGATAAAAAGGTTAACATAGTCAGTGAGTTTATAAAAAAAGGCATTATAACAAATCAAGTCTGTAGAACCTGAAAATATGTACACTAGAAGGGTAAATCTAGAAAGAGATAGATAACATTGTCGATTGTTCTTTTTTTTTCCTTTTTTTTTTTTTTTAAAGCACAGTATGGTTCTTGTCAAGTTTACAGTTCACAGTTTCTTTCCTTCCCCTCCCTCCCCTCCCCTCCTCTTCAGATGAATTCCCCGCGGAGAGGAAGTGACTGGACGTTCTGCTGCTGCCAGCGGCGGCGGAGCCCGGCCAGCGCCGCGTCCCTTGGGCTCCCGAACTCGGAGAAACGCAGCTGGTTGAAGATGTCGTAAACCCCGGCCCTGGCAGCCACCTATCCCCGGAAGAGGGAGCACAGGGGGAACGTAAACCAACGGTCAACGCAACTGGGTCACACAAAACCAAAGCGAAAATGGCTTAAACTCGGGTTTGTCCGGAATCTGTTTATTTCTTTATTTATTTTTCCTTCCTCTTTCTCTAAGGCCGAAGATGTGGCCGCGAGGATTTCCCGGGAGAGCGGCGGCAGCGCCAAAGCTCGCCGGGGCGAGCTGACTCACGACCCGGCGAGGCCGCCTCCGTCTGAAAGACATCGATCTGACAGATGGGGAAACACTACGGGCGACCGGAGACACATCTGGCTGCGCCGCCAAACTCTTGCGCTCGACAAAAAACCCGAGCGGACACGGGCTGTCCCGCAGAAACGTGAGATCAAACACCCCGTTAAAGGCACCACGGCTTGGGTTGTTTACATACCGGAGGGGACCATCCATCCGCCCTCCTCCACCTCTTAACGCTGGATGGAAGAACAAAACTTTCCTACCTGAAGGAGGGCCCTAGAGCTCCTGAATGTGGTCTATCCATTTTACCCTATGCAACACGGAATGTTAGGATATAAAGCATGGGGTTGCGAAAAACCCTTATCGCAGTGAAAAAGGAATCTTTTTTTCAGAAATCCCCCTTCAGAATCTCAATAGTTGTGTCTTTCGCTGGGGGAAAGCGGGCGGGCGGGAATTTGGCTCCGATCTGGTCGAGCGCGGCGATTCCTTTGTGATGGATCGCACGGTCCAGCTGTCTCACGTAGGAAGCACTTTTGGGCATCGCTGAACGGCCTTGGACAGAAACCGACGCTCTCAGCAGAAGTCCGGAGGATCTTTAAAGACTAGATGTTCAGTGGAGGGAGAGCGATCGCTCACCGCCTCGCGGCTCACTCCAGTGAAAAGAATGCTTCAAGGCAACTAAACAGACTGGGCATTTTCACTACTGATGCACAGCAGATTTGATGAGAAGCGATCACATCAATGACGCTGTATTCCAGGGAAAACAGCGTTCGGTCTCATTTGGAACGTGTGTAGCAGGGAAACGCTGTTTGCTGTAGGGGCAGGGAGCCTTGAGGTTGTTGGCATACGAGTGACAAGCTAATGGGTGACAGTGAGCAGAGCTGGCAGAGGGCCTTTCATCCCGTATTGGGGAGATCACACATGCCAATACTCATTAGGCGCCCCTAATGGTGGCTGGTGCAGGAAGAGTGGTGCGGCGAGGGGCAGAGCTTTCCCACAGTCGGCTATCTCAAAGGCTCCGCATACCGCGACGCTGCAGGGGGACAGGGAGGCCTCTGTGCCCGACATCAAAACAGCTGGAGTGACTGATAGGGTACCTCTTCTGGAGGCATCCGCGGCATGCACCGCGCACAAGTTGGGCCATTGTACAAATGGCCGAGTTGCGGGGGAGCAAAATGCAAAATGCTCCTCTGATGTTGTTGGTGTGATCGGGTCACGTGGAGGAACGTGACGCTTGCGATAATATTTGTTTTTGGCGCTTATCCAACGCAGAGATGTGCTCGATGTGGGGTTTCTTTTTTTTTTTTTTTTTTCCTCTTTCCTGCTTCGGCCGTGTAGATGTTCCTCATTAGATGGACGCCGATGCTGAAAGACAGCATCTCATCAAACGGCAGCAACAGAGATGAACATGCGGTCGGCCGTTGAGCCTTGCTCTTCCCGGCATAATGGGGATGGGTCACAGCGGTTTGCGCTGTCGGAGGACGCGGCGATCCATGTCGTGCACGCTGCGGTGTGCAGCAGTGAGGGCGTTGGGGGGGGTTGTGAAGCGTGCACGGCGACCAGGACCTCGGAGGCCGGAGCCCCCACTCCCCGCGGGGAGTGGGGGCAACTGGACGGGTCGGGCAACTGGTCGGGCAACTGGACGGAGGCCAGCCGCTCCGCCGCACCTCGGCGTCGAGACGACACCAAGCAGAAATATTTTAACTCGAATATCGTGCCTGATTACGTTCGGTTAACCCTGCATCTCTCTCACCATTCAGAGCGTGTCACGTTAAGTGTGAGATTCTTCACCACGATTGTGCGGGTTGCCGTAGCCGAATTAAACCACACTCTGGTCTTCATCCCGGCACTCAAGCCCGATATAAAAAAAAAAAAAAAAAAAAAAAAAAAAAAAGGCGTGGGCTTCTGATAACCGCCGTGTGTCTGTATTTTCTCACGGCATAACTGGGCCATTAGAGCCACCCCGATGCACAGCATATATTCCCTATTCATAACAGGAAGAATATGCCCTGATTGACCGCACATATTTCTGCCACGACTGTTTTCATAGCAATTGTTCGAATCTATTTTGGAATTCCATGTTTTTTCTTCTGGTTTATTCCACCTCAATAAGAACAAAGAAGGAGAAGATAGTCATTCAATGTTTTCCAAACATTCCAGGCCCTGCAGCCGTGTTTCTCCTGGCAGTCAGCTGCCAGATAAAATAAGAGCGGCGTGGCCGGGGTGGCCGGGGTGGCCGGGGTGCCCCCCGGTCCAAAATCCATACGAGCCACCGGTCAACACGTTAAGATTTTAACGTTGAGGACGCCGGCTCGATGGGGCGAAACAATGTTTTATCGGCTTTCGTTTGCCGCGATGGGAGATCTCCCGAGCGCGGCTGGAACCAGCCCGCTCAGACATTTTCTTAATATATCTAAATGAAGCCATGTGATGCAAGCGATCCGCCTCGACCCCTCCGTGCGCCAGAATTCTTCAGACTGGGGGTGGGGGGGGGGAGCAAATTCGGCTCGCTGGAGCAAACAATTTCGGTGCCAAGATGCAAGCGATGGTGGCATTAATGAGAACCATAACGACGAGCGCTCCTTGCATTGGCCGGGCGACGGCTTACGGGGCGCTCCGCTGTTTGGAATGCACATAAATACTTTGCTTTACCGTAGGGGCGCAGCTGGCCGAGCGCTTAATGCACCAACAACAGCAGCACGAGGGGGGGGCCCCTGCGCATTTTACCAAGTTCAATGTGTTGAAGAACCAAGCCACAACAGAACTAGAATATAAACTCGTGAGATTCCACGGGGGAAAATTCAAGCGAAACTCTGGTAACGGCTCCCAGAGCTCGGCGCGGGGCGAGAGAGAGAGAGAGAGAGAGAGAGAGAGAGCTTAAGCAGGAGGAAAACGTGCGCCTTCCTCCGGCGGCCGTTTTTCACCCCACACTTACTCCCACAGCTGGGAGGATAATGCAACCGACACGTGTTGCACCGCGGGTCTCTCGAAAAGACCTGTCCCCCTCCATTACGGGGAAACTACGCCGGAGTAACCGCCGCGCAGATAGGGACAAAGAAGAAAAAAAATAATAATCAAAAATGACTGTCATTCCTTTATTCGCCTCGCGTCTCCTTCACCGCCAGCGAGAGGAAGACATCTGATTGAGGAGCGCGCCCGGGCCAGGATAGTGGCCACTCAGCCTACGTCAGCGCCCTGGAAACTCCATGGGAAAGATTCAGGATTCAGGAAAGGATTCAAAGGAATCATTAGCTGAGGTTGAGGGGGAGGGATCCTATCCTCCGTCTGAGAACCAACCGGGATAAAACCCCTCGGCGCGCTTCGGTTAAGTGGATTTCACTGGTGCCTCAATGGTTAAATAGTTGAAAATATCCAGTGGAAAAGTTTAAATAGTAATACTTCTACTCACATTCTTCACTAATTAAAAGTACATGTGAGTTGCTGGCGGCCCGGCTTACTTGAGCGGGTAGATATTTTACGCAGAGGTTTTTTTTTATTTTTTATTTTACGACAGGAACTTCGATGTCTTTTGGTTTTCAAAAGGATTAAAATTTGGTTTATGATGAGACGGAGAGCTGCAGATAGTTCAGAGTGAAGGTTCTCTCATGTTGAATGAATCACACAGAGCTCCGTGGCTGGTGCTCGAAAGCCCTTCATGAGGCGTCTGACACACGGCCTCCTTCCCTCTCGTAGTGGAAGGAACACTTCCCCCAAAACAGCCAACCAACATAGCCTCTCAGAGCGCCTCCGTTTTGGAAGGGTTGAAGTACTTTTCTTGATTTAGTTCAAAAACTAACAAAACATTTAATAATTTAATATATAATAAGTCAAAAACACATTAAACGGTTATAATTATTATTGTACAAACTCACTTTTTGGGTGCTTGTGCACATGCGTTCGGGCCTCTACTAACACACACACACGGTTAAATAAAACAGCTCAGTCAGTTTTTTCGAGAGGTCTCATTTCGCCGTTCACATTTGCAGCCCTGATCCACGTCACATTGGGCTTCATCCTAATGAGAACCGCCCTCCATCTAACTAAGTCAACAAACAAATCTTTAAAAAGAAGGAGGAATTAATACCATCTGTCTGTGAAGGAACGGCAGACGATGGAAATGTGAGTATTTAAAAAAATTGTTCCACTATGTGTTGTGTATGTGCTTTCAAAAAATAATGATTTTCTTTTTTTTTTTAAAGGAATAAAAAAAATCCCAACTTGAATGAATTAAAAATGGACTGGCGGGGGAGTGGGTGAAAGCTACCTGCTCCATCCAGACCGTGAAGGAGCGCTGCCAGGAGTCCTTCTTCTCCAGGTGCAGGTAGGTGTTGAAGAGGATGAGGTACATGTAACGCTCCAGGTACTGCAGGCTCCTCAGCAGCAGCTGCTCCGAATCCTTCTCCGTTTTACCGTTTTTCATCTGGCAAGGAAGAAAAAGCATTTCATAGCATTTCAACTATGCATAAAGCAATTTAGAAATTTTCCATCATTTTGCAGACGCTTTTGTCCAAAGCGACTTACAATTATTCATTCACCGATCAATTTTCAAAAACAATATACAGTGGTACCTCGACTTACGACTGCATCTAATTACAACTAATGCAAGATACGAGTAGCGATAGTCGCGAAAATTTGTATCGACTTGCGACCGACTGCTCGAAGATACGACTGTGGGAATTTGCAGTTGGCGCGTCGGCGGCCAGTCAGCAGTCAGTCAGCAGTCAGTCAGCAGCCAGTCAGCAGTGATTGCAAAGAGACAAACACAGGGTATAAAAGGAGCCACTTAGAAGCTCCTTCACCTATAGCAAGATGAACCTCAACTTAGAAGTGTACCAACCCAGAATAGAAACACATCAAATGATGGCTAGACGACTGGGTCAGAGCATCTCCAAAGCAGCAGGTCTTGTGGGGTGTTGTATGTTGTATGCAGTTGTTAGTACCTACCAAACGTGGTCCAAGGAAGGACAACCGGTGAACCGGTGATAAGGTCATGGGCGGCCATGGGCTCATTGATGCGTGTGGGGAGCGAAGTCTATCCCGTCTGGTTCGATCCCATAGAAGAGCTACTGTAGCACAAATTTGTGAAGAAGTTAATGCTGCTGTGATAGAAAGGTGTCAGAGCACAGTGCATAAAAGCTTGCTCTGTGTGGGGCTGAATCATGTCCATGCTGACTCCTGTCCACCGCCAAAAGTGCCTACAATGGCCATTGTACAGTGTGTGTGTGTATGTGTACATATACACACATATATACTGTAAAAGCCCACACTGTAAAGTATGCAATTAAATGTATAAATTACTAGGCAACGGAAAAACCTCGAATAGCTTGTACAGCCGCTGGCTGAGCTGCAAACACCGGTGAGGAGTTTTCCTCCTCACCACGGGAGCAGGAAGATCGTCTCTCAATCACAATGCAATCACCCACAATCCAATATGATGAAAAAGTCCAGAAAATGACTCTTCGTAAATCAAAAACCTTGCGGCAAACGCTTTGGGGAAAACAAAACAAGTGATCGTTGCAACAAACATCCACGAAAACTCAAGGATAAAGTGCCATAAAGTTTGGGGGAGCGTGCCTGTTGGGCAAAGTTGTCGTGATTGGAACGCTGGGGTTGCTCTAATCAAACCTGTGGCCGCCGGCCCGCGGCTGCCCACAGCTGCCGCCCCCTCTAGCCCCTTTCCGAACTACAGCGCTTATGATTTTCGGCACTGCACTATAGTTACATGAATAACAGGCCTGAGCTACAATCATCCCCTAAAAACAAAAACACACGGCTTCCAAGCGTCCTTTGTGATTTGGACATCGCGTGCGGTCAATCAACGATGATTCATATACAGTATAGCTTTAAAAAAAATAGTCCATTTGAGTTGCCTTGGCGAATACCAAAAAAAAACAAAAAAAAAACCTTCACTGGTATATGACTAATTCAGCCCCATCTTAAACCTTCAGACGTTAAGTCAACTTCCTCTGCAGTCATCCACCCTGCCTCCACTTGTTGGGGAAAAAAAAAAATGGGCAGATGTGACCCTGGGGGGGTAAAAGACGGGGTCAGCGTTATATCAACACGGTATGGCAACAGCTGTCGATGAGTCGTTCAAAACCGCTTAAAAAGACCCGCCCGCACCCTATTCAACGCCACCGTGGCCCTGTCATGGTGAACGCATTGAAAGGAGCGATGGAAACCCTGAACACCGTAAGAAAGGGGTGAATTACATGGAATACAGAGTACCAAATGATGGTTAAGTATGAAAATTCGGGGATGCGCGGATGTAACATGGCAATCAAGTCTCTCCCAGGACATCCATCAGCAACATGGAGACCACAGGGCGAGCTTGGAGAACTGGCCAGCGGCGGACGGAGCCCCGCCAGCAGCCTTTCTCTACTTAGACGTCTCCGACAGCGCTCTGGGACCGAGGTCAAGCTGGCATGAAGTCCCCATGACAGGCAATGTACTTTCTTTAAAAATTGTTTTTATTACAAGTGCCATGAGGTTTAAGGTCTGAAAAGAGGCACGGAGCGGTCGGGGGTTGGATGATAACTGGTGGGAAAGGAGGGGATGAGCCCGGGGGGGAGGGGGCCCAAATACAGGCAGTTAAGCAGATCCCATGCTGTACTATGATGAGTATTTTGACTGCTGGAGGCTGTACCTCCGGGTGGATCATGTCGCTTATCGGGTTATCTGCTCGCGGTCTGGTTCCGACGCGGGGCCGGAATTTTTATCCACGACATTTTCTGGGCGCCATGGGGAGAAATGGAAGTCTAGCACGCCTCACCAAGTAGGTGGGCCGGCAGTCGGAGTAATTGGAAATGTGTAGAGTGAACCATGATACCGCCATTCCGGAGGGGGAGAGAGAGGCGGTATGACGCAACAGAGCGAGAGAGGGAGAGACAGAGCGAGAGAGAGACTTCCTCCCCGTTCCCAAACTGCAGCGGAGGGATCAGAGCTCTCCAATCATCTGCAGCTGAGGGAAGAAAGGGAAAACTGCAGCGAAGACGCGGAGAAAGTCCACGCAGGCAGCTGTCTCCGGACTCGCTGTCTCCAGACTGGAGCGGGAGGGAGGAAGTGCGCACCCACACACACACACACACACACACACACACACACACACACACACACACACACACACACACACACACACACACACACACACACACACACACACACACACACACACACACACACACACACACACACACACACACACACAAAAACCAAAATTTTTCCAACTTCCTGCCTGAGAATTCGGGTGGTTTTGGGCAGGTGAGCGCCTGTGCGCCCTGATCACCCTGTGCTTACTTCACTCCCAGGGGGCTCCGTCCGACGTGCACACGGTTTCAACTCTCTCTGCCTGGAGCGCCGCATGCGCGGAAGCCTGGCAACCATCTGTGCACAGGCCACGGCCAGACGCGCGCGCGCGTACGTACACACACACACACACACACACACACACACACACACACTAGAATAGTAAAAATTATCGGCATAATTGCATAATTCAAACTTCCGCAAACCAATGATATTACACATTCCACAGACAGGAAAACAAAGTCCCATGCTTCATCAATCTATCCCCAGATTGCATCAAATAACACTTCATCTGTGGGTGTCTTCAAAGCATGAAGAGCTATAGATTTATTGTATTTTTTTATAAAGAAAGGGAATATTTGAATACATCATTTCCAAAGCTCAGTTTGTACTGCAGTATGAGTTAGATGAACATAGTTATATATCATCAGTCTTAAAACCTCTTTATTACTGAGCTGGTTGATGCCAATTATGTAACCATAATGCCTCCACAAAAAATTAAAATAAAAAAAATTTAAAATTTAAATAAAAAAATTCCTAAAAAAACTAAATGGTAAGGTCACATGAACCGAACAGTAGCTGACGGTAGTCACGGTTCGAGCTGTTAAAGTGAACCATATGAACGTCTCATTCAAAAGTCACAGCAATATGGCACCAGTCCCCCTTCTGCTGCCACAACTGCCTCCATACTTTCGGGAAAGCTTTCCACTAGCTGTTGGGAAATCACTGTTGTGATTTCGATCAGGGATATCTGGCACAAGGTCTCTGGTCGATTAGACACGGATGGCCCTCGACGTTCCAATTTATCCCGAAAAGGTGTTCGACGGGGCAGGTTTGAGAGTTCTTCCTCACCCGTCTTGGCAAAAATAAATAATTAAAAAACCCCTCTTTTCTTCACTCTGACTTTCTTTACTGGAGGTACATTTTCCAACGCTGGCCCCTCCAGCACTCAGCGATCGCGTTCTGAGAGTCTGAGTGGCTTTTTCACATGGCCCCTGCTGTTCCTCGACGCTTCCACTTTTGACGATTAAAAAGGCACTCAATGGGGCAGAACATTTAGGAGCCGGGTTGTGGGGGCGTAAATGGCATCCTATTAGTCATCTCCAGACAGCCATCATCAACGGTGCGGGACATGGTCACATCCGCCGAAGAGAGGTGGTGTCACACTGAGCCATGCTGGGTGGGAGTGGTTCTGTGAAGAGTTAAAAGGCAGCGTTCTTCTTCCGTACACCGACAAGGTGATACGGGTGGCGGGAGCCGCCTCGTGCGCCGCCCCGGCGAGTCCCTTTTGCAAAACGACGTTGAGAAAGATGAGTGGAGAAGCAGTATTCCAAATTTCTTCCATCCCGATTCAGGGTGACAGACCTTAAGGTTTTGCCCGTGGGGAGATTGCATATTTCCTGTTTCAGGCCCTGAGGTTCCCTTATGCTTATAACAGTGACTTATAAAAAGCTGGCTGGAATGCGATAAATCAACTAATGAGAATTTCTCCTCGTGTCGTTGCTGAAAATGGCTAATCCCGTGTCCACAGTTTGACACATTTGCCTACGCCTTAGACCAAATGTTGTTGTAGTTAGTGTCCTGAATGCCAAAATGTATTTTTTTTTTTTTTCAAAAATCAGAGCAACAATAAATACTGGTCTGGAATCGAAGGGGCTCAGACCCCTTCAAAATAGTGATTGATTGGCGTCCCCCATTTAGCCTCGTCTTTAAGAAAAATAAATAAAAATACCGGTCAGTCCACTTTCTGCTTGACCTTTGTGAAATGGCATTCTGGCCAAATATAGGACACATGGCCGGACTTTAGAATATTTCATTATCGGCTACTTACTGTATGTAGCTTCATTCAAGACGGTGTTAAATTAACTATCATCCACATTGAAGAGCGAGGTCTTCTACTTGCTTTTTTCAAAAAGGTCCCACAAGGGGCTACAGACAGAGTCTCTGCAGCCGTGAGTCGGGCAGCCAACCGTTGAGGGCCGACCCCACCACAAGCTAATAGGGTGGAGGGCCGAGCTGAGAAGTGCGCACTATGGAGAGGTCTGTCTGCTTGACATATGGTGCCAATTACCAGCCGATGGGGTTGCAGAGGTAAAAAGGCCAATCCAAGTCCCCCCCGTGTTGGCCCCTCCCACCCAGGTTCACACAAGCAGCCATTCATGGGATCGCACACAGAACACCTCCCACCCCAGATCCCCAAACCGAACCCCAACCTGTGGAGGAGAGGGGGAGCAGCCGGGGCTCCGCTCGGTGTTTGAGGGGTCTCTATCCACATCGACTGAGTAGAGGCTCACCTTCTACCTTCTGATTCAGCATTAGGGAAAATGCATCTGTGATTGTTTTGGTTTTTTTCAACGTGCAGTTTACATCTAAGTGACTTATTATAAGAAATTTGCATAATAAATCCATTAGAAAATAAAATCGCTGGGAAGTTATTAGGCAGACAAGGAAAGCACATGGTGTATTTTCCCCTTTCCTGTGCAATGCTGTGGTTTAATTGTGGGCTGAATTGTTGATTTATTTGCAATGCCTTAACAAGCCACTGACATGTCATGTCCATGGAATTCCAGTACCAATTAAGACAGACTCATTAAAACAGGGGTGAGAAGGAACAAAGCTAATGGCTTTTTTAATGAGAAAAGCAAACAAAAAGACCAGCTCCGTTCAATTAGCGTGTCCTGAATATATAAACAGATAATAGAGATAAGTACACAGTGACTAGGCTATTTCACAGCACATCTTCCAGACACATTAGAATATCAATAATGATCCGTAATCAAATTCTGTTTCTCGGTCCACTCTCTGCACCATTTTTGAATCAAATCGACAACCGTCCACCCAATCCATTTGAGCGGATAAATTGTGGGGTCAAGGCGCTTAAAAGACAATGATCAAGGATGGAGACGGATACTTTTGGAGTAACTTTTAGTCTTCTTGTCGCCATGGCATTCTGTATCAAAGAAATCTCTCAAATGCAAAACCTAAATCGCGGTTCCCTGATGATTTACCGTGCCGGGGTTTGCCTGATTTGACTTTTGCCTAATGCATAACACACCCCGACGTTACTCATCTTTGCACATAACTATTAAAGCCAAGAGGAGTGTGCTGTAGCTGTAGCTCATCCTTATCACTGTGTACGTCTTGTTAAACTGTCTACAAAGTTGACTGTTTCCATTTACAGAGGCCGGAGCTCGGCTGAAGGACACAGACTCACACTAACTCCCATAATCCTCTGCAGATTGTGAATGTTTTCACTCCTGACATATGACACACACCTGCCTTTCATAGGAAAGGGAGATAAAGAGGCCATATACACACAGTGCAGTACTATTCCCAAACAACTGACAACACAGGATTTAAAGTCTACACGCAAAACATAATATAATAATGATAATAATAATACTATAAAATATATTTATATATATCTGACTTTCTGTTTTGTATTTTGTGTATTATATTTGTATTTTTGACTATTTTAATTTTTTATTCAATTTGACCTCTTATTCTGTTTTATCTTTATTCTCCATTTTTGCTCTTTTGCCTTTTTTTATGCCAATGGTCAGTAGTGAAACGCACCAAACCTCACCAGAACAAATGGCAAGTATTTGTGAAAGTACCCGGCGGAATGAAGCGATTCCGATTCCAAACAACCCGTGGGCAGGGATTTATTATTGGGACGCCGTAGCATCGTGGTCGTTACATCCGGGACTGGATAACAAAATTTGCAAATCCAGTTGATTCAATAAATTCGGATGTAATGTTGTTTCCTGGCCTTTCTGATACGATAACCGACTCAAAAGATACTGATACTTATTCACTATCCCGCCGCGCTTAGATTATCTCACATACCAGACGAGCGAGCGCACGAACATGGGCGAATTGTCAATCATTTGGAAGTGCGGAATTGAAATTACCTTGCACATCCTCTGATCAATCCTGTGTGCCTCACTACTAATTACAGATAGTGATTAACACAGCGGGTTCACAGCCAGCACATGTATTGATTCAGCTCTTTGTGTAAGTGAACCACAGAGCAGCTGGAAACACAGAAGAGACTGGTGCGTCGAGAGCAGAGCATAGGAATATCAAAGCTCACATTATGGGAATAGTCCCGCGGCATCAACGGGCATTATGTTTGCTCCCCTAGGATTTGTTACGATGCATACCACTTACAGAAAAAAAACAAAAAAAACCCCACAGATTTCCTACAGAATGCCAAATGTCAATTTAAATGTTGTTTTTTTTAATAAACAACTAAAAACATTTCTTACAGAATGCCAAATGTCAATTTAAACCTGCCCGTTGCATCTCTGATTCTCCCCGGCTGAATAATTCAAGACGACAATGTTGTTGGAACGGATTTTAAACTGTACTATTATTGTAGAAAGGGGGGGGGGGTAGAAATGCTTTTGAGCAGCCGGGTCTGAATTTTGTCGTCAACACAAATTTATTCTGCTCGCTCAGCTGTTCCTTACTGCCCGAGTCATTTCTGAGAAACAGGGAATCTATTTATAGAGTAACGATCTAATCCTATATCTACTGAATATCCTAAATTGTTTCTGTTTATGCCAATTGGTTATTCCCTATATTGCAATTTCCCCCCTCAATTTAAGTCCATCTCTAAGTTCACTGTATCTTGGCAATTTTTCATATTTAATAAAATTTTAGGTTTACTGCATATTGTATTAAAAATTTTATTTCATACATGCTGTGATGTAGTTGTGTATATGACATTGTCATATACAGTATATGTCCTATTGGGAATTATCCCCGTGAGATGTGGATACAGAGGTTAATAGTTAATTTTTAGGTTTATTGTGTATCGCCAAATTTTTCTTTTTTTTTGGGGTTGATTTCAAGGGTTAGGGTTATATTACATTTATATACTGTATTACATGGCCAATTTCTCTATTTTCTTAATTATTTTTGGGGTTCATGGCATATCGCCTTTTTTCTTCCTTTCTATCCATCCCTTCCACCCACCCACCCATCCATCCATCCATCCATCCATCCATCCATCCATCCATTCTTTCAAACCTGCTGGCTGGTAGTTCAGAGAGGGTAGGTTAGAGAGAAGAGCTCTTGTTGAGTTAGATGAACTGGGTCATTCCCTGATCGGTCAGATGCCATAACTGCAGCGACCAAGTTGCTATTTCGGATGCCCGGGCCTGGGGGCACTGCTGGGTTTTATAGTGTGGGAGGAGGTTAAAAGAAAAAAGAAAAAGGAAAACGCAGCCCCGCTGTGCAGCGCCCAGTGAGGCCCAAAGCGTCACCACTAACACCAGCGGTAAAGAGGGGGTGGGCGGGTGGGAGAGGTCAGGGCAAAGGGCCAGGCCAGGGCAGGGCAGTTATTCCGGGGCAAAGGGGGATAACACCGGCACAGAGGCGCATTTGAAAGCTTCCACTTCTGCGGTCGCTGTGAATGTAGGATCCATGCGATGGCTACGCAGGCCTCAGCGTGGTCCGCATGGTCCGCATGGTCTGCAGGGTCAGACGGGCTGTCCACGTTTGACAGCTAGACGGCCATTAATCACTTTAGGCCTCTAATGATTTTTCCTTCTGTTCCGCCTTTCACTCAAGAGTAACTATACCTTCCAGTGTGGTCATGTTTGCACACAGGCTCACTATGCAAAATGTACGCAAAGGCCCCATAAAGACAGAAGATAAAATACAATTTAAAAAAAAAAAGAATAAAAACAACCAGCTCGCATCAGGTCGCACAGGACCGCTGGCAAAAAACAAGATAGGCAAACCGAGAGCTGGGAAACATCCCCAACAGCTGTGTGTGTGTGTGTGTGTGGAAAAACAACTGGGGAACGGACAAGCCTAAGGCCAATGAAGGAGGAGAGAGAAGGTAGAGAGTTGAAAAGAACATCGGCAGGATGCAAAATGTGCGTGTGTTTATGTGTGTGTGTGTGTGTGTGTGTGTGTGTGTGTGTGTGTGTGTGTGTGTGTGTGTGTGTGTGTGTGTGTGTGTGTGTAGAGCTGTGGGATGATAGAGCGAGCAGAGCACATGGAGACGGATAAGTGTGATAACAGATGTTATCACACTTATCAGTGTGTGGCGTCAGAGCGGGCGTCTTGGTGAACTTCAACCTCCAGCAGGAAATCCCGGGAGCTCAAGGTATAGGTTGGACGGTGGTGCGGGGGTGGTGTGATTTAAGCAGCCACACCTGTCTTGGGTCTAGGTAATGGGGCCTGGGATAAGGGGTGGCTGTACGCCTGTTGCTCGTCAGAGCAATCCACCCACCCAACACACACACACACACACACACACACACACACACACACACACACACACACACACACACACACACACACACACACACACACACACACACACACACACACACACACACACACACACACACACACACAGCTCTTGTCATGACATGTTTTCCATCTGATCCGAGCTTGTTCCATCTTTCCCACGCGCTACAATAAACTGGTACGTTTCAACACCATCGCCTGTGTCTCTGTGCCCTGAAAATGTATAGTTCATGTTCCTTTTTTTAAATGCAATTTGAATAGTGTTTAATAAAGACAAATTCAAATGCTACCAAATTTCTATTTCTGACTTTCGGCATGGCTGAGAAACAATGGCCTTTACATTATGGGGCGGTTTCGCGAACACATATCAGGCCTAATCTTGGACTAAATCACACTTTTAATCTGGACTAACTGTCACGGCCTCTCAGTTGTGGTTAAAAATAGTCCCAGACTTGCCCTAGTTGAAAAAAAAATAATTTCCAGAAGGAAGATGAGAGCTAATCTAGGTCTAAGTGACGGTTTACGTTAAGGTTTATTTTTTGATCAATGGGTGTGGCCTCCAGGTGGACCACGACGGTAGAGAGCGTGGACGATCTGATCTAAGACCAGCACCAAGACCAGTCAGAAGGGGCCAACGTCCTCCATGACGTTAGTCTTGAACTTCCTAGTCGAGAACTAATTCATCTTAAATTGACCAACGTCTCCGAAAGGCATTTTCGAATTCTGGATTGATTTGAGTAGGATTATCTTCCACCTGATTTAGATTAAACCCCCGTCGAAACCAGCTCCATATTTCCTCAATTGAATTTGCGAGACGCTACGCCACCCGAGGTTGCAAACCAATAATATTGCTTTGGAGGAGTTTCAAAAGGGGACGCGCGTCGGACGCCTCCGCACCCGAGTGCGGAAGACGCGGCGCAAGAAAAATGTGTCGTCTCCCCCCCTTTTCTTCGGAAGGTGTGAAACGCTGCTTTCAAAAAGCCGCCGTCGCAAATCAACCTGCAGCTCCCGGCGAATAGAAATCATACCTTTAGAGAGCGAGAGCACAGTGTGTGGCGGGAGACCACGGGGAGCGCCGGCTCCAATCAAGACTCGACCAACTCCTGATTTCGCATCTTCCCAGACGACGGTTTCCTCTTATTTAACGAGGAGGGAAAATGAATAAAAAAAAAATTAAAAAAAAGATTGGAAATGCGATGCTGCCTTTTTGTGGCCCCTCTGTGTCGAGCGAACAGCAGGCAGGCTCGTTCCAAATAACAGCGGACAGAACAAAATCTAATAGCCGGTCAATTGTTGGTGGCGACTTTCAAACCACCCCATAATCAGCTCTACTGCGTAACCGTACGGCGCCTGTCATCTCAATGATAACTTGATTTTTCACGTTGAGGATGCGATTCTGTCTCGTATGGAATCGTCAATTTCCACGTACTTAAATGGAGCGCTCAAAAGCGCGCTCCTCCAAACGGCGACTTCCGCTGAAAGTCAAAGTGAGACTCGGGAAACGTTTGCACTGCGCCCCCCCCCCCCCTTCCCACAAAGGCCTCTGCCTGTGTGAGTCCCTTGCGCCCGACTGAACGGGGTGAAAGACGCAGCGGGGTCGCAAGACAAATCCCCGCTTTCTGCTTCCTATTCGTAAACACGCCGTCGAAACTCTTTGCCCCTGTTGCACCTGCTGATGCAGGACTTAAAAAAAAAAAAAAAAAAAAAAACAACAACCCCCGTGCAGAATAAGTAATTTTGCAGACGGGCCCGCTGTAAATATTGCCGTTGGCAGTGGCATGTGAGGGGTAGGGAGTTAGGGATAAAAAAAACAACAACTGTAGAGTCAGGGAACGCTGGATCGCACTGAGGCTCTTTTCAGCATCCTGCGCTGCGCCCCAGAAGGACCCGTCCCCACCGCTCCGGGTGGGTTCCGTTTCCACGCCAATGTTTCCCTTGGCCATTCCAGATCTACACCTCGTAATTGGCCCACTTATGTCAAACAGGTGTCCTAATACGACAAGAAGGGCCCTAAACGCGGAGGACACCCAGGCAAACGAGGCGCACGGCGGACAAAATGGAGGCAAGGGAGAGCGCCTGAGCCTCCGGGTCCGCCTCGGCCGGTAGACCTCGCCCTCGAAGCTTTCGGGTTATCTCTCTACATGGCCGCCATTCTCCCCCGTGTTCCCTTTCCTTGTGCTTTGTGAAAGGCATCTGGTTGCCAGTATAGTGGTGGTCTCTTCAAGCCCCTAAACCCTCAAGTATTCGGCCAAGATCCTCCCCCTGCCTTCCCGAGGACATCCGTTACCTTTCCTCAGAAAACCTGCTCACAGCATTCTCCCCTTTCCGAAAATATTTTTCCACTGCCCCCGTCCAAACCATGAGGGCCTGCCTTTGGACACACATACGCACAGTGTGACTCACGTCCATTTACTCCGGCACCGAGCTTTTCACGTTGCTTCTTCGGCTTATTTTCGGGTAAAAAAAAAAAAAAAAAAAGCATCTCCAGGCACCTCTTTGCGGCAGATGTAATAAAGAAAATGAATTTAGTGTTCCTGGTCGAGAATCAGGACCCCGCCAGGAGGCGAGGCCTAAGACCGAGAATGTTAATTGTTTTGTTTGACGAGAAGACCAAAAGGCGCGTTCTGCTTCATGCACCTATGGCGCACGATGGAACAGGAGGGAGAGGTTACCGGTTTTATAGTCTCCACCGCCGCGAAGCCCCCCAGCAGCCTTTAATACCGTTTGATGGAGCTTCCTGTTTGGGGGCAAGAAACGTACGTAGCAATTACAATTACACAAGAGTTCAAAAAAACACGAGGGAGAGAACCAAGAAAGTACAAGACGAAGGGGCAGGGCGAGGCAAAAAAATTCAATTCGGCTAAAAACCTATATCCAACCAGGTGGTCCGGTAAGGTAGAACTGGGCACGGCCGAGGCTCACCAAAACACTCAGCAGATGTCTGGATATCTAGTATAGAGAAAGAAGAAGAAAAAAAAAAAAAAAAGGAGCAAAAAACACAAAACGGAGAAAGAGGAGGACCGAGCAGATTGAGAAGGGAGAGATTGGAAACAGAGGGTGAATCAGAGATGAGAAGATATGCACAATGACATCTAATGCTTTGTTTACAGAGCCGAGCCTAGCAATATCCCAAACACTACCGATTTCTGCCAAATGAATCCCAACCGCTCCACACGATCACCGAGCACACGTCAAAACAGCGAAATCAATGGGGGCAGGAGGACAAACAAGCGGAGCGGCCGGTTTCCACAAACAAACGCTTGAGGCCATTCGGCGCCGCACCGAGTCCTGAAGGTCCAATCGATGGCCCCTCGCCTGCTATGAAAGGGAGGAGGAGGAGGAGGTGAGGAAGGGGAGGGAGGAGGGCCCAGCTCCGGGGGATGGCAATGAGGTGGAACCTGCTTTGTGGAGCGGGTGATGGGCTGGACATCCCAGCGGTGGTGGAGCACCGGCGTCGGGCCGCCGATTTACAGGGTTCTCCTCGCTGAGCCCTCCGGAGCGGTGGGCCGAAACCCTCAACCCCTCACCTCACCCGCCCCTCCCTCCCTCCTCCCCCTCCCCCACCTTCCCCTTCCAAACCCTTCCACTCACCCTTGGGGAACTGGCGGATGGTTCGGTTCCCAGTGTAAATACATTTTTCTCTATCGAAGACACATTTTCCAACCACTGTCGGGGAGGAGGGCACTGTCGGAGGGAGGGGAGGGGGGAGAGAGCGAGGGTTAGGCAATAAGTCTCCCCCTCCCCTGCCCCCCCACCCACCCACCCGCCCGCACACCCACCCCCGCGCTCTGCCTCCCCCTCCCCGCCGGCCTCGCTCCTCTTCTGCTGGTTGCCAGGGCTTCGGGAACATCTGGCACTGTTTATCACCTGGCCCCGCTGGATCACGGAGAAGGGGCCAAAGGCCAAATCGGAGCGCGGTGCCAGCCTAGGCCGACTCGGAGCGGCGCCGAACTACCGTGCCGAGGCGGCCGCTCGCCCCCTTTTTTAGAAAAAACGCAAAAAAAAGTCAAACTGAGGTACGCAAGTGCGGGTGTTTCCACGGAGTTTTCTTTTGCCGCACCGGGGTATAAAATGAGTCACGGTGTAGGTGAGCAGATCCCAAGCCCGGAGGAAGGAGGCTCCGTCAAACAGCGACGGAGGCCTCGGGCCGTTTTTCCTCGCAGGGATCGATTATTGTTTATTGATCTTTTTAGATCCAATCATTTCGGAAAGATATTGTGCCGAGAAAAGAGAGGCTGGAATGAGCGAGAGAGAGAAAGGGAAGAACACAAGGGGAGAAGAGAAGACAAAGAGTGCCGAGAGTATTGCAGGAAGACAGAAGCGCAAGAGACAATGAGAGCCATTGAGATTGCGGGGACGGGGCAGGGTGGCTCCGGCAGCATCAGCCCAGGCCCACGCGCCACAGAGAGCACATTGATTATGGTCTGCGTTGCACATTACGCCGCTAAAATCAACCCCCGCCGCTTCTCTGCAGAGGCGGTGGCATCGGAGCAGAACCTCAGCGAAGGAACAGATGGAAGGCTTTGACCCCACAAAGCACAAAGCGACTGCAAACTCTTTTTATTTTTATTTTTTTCTTTTGGAAAGCACGTATCATATTGCCTTATCATCATATTCATCACCTCAACGCCACTCGAGGAATAAGCGACGTTTCGGCTCGGACGGGCGCTCATCCCCATCATCCCTCGGGCGTTTGATAAATTGCCTTGTCAAGGGGCACATCACTGCCTTTCCCCGACGCAATCGGCGGAGACAGGCAGTAATCTGTGCCTTCAAATTCTGGGATGGCGCTCCATCGAGAGTCCCCAAAGTGCAAAGTGCTCACACGGTGTCAAACGAGTTGCTGATGCCATCTATAGGACGCGAGTGGAAGTGCACCCACTTACCACGTCATCCCCTTGCAGAATGGGGATGGGGAAGGTCAACAACATGATTCATACGGTTTCTAGTGTGTTGTTAAGCACACAAAAGTTTATTTTATTATGCACTCCTGTCAGCAATTCTCACCAATAATGGGGCAAGTTGTCATGGCAACCACCTTTTCTATATACAGTACTTGCCACGGAAATGTTGTAGTTGATCGGATGTATGATCATTTTTATTTGATACCATAAATCAATAATTATAAATATTTTTTTGCCAAGTAAAATGTAAACAAGAGCTTAAAAACATTATTTTATAAAAACAAAAAAAAAGGAGTTTCAACTTTTGGTGCTAAAAATCTGTTTTTTTGTCATACATTTATGGCGGTGATTATGTAATAATGTACCATATAGAAACATTACAAAGAACAAAATAAAAATGTATAAAATAAAAAAAAATAATAATGGAGCTTGCCTTCAAAAGTTGGTCTTGTGCACACACACACACACACACACACACACACACACACACACACACACACACACACACACACACACACACACACACACACACACACACACACACACACACACACACACACACACACACACACACTTTTCTTTTACAAATATTATTAACACATATTGTGATCTCACACACACACACACACACACACACACACACACACACACACACACACACACACACACACACACACACACACACACACACACACACACACACACACACACACACACACTTTGTTTCTGGATGCTGCCATGGTACTTTTGTGTTTTCCTTTGTGGGTGTTGGGTGTTGCGTCAAACAGGACGAGCCCAAGCAGGACTGTGGTTTGATCTCCCGCCAGGCACTGACGGCTGCGATTCTCTGAGTTTTTTGTTTTTTTTTGTTTTAGGCTGACCTGTCTGTACGTGCAGATGATGATCTCCCTCAGGTGGTAGTGCATGGGGGTCATGGTCTCGCTGACCGAGTCCAGGGCCATGTCCACCTCGCGCTTCATCCGATGGCCGTCGGGGAGCAGGCGTACCAGCTGCATCACCACCTGAACCACAGCCAAAACACCCACATTTTAGGCTTTGTCAACATTAATATTAATATGTGATTGTAATTATTGGGAAGAAGCAGTACTGTAAAAACCTTTAAAACAAAGGTTGTCAAGATCGTGACTTGTTTAGTTGACGACAATTAACTGTGAATAATGATTTAATTATCTTTTGTTCATTTTGTGCGACATAATAATAATAATAATAATAATAATAATAATAATAATAATAATAATAATACAATACTATGTTTAAGCCTATAACAGCATAATAACACACATCCACCAAATAAAGAAGAGACACTTATTGACATTGACCCCTGGAACATAAAAATCCGCTACACACTACATTTTCCTCAACCCGACTAATAAAAATGCACTAAATTCACATTTGACCACAAAAAAAAACTGCCTAAACGTTGGGTTAAAATTCCCCTCGGAATTGGGTGGAAACATACGATTGAGGAATCGGACAAAAATCCTCGCAAAAAGGATTGCGATGGGCCCAGTTAGTGGCGATCGGACGGACGTTTACGTCACAGTCGGGGCGGCTCTAAATACAAATAAAATCATAAAAGATCATCGTCTAGGATTCTAGCAGTCACAGATTTCCAACACCAGACAACCTCGTCTTCTGTCTGACTCGGAAGGAAACAAAAAGCTGAGCTGACCCAGAGCGACCCCTCTCTTTTGGCGTGCATGCAGGGCTGGTGTTGGGGGCCCACATGCCGCTGCGGGATTGACCAGCGGAAGCCAGGGCGTGATCTCAATGGCCGTGGATGTACGCACAGTGTGAATAACAAACAAAGAACTATTTTCTCGGCTCCCGCAGTCCCCTGCGCAGACTGCGACAACACGCCGCGGGATTGAGGATTATAAAAAAAACAACAACAATAAAAAATAAAAATAAAAGAACTTTGTTGACGCACCGGCCACAGCTGGTACACACTTTCCCCCCCCGTAGATACCACTGATAATAACGGTAACCAGGCAGCTGGGGAGCAGGCAACAAGGCGACCGGCAGGGGCAGGGAACAGAACAGGCCTCCAGGCAAAGAGCCCCCCCCCCCCCAACCCCACCACCGGCATGCTTGTCAGGCTGCCAAGAAGCCCTGACATCAGCAGGCGGCCCGTGGCGAGCTGCAGGACCCAGCGGGCGCAGGCCATTAACTGCAGACAGCTGTTTGGTCGGAGGCGGAGAAATTCCGCCGTGATGCCTTTCCGAGGACAAAGTGAAACCAAACGGGGTCTGACGGTACGCCGCTCCGCCAAACCGCCACCGCGACTGCACACCTGGTCGGGCGACAAATGGCTTTCCTTCTCTCTTTCCCTCCTTCTTTATTTTCCTTCTTTCTTTCCTTCGGAGCCGGAGCCAAGGCCTCCGTAGCAACGGCTCCGTGTTTCCCGGAGGCGCCCCGCGGCCGCGTTGCCGTGCTCGCCGCGGCCCGTTGGGCTTTTAATCCGCCTGCGTTCAGGGCGGTGAACGCAGGGCGATTCAGTGTCACAACACAGAGGGGGACGGCGCCAATTCAGGAGAACTCTTCAGACGAGAGAGAGAGAGAGAGAGAGAGAGAGAGAGAGAGAGAGAGAGAGAGAGAGAGATTTGGGCGGGGATGGGAGGGGGGTTCTTACTTTGAAAAGGCTGTGGCATGTCTTTTCAAGTCCGCATTTGGTGCAAAGCCTAATGTAAAATAGTCCTAGGGGGTGGGGATGAATGAATGAATAACACTAATAATTATTATAATAATAACTTAAAAAAAAACATCACCATGGTACACACAGACTCAAAAACACAGGTTTTTCCCCACCTCAAATTCCCCCTTTGTGTACTTGGCATCGGGAACGCTCACAATTTCCTCATCGCTGAATTCGGGAAAACCCTGTGGGGAGAAACGCATCATTATCATAAATAAAAGAAAAGAAGAAAAAAAAACAAAAAACATAAAAAAAAGTCTGCATGCGTCCTCGTGGGTTTTTGGCCGTTACGTTAAAGTGCCAGAGAGTGAGGACGGCGATGACCATGGCGGTGGTGGTCCGGCCCTTGCCGTTGGAGCAGTTGAAAACGAAGGCAGCGCGCGAGTCGTCCCCCAAGGAGCTCTTCATGGCCTCCATCAGCTTGTCAAAGTCCTGAGGGTTAGTGCGCACACACACACACACACACACACGCACACACACACACGCGCGCAATGCATGTGGTGATTGGTTTGTTTTGGGCTCTTTTCTTGTCGTTACCACATTGCTCCATTAGAGGGCGCACAGTGCTTAGTTATTTTCAGTCTTCTGCATTACAACAAGATCATATGGTCATATGATCCCATTCCATCATGTTTGGGTTGTGACTTTGTGGATGCGTGTGCGTGTGTGTGTGTGTGTGTGCGTGCGTGCGGCTGGGTCAGGGCGTTACCTCCTCCCTGGGCGTGCTGCACTCGGGCAGCGGGATGCGTTTGTAGACGAGGCCCTGGTTAGAGCTCCTGAGCCGGCCGAACACCTCCTGGACGCTCTGGCAGCTCTTGAACAGCCTCATCTGCTTGTCCTGCTCCAGCGTCACCTCCAGCCACTTCTGGGCGCGCAGGACCTCCTCCTTGAGGGAGGTCTCCAGTTTCTGCCGGTATGGGATGGGGGGGGGGGGGGGGTCCTTTCGTGACTAATAGTTTTCATGTTCAGTGTGAAACTCGAGCTTGTTCTGATGCACACAGAGCTGCAATTCTGCCGGAACTGATGAATTGGTGCAGCCTTGCAATTTTGACCTTGCGACACAGGAGCTCGTTTTTTCGTAACTCCGAGACGTTCATGAGAAACTCATCGCCTCCCCTATTCCCTTTACCTCTATTTGGAGGGCGTCGCAGGACGGGACGGGGATGGCCTGGTCCAGCACGGTGGGCTCTCTGGGGGTGAAGACCTGGCCGTTGCCTTCCAGGACCAGCTCCTCCTGCAGGTTGACCCACAGCACGTGGCTGTGCTGCCTCTTCTGGTCCGTCAGGTGGGCCAGCACCGCGTCGGTGGCCTGAGCAAAGGTGAAACAACGTCCACGTGACGGCCGCGAGACGAGCCGGGTAGATCGCGAGATCCGCCCCTCTGTCTCCAGTGCCGTTAAGAGTACATCGGACTAATGTCGCTCTCGTAAATATTCATGAGTGCAAGCGATGGGTAATAATGCTAATGATGGACACAGCGGTAAATGAATCAAGGGGATGGTGGTGATTATCAACCTTCCCTGGAGCATTTGCATTTCAATAACCACCAGTAAAGGTTAATGATCAGCACTAGATGTTGCACGCAGCGCTGCAGAGGATTTCCTTAATGAGACCCCGGCTGTAAACCTCAGCCTCACCTTTCCATGTAGGTCCTCAAAAAAAGGTACACAGAGCATCTCGGAGCCATATAGTTCTTACAAATAAGCCATTTCCAAACAGAGTAATCAGAGTGTTATAAAAGGGGAAAAACGACTCGTCGCAGCACCTTGTTTCTCCAGGCGACAACAGCGCTAATCCAGGTTTGTTATGGCACATCCTTATCAGAATTTACTTATTAACAGAGTGGGGGGGGGGGGGGTTGCCAGTACCTCCGCTGTGGGCTGAGCCATCCCATAAACAGGCATCTTGGGCACGCGTCTGAAGTTGGCCACCTTCATCTCCTTCACCGTGCTGAGAACATCTGGAGCCAGGTACTCATCAGCGACCTGGACAGGATACACGGTGGTAAATCAGGATCCTAACAGCCTCTCTGTTGTTCACTCAATTTTATTTATTTAATTTTTATTAAAATAAAACAATAAATAAATAATAAATAGATCAAATGAAATAAATGAATGAATGAATAAATAATTGTTAACTCTAATTTATTTATTTTTGTTTTAACGCTGCTTTATTTTATTATTCTTAATTTTCTTTTTTGTTAACTCTATTTTAACATCTAGTGTTACCTCACAGAATAACTAATATGATTGACATTTTGTGTGGCAGACGTTATTCCTCGTGTTTTCTTAGTGACGCAAGCAAACCATTCGTGCGTTGCGAACAAATCTTTTAAATGATTCAGGAGTCGGGAGTCACTCCAGCAAGAGCCATTGAAGTCATTGAACACTTTGCATTCTTCCGCAAATATCAATAATTGTTTCATAGAATTAAAGGAAGAACTTTGTGCATTCCATCGACCGAATCAAGCCAACAAAGAGTTAAAAAAATAGAACGACTCTTATTTAGCGACTCCTCAAGAACTGTCTCTCAAAAAAAAAAAAAAAAAAAAGGTCAAACCTTTCATCACTAGTATTCATGCTTGTTTGGGTTTGGGTCTCACCAGTACGCGGGCTCCCCTGGTGACCAGGTCGGCGGGGGCAGACAGCTCCGACAGGTCCATGCAGGACAGCAACCTGTAGAGCCAGGCCCGGCCACACATCCACTGGCTGAAACTGGACACAAAAGCCAGAGGATACTGCAAAGCACACACACAGCACACAAACACAAAGTTAGACCTATTCAACTTATGACATACTTATTGTCCATTTCATAAAGTTTAATATTACTATTATTGTCATCAACATTATTATTATTATTATTAATATCATTATTAATTTAATTTATCAACAACAATAATAATAATAATAATTTATTATTATTACTAATTATTATTGTTATTAATAACAATAATAATAATAATAATAATACATTTTATTTGCATAGCGCTTTTCTCAATGCTCAAAGACACTTTACATTAAACATAAAACAGACGAAAAGTACGAATTTTAAAAAATTACAAATATTTGTTCTTTTCATGTTTGTTTTACATTTTATTTTCCTGCTTTCACCTGTTCGTGAAGGTACGCATTGAATACGATCAGGTAGAAATAGCGCTCCAGGCTCCGCATGGTTCCATGGAGGAAGTAGTCTTTGGTGCTGCTTCCCTGGAGAAAATTTCAAAAAATAAACAATAAGAATCAGTCGCAGTGGATCCGAGGCGTGCGGTGTTTACATGAACGGGATGGTTGATTGAACGCTCAAACTGCACGGAGGTCGTCGAGACGCCCCGACGCTCCGCATTAAAAGGCAATGAACAGTTCCCTTGACCTTGATAAATCAATAACATTTTGGGAGTATTGACTGCCGCGCGCGCCTTGGAAGTGAAACTACTCAACCTGCAGTGCTGCTGGAAGGCAGGCCGTGGGCAGCACCTACCTGGATTTGATAATCTTCTCCAAGACCTTCCAGCTTACTCTTGTTCTCGTATATCGCTTCTTTGATATTGTGCATCTCTGAACATAGGTCGATGGCCTGGTCAACCTATCGGACATGAAAACAGTATATATATATATATATATATATATATATATATATATATATATGTTAATAAAATAATCATTAACTTTTGTGTGTGATAGAAGTGGTGACGCGGTAAATCGGCTTCCTCCACCTCCTCCATGATCTGCTGTCCGTCCGGCAGCTTGCTGATCAGAGTCTGAATGACCCGGAACAGCGGCTTGGGCTCGGAGGCTGCGATGTCCTCAGCTCTGAAAATATGAGGTGAGCAATGTCTGAGCACCGGCGTAATATATTATTATAATCTTAGGTTTATGTGCTGTATGTCCACACTTTACACTGAATCCGACAAACGACAAGTCCTCGCCGGAAGTCTCATTCGTTTCTATGGAGAGTTGGAGAGGTTTTGTTTTGTTTTTTTTAATTGGAACTGGGCTTAAAATTAAAAGTCAATAATTAATGTATATATTAAATAATGAAATTAACACTGGGTGTCACCATATTCACAATCAATAAATCTGTTTTTATATGACTTTTTTAATCTGTGCACACTTGACAAGCACTATATAAATTAAGGTGAACTCTCAATTATGGGAAACATCCAGCAAACATAAGCAAACTACTCGCTGCTGTACTGGACAACGAGCTCATATTTTGTGATACAAAATCCAGACGCATGCACTACTCACACTGGACACCGGAGGGCGGAGGGTCGGACAGTACTGTCGGATTGGTTTTCGGATTCAGTGTAAAGCGAGGTTGCGGTCCACCGCACCACAGCTTTTTTCAGTTTTACTAAATTGGAACGGGGACGGAGAGCTCTTACGACGGTGGTTCTTTTGATGACATGCACCTCAGGCGGTTCATGGCCAGCGTGCCCAGGATCATGGCCAGGTTGGTCCGGCCGACGCCCACCTGGCAGCTGAAGAGCAGGGCGGGGAGAGGCCTGGACGGGTCCTTCCCCAGACTCAGGCTGGGGCTCTCCTGGAGAAAGGGAAAACGGGGAAGGAAAAAAAAAAAGGGCCAGAGAGGAGGAGAAGGGATTAGATAAGACAACGAAACAAGGTAGAAACTTAAGAGGTTGCTTGGGTTGCCTTACAACGAAATGCGAAAAATAAGGGAAACGTCCAAAACGTCCACAATCACCGATTTACCAAACATGGCCTGCCAGGCAGCGCCATTCTAAGCAAAGTCCAACGCGACGGAGCAAAAGGAATGACGCTGCCAAAACGGAGAAGGGCAAAAAGAAAGAGCGAGGGGAGGAGGAGGGGGGGGGGGTGACTGTGGCACTGATAAACACACAACTTAGAGAGAAAATAAATTGAAAGAAAAAAAAAAATTGTAATCAAAAGAGGAACCGCTCTCCAACCATGGGGAACTCGACGACCGCCGCAGCCCCGGGAAGTTCCTCCATAAAAGGGCAGAAAAACAGGACAAAGAAGACGGGGCACGTCCCGAGCCGAGGGGCTGGCGAGACGGAAAGCAGACCGAACGGAACGGCCCTGGGCTCCATCCCGGAAGGCTGGAAAAGGCAGGACGCGAAAGCCCGTCTGACAGGAGGATCACCGCCGGGGTTCATGACCGCACGCGATGGATGGTGCAATTAGGTGGGATCGAAAAAGTGAGGAAGGTGTCGGAGGAAAAAAACAAAAAAAAAACCAAAAAAACAAACGCCCTCGCTGAGCCTCTCCAGATGGTCTCGCACAAGTCCAGCACCGATTCGTTTCCGTGAAGGGAACGTCAAAACAAGTGGTCAAAAGCGATACGATTAATGAATCCCTCACAAAACCCCGGGCCGGAAAAGTTGCTTCTTCTTCGTGGTTGGTTTTGGTGGAGAAACGAGTGAGAAGCGTGAGTGTCGTGCTCCGAGCAGCGTTCTGAGCGACTTTACCCTGAGTATGCTGACGAAAGCGTCAAAGTCGTCCTCCAGGGGCGCTCCCTCCATCGGGAGGGGCAAGCGGTAGTACCTGCAAAGACGTGGGAAAATAAAAGGGTTACGGTTGATAGATCCAAAAAAAAAAATTTTTATAAAAAAATAATAAATAAAATCATACATCACCAGCATACTATTTACTACAAGTATTATGTTTGAAAACATAGTATGCGACAATAATGTGCGAAAAATACCACATCAATATATACTGAGCCACACAGCACAATATAGTCGAACAATAAACTATCATTCTAATATCGAGAGATTTAAAGCCTCTAAATTTTCATGTTTAAAATAATGGTGATTATGGTTAAAAAGTGCAGTAAATAGTGCAAAACAATAAAGCAGTGCAGTGATTATTAGTTATCATTACAATTATTTTTATTTGTATTTAAAAGGTAATGAAGTCATAACGCTTTAGTTAATAGAGTTGTCCTTCATAAACCAGTGACATTGTTTTTATTTTGTGTTTGTAATTTGTGGTCTTTACAAAAATTCCGGCCTCACCCGTGACACACTACCACATTGATCGCCAGAGTGATCCCTAAATTTGCGGATTTTGCCGCAAAGGAATGTCAAGTTAAACATGACTTTCTTCGTGTTTTCGATTGACGTTCACATTAAAAAAATAATAATAATAATACACATTTGATCACATTTGTCCCTTTCTCGATCCTAAATATTGTGGTGTTTAGTCAAATGCCGTCTTTGGTACTGTAGGTGGCGGCACACTGTGTGTAGACAGCGAGCAAGACGTGACCCGACATCCGGCCTTGCTCACCGCCCCCCTCCGTGCCCCCTCGCCTAATCCCCCCCCCGAACCCCACGTGGAGAGTGCAGTCCCCGCGAGGGACGCCGGTGAGGGATCACGGTCGCCGCCGAGGGCCGCATCGCCTACTCCCCAGAGGCGCGGAGCCCGGCGCCCTATATTAAAGAGGCAGTACAGGAGCGTAGCGCCTCCGGGTACTCGGGAGAAGGAGAAGATTCTGTTCTTCTCGCCCCGGGAAACGTCATGAGAGAGAAGTGACTCAACAAATGCGATCGAAGGCCGGGTGCCGCCATCTTTAATTGCCGCCCCCGCCACTCCCTCTCAGCCGGCGCGCTCTCTCGCTCCCTTTGCACACAAACAAAAACCCCTCTTTACGAGCCGCGGCAGATCGCCCCGCGTGCGTTAGCGGCAATTAGAGCGGAGCGCCCGAGCGGAGAAACAGAAAAATAAATGAATAAAATCACAATGTAAACAACCTGTAGTGCGGCGCGGTGAACATGGGCCTCTTATAGACCTCCTCCGTCACGTGGATGTCCTCCTCGCACGTGATGGTCACCTTCTGCGGCTCGTCCTTGAAGTACTCGATGTCGCTGTAGACGTAGAAAGCGCTCTCGCTGAGCTTGGCGAAGTCGTGGAGCTAGAGGAGGAGGAGGAGGAGGAGGGAGGGGTGGGGAGGGGAGGAAGAGAGGGGACGACACGTATTTGGATAACGGTGCTTGGGTCGAGGGTCGGGGGGGGGCTGTGGAGGAAGTGTTGCAGCGGTTGGGGTCACCTCCTTCCTGATGGTCAGCTCCAGGCCCTCCACCAGCTCCTCGCTCCCCAGCCCGTGGAGGTTCTCGTGCAGGTTCTCCTTCCTCCTGGGGGTGTAGGGCACAAAGTCGCCGTCCTTGTGCAGGAAAACGACCGGCTCCTCTCTCACACAAAGGAAAATGACCTCCTGTTTGCCCAAAAAAAAAAAAAAAAGGATGGAAATTGAAATAAAAAGCTCCTTCAGAGAAGATGGCTGCTGCTGCTTCTGCTGCAAACGAGGGCAAATGGAAACACTGTTGTCATCCAACATTAAAAAAAAATAAAAAATAAAAGAAATATCAAAAAACACTTGAGTCAGGAGTTTAGAATGCGCTAATATATAATTTGGTTAAATTCATTTCAATTATGGTTACTTTCCAGCGGCTGTAAGCAGATGGGGATTCTTTTTCCACACGGGCCACATTACCGCGACTTTCTGTTTGCCACCCACAGCCGGGACCCAGCACTTGACTCCACAAATATTTACAGACAACACGGCGAGCAGGCAGCTCGGCCAGACAGCGAGGAGGACAAATAGGAAGCAGATAATCAGTCCGGCAGGCCGCAAACAAAGGAGGGGTGCGATGATGTGCTTGGGTCACAAATTATTTATCATCTGACATATATATTATTATATATGGGGGGAACAAAACATCACCTCGTGGCCCTGTGCCTGCAGCCGCTGGAGGACGTGCTTGAAGCCGTTGAGGCTGGGCTGGCCCATCCCGTACAGCGGGTAGGACCCTCTCGCTTTGCGGAAGTTGGGAGCGCCGTAGCTTCCTGTGGTGCTGAGGACGTCGGCCTTGCTGTACACGTCCTGCACCATGAAGTACTCTCCCTGTGAAGCATGAGAGACACACACACACACACACACACACACACACACACACACACACACACACACACACACACACACACACACACACACACACACACACACACACACACACACACACACACACACACACACACACACAAGGAAGGCATCACAAAGTCAACTCTTGCCTCCATTCCACATTCTGCAATTGCAAATTAAAACTCCGGGCTTGACACACTGAGGAAACAGCGGCTGGAGGAGGAGGAGGAGGAGGAGGAGGAGGAGAAGGAGAAGAAGAAGAAGAAGAAGAAGCAGCAGCAGCAGCAGCCCTGTCGGAGCAGGCAGAGGAGATCAAAGCCCCTCGTACGAGGGTGACAACGTTCCTGATTCAATGGAAGCATTCCTATCATAAAACCACGCATGACAATGTTCCTCTTTGTGTATTGTATAAATATATATAGAAAAATATAAATTTGAGATGGAAATTTACAAAATACAGATTTACGCTTGCAAAACACATAGGGTTTGTAGCCTTTAATGTTATATATTAATATGACGATTGTGGTTATTATCTCAGGTAAAAATTCAAGTTTAGCCCCATTTTTTGATGCTTTTCAGGCCATCATCTGTAGAAACTTTTATTTTACAAATAGTATTAACACATATTGTGATGACACACACACGCGCGCACACACACACACACACACACACACACACACACACACACACACACACACACACACACACACACACACACACACCACAACTTTTCCTCACCTGAACCAGATAGTGCTCAGGCATGTTGTCCGAGATCCGACCCACTTTGTAGTTGATCTTGAGGATGTCATCGTGAATCTGAAATTCCTGTCGGCAATTATACCTAAAAAAAACAACAACAACGACGACAACAAAACAAAGATGGTGATGCCAGGACCTCGACAGCGGGAAAGGGCAATTTAATTACCGGCGTCTATTTGCCCCGGGACTGAGCCTGTATCTGCTGAATCCCGGATTGACAAATGAGATGATAACGGGGGCAAACACTGTGGTGTGGGGGAAGACGGGGGAGGGAGGGTGGGGGGGTGGGGTGTGTTGGGTCACCCTGATCAAAGCGTATTAACACCCAATTGTGAGTACGTGGATTCAGGGGAGGAACTTACGTGATGACAACAGGTGCCACTTTGTTGGTGATAATGGACTTGGCCTTGTTGCTGTGGATGTTGACCGTCTGGAAGGAGCTCATGCTGAGGGACTGCCTGCTGTCTGCCATCCCGTTGCCATGGACACCCTCAAGTGGCGACGCGGGGGAGAGCGGTGGCGGCACGGCGCTGGCGGTCGTACCCATGCTCCACAAGCAGCTGCGCGGACGACACGGCAGCCGAGTCAGAAGGCGCTCATGGCGGGAGCCGATTGTGTATTCGTTTTAGGGAGTCACAGGCTTTCTTTGATGTGCCACACACTTACAGATTCAATACATTTTTTTCTGTGACTTAAATACAAATAAATACAAAAATACTAAACACTGCAATCACTACCATTACGTAAAATCGCAAGAACATACTTAATATTTAATTAACAATTCATTTTAACAGGGATGAATAATAATCCATACTCTAGGTTATTATTCTTCCCTATTCAAAACACTGTACATACTGTATTGAACACTGTACATAGATGCATATACAGTTTTTTGGGATTATGATTTTTTTTTTTGCTTATATCTCTGGCCTATGAATATTTGTTTGCTTTTTGCTTATTTTTTTCCCGATTTACATTTTCTTTTCTTCCTACTTTTGCAGGGCTCGTCCCTAACCGGTGCGACTGCACGCGACAAATAAAGAATGCTGAATCTTCAGTCTTGAATCTTACACGCATAAAACAAAAACACATTCTCACATAGCACTTCCCAAATCATGCATATTTAATCACGCAATTTAAAAAAAGAAGCTTTTCTTGATGCACAAACAGGAATCATTTCCAGTCAACATCAACATCATGCAGTTGAAGGGATGAGGGATTTTTCCTCTCCATCTTGGATGTAAACACGCTGTGTGTCAGTAATGTGGCTGAGTGTGACTGTATTTATATGTTAATCATAACCTCCGGAACAATCCGGCCAGGAATCTTAAGCATCGACCGGCCCCACACTCACTAAGTAAACACGAGCCTCGCAGCGAGCTCCCAGGATAAACAAACCAATTGCACTGCAGAGCCGCCGCAGAGTGTCGTCGGGGCCCCGCCGCTCCGGGCCCCCGACGAGAGAATCAACATCGACTGTCGTCTTTCGGAGAGACACCGAGATAAGAGCCCACGAGCTGGAGCACATCCAGGCACGCACACGCACACGCACACCCACGTGGAGAACACACACCTCTCCGGCAGGATACAGCAAATGGACACCAATGAGAAATACAGTATAATCACTTGATATCACACACACACACACACACACACACACACACACACACACACACACACACACACACACACACACACACACACACACACACACACACACACACACACACACACCAACGCTTTAACACATCAGAGCGGATCTGTCATCCCAGACGCTCCAGAGCGCCCGGGTGTGAAGTCGAAAAGCTTTGAAACGAAGAGCCCACTCACCCTCTCCCTCTCCCTCTCCCTCTCTCTCTCTCTCTCTCTCTCTCGCTCCCTCTCTCCCTCTCTCTCTCTCGCTCCCTCTCTCTCTGCGGAGTGAGAGAGAGAGTGGGCTTTGAAAGGCATTGGGGCTGAGTCACTGCGGCCCCCTTTGTTGTGTCTGGGAGTCAGTGGGCAGGTCAGCCTGGCTCTGGGAGACCTCGCCATGTGGAGGAGAGAGAGAGAGAGCGAGAGAGAGAGAGAGAGAGAGAGAGAGAGAGAGAGAGAGAGAGAGAGCGGGAGAGAGAGAGAGAGAGAGAGAGAGAGAGCCCTACTTCTCCAAAATATAGCAAGTCCAAGTCAAAGCCCAAGTCAAAAAGAAGACGGAGCAGCGTCTGCGCACTCGGCGGTGTGACTGGGGAAACCTCTGTTATGGTCTTGAAAAGCACGGCGGAGTAAAAAACAATAGTCCAAATTTTACCCAAAAGGAAAAAAAAGAGAGAGCTTTCGGCGGAAGCCATTCCCCTAATTCAGCACGGTCGGTCGAGACCTTTAATTCCGCGCAGCACCTTCCCCTCACGGCCTCAAAGTTGTCATTTCCAGCTCCGGTCGAGTCCCTGCCACAACATTTCCGACCTGCCCACTTCCCACTCGCATTCACGCCGTCAACAGCCGCCCGATCGTTCGGGGGGTGGAAAAAAAAAAGGGGGGGGGGGGGGGGGGGATAATCTTACGTCCTGGGAGGCGAGCTTGGCGTTCCTCCGGACCCCTTTCTGCGCTGCTTGCTTTCCGCCATGGTCCGAAAGAGTGTGTGAACTTGGCACCGAATCCAAGAGAAAAACCTCTTCTTCCTCCTTCCTCACCACCCCACCCCACCCCACCCCCCCCACCCCAACCCCAACCCCCGCCGCGGCCGCCCCCTTCGGCTCTCCCCTCCTACTACGGGGCCCGGATCACTCGCTCGGTCGGGAGGGAGGGAGGGAGGGGGGGGGGAAACACCCCTCGCATGGAACTTTAAGAGCGGCGGCAGTCGCGGCGTTTGCCCGTTAAGGACAACTTCTGATTCCCCCGCCCCCCATCTCCTATCTCCCGTGACGTTGCGAGGTCCAGGCCGGAGGCTCGTGCCTCTGCAGAGCGAGACCGGGGGGGTTGAGGACGTGATTGAGGTACATCTGGCGGCCAGATGGCTCCCGCTCGGCGCTCCTTCCGCCTGGACTGGCCAACCGCGCACAAAAAAGACCCCAGCTTTAAAAAAGTAAGCACCGCCGGCCGAGGCCAGAAGCGGACCGGCGGGGCCAGACGCGGACATCACAGGGGCGGCTTTGAGGACTTTTTATCCGGTTTCCCCTTTCATCGCACTGTTCCCTTGCCGCCGCGACGGGCGCTCGGGCCAACTTTGCCATCGCAAGCCGCTCACCAGGGTCGGTGGCCCCTCGGTCACCTTGGTCACCCCCCCCCCCAAAGAAAAACACCGAAACATAAATAAAAATGGACAAAAATGTCACTTCCTAAGAGTGGTCCCGCCCCGCCCCCCGGGAGAGCACTTCTTGTTTGGACCGCGCACAGATGTTTTCACCATCACGGTGCACGGTCACTTACCCGACTTTTATTTTCAATTACCACGCCGCCTTCCCGACGAAACAAACAACAGGCGTTTAAGCGGCAATCACGGTCATTCACCGTTCTACGAATCCCACATACAGCGCGGCCAGAGGCTGTAAAACCGTCCCGTGCGTGTGTGTTATTTACGTCGCGTCTGGATCCAGTCCAGCGGACGCGCGCCGGGAAACGCTCTTTTTTTTGTCGTTTTTTTTTCCGAGTTTCACCTCCGTGAGTCAGACTGACCGCGTCCAGGTGCCCCCCCCCCCCCCCGACCGTCTGACTCCGGCCCACGCCACTCACGGTAGTCTCGGGCTCCCGCTCTGGTCTAGAGGGCGGGCAGCCGGGGCGGAGGCCCGGGCAGAAATAGCTCAGAGTCATAAACATCCTCCTTAGAAGCCAATCGAGGCGACTCATCAGAGCTGCCTGTTTATTCCACGTCATGCAGGGCACGGCCGCGCCGCTCGCCAGGCTGATAAAAGCCCCAGACTTTCCGCGGCTTTTTTCTTCGGCGTTGCCAGAGGGCGAAAAAGGGGAAACAATCCCTTAAGGGGGGGGACGACTATAAAATAAACACGGCAGCAAAAGCCGAGTAAACGAGACTCGTTAGGTTTCGCAATGCTTTGAAGCCGGAGGCTGGGCGTGAGCACCTACAGCCCGCATCCGGGGCGCCGCGGCGATATGCGTCGGGGGCCGAGCTCGGTCAGCGGGATGGCTATTTAAAGGTTGCTACAGAGGGCGAAAAAAAAAAAAAAAAAAAAAAAAACGCACCGCGGACAAAGTAAGAATAAAGACCATGGAAACCGGAGCCTCTCCGCCTCGTCCGCCAGCGCTGCTCCATTCAAGGGGGGCGGCCTATTTAAATTCTGCCCATGTCCCGCTCTGCCGTCGCAGCTCCTTCAGACAAAAGGGCTTCGAGTGTAGACAGGAAGGAGGGTGCAGCTGCAGGATGCATCTGTCGGTGGCCCGTCTCACAAGAGGAAGGATGCGGGGTGCTCTTCATTCAAAACGAAGGCGGGTTTCGCGAGAGACGGCGCTCCTTTTTTTTTCCCGCAAGCCGCCCCTTAAAAAATAATTTCCACGATTGAGATTTGGGAAGCGTGCGTCCGCCGGGCGCAACGGACACATTTATATTTATTCTATCCGAGGAGGACACGCTCTCGACCGGTTTCCGCGGCGCCTATTCATTAGGTCTGACAATGCCGGGCCTGTGGCAGCCCCCGTGGCCACACCAAAACAGTCCCCCCCCCCCCCCCAGGGCTCTGAATGAGACCCCATGTTTGTGCGGGTTGTTTTTGGAATCGTCCGCAGCTCCTGATCACCATCCAGTGAATCGCCCTGCTCCTTATCTCAAGGGTTTCAATGGAATCATACCAGTGAGCGCGCGCGCGCACACACAGACACACAGACACACACACACACACACACACACACACACACACACACACACACACACACACACACACACACACACACACACACACACACACACACACACACACACACACACACCTTTCAGGAGAGGGGCAATCGCACCTTGACAGGAAATGCTTAGTGGGACCCTTTTGAACTTCCTCCCTGCAGCTGTACACGTCTCTCACCAGAGAGGCAAGGGGGTTGCAGAGAAGTGTGACTCCACAGGACAATGCGAGTTCCTGCACCAAACATCACAGCAGTGCAGGGAAGTGAGCTCAGTGCTTCCTCCAAAGGAATATTTTGCCCCCCGCCCCCCTCTTCCACGGTGCTAGTGTCTGCATTGTGCATTGGGAGCCCGCTCGCATATTCGGTGATGGGTCCTGTTTCGAAAGAAAACATCCAGGAGCCTGGCCGCAAAGAGGCCGTGGCAACCGGAAAGCCACAATGCCGACTCTTTGAGGATGTAATTACTAGATCTAGTTTCCCCCCGACTGCGAGACTTTTCATATAACACCTTAAACCTCCGCGTCTTAAACAAGGCCCCCTCTCGAAAGAGGACATGAATCAAGTGACTACATTTCAGCTTTTTGTCACCCCCCCCCCCCTTTTTTCCCCCTACGAGGGCTCTGAATTGTGCTGCTAAAAACGGGTGCGCGGGTCTATTTTTAAACCGTCGCCTGTAATTTTCTTTCGCTTCAAAATGCCAGTTTGATCTGCTGTGATTTCAGGGCTGAGGTAATGTGGTTTTTCATTTTGCTCTCAGACCCGGCGCACAACTGACAGCGTCGCGTCGTCCCAGCCTAAAAACAACCAAATAAGGATGCGCACTATATCCCGGCATGTCTT
The DNA here is from genome assembly GCF_960531495.2 of Zeus faber. NCBI lineage: Eukaryota > Metazoa > Chordata > Actinopteri > Zeiformes > Zeidae > Zeus > Zeus faber. The sequence continues at coordinate 18,142,772 of NC_137207.1, forward strand.
CGCTTCAATTTTTTTTTCTTTTCTTTTTTTAAACGTGAGCTTCAGAAGCGCACATCCGACCGACATAGTCTCCCGACTGGGTGCGAAGGTCCGACGTAGAGCATGAACTGGAGAAGGTAACTCAGTAAATGTACCTGACACAGTGGGTCAAAAGACTCCGCAGATCGCCCGAGAAGGTTCCCAGGTCTCACGCGCACGTGCACACACACACACACACACACACACACACGCGCACACACACCTAGAAAGTACCGAGACGAGGGCTCTCCAGCAGCGGCGGCGGTGGCGGCGGCGGCGGCAGCGACGGTGGCAGCGCTCTCAGTCAGACATGGGTCCAGAACCTCCCTGGTCCCTGCCCACGGACTCGGGCTACGACAGGCAGAGGTCTCGCATCATTAACGCACCCTCATAAAGAGAGTGGGATGAGTCAACAGGAGAGTGTCCTTCGCTGAGGGATAGAGTCCAAACAGACACAGGGAGAGAGAGCGAGAGAGAGAGAGAGAGAGAGAGAGAGAAAGGGAGAGAGGGAGGGGGAGGGACAGAGAGCTGCAGAGCTGAACCTCCAGCCTCGGCGTCCTAGAGACAGAGCGGTGACGGAGCGTCCGCCCCACCATGTGCTGTGTGAGTGAGTGAGTGTGTGAGTGCCTGTGTGTGTGTGTGAGTGTGTGTGTGTGTGTGTGTGCACAAGGCGTGCGGACTAATTTGGCGCGGCCGGTGTTTGGGAGCGTAACAGTGTTCCGTTTCATGCGAGCGTCTCTTCCAGCGGGGAGGATGCGGGGGCGGAACGCAGGAAGCCTCGCTTGCTCATCGCCCCGCTCCGCCGTCCAATCAATAGCCGAGGCTCCCGGCAACACAACGCCTCCCACGCAAGGGGTTCACAATAGCCTCCCAACACATTGAGCAACAAGCAATTTAAGTGTGTTACTACACAGAGGAGAGAGTGGCTGTGACGCGGGGCACTGTAAAAGCAGCACGCAGGTGACAGCATGTAAGCCCAATTCATTATGACGCACTAATTACTTCATTCATTAGCAGTTAACACACGCCATGTTGGGGGCGGTGGCAAATAGACTTACAGCTGGGCAAATACTTGGGAGTTAAGCTGGAGGGTTTGCTGCGAGGGGCCGAGTGCTGCACCCCCGACGGAGGGGTTTAGACAAACACCCCCTCCGAGCGGAGCGCAGAGAAAAGTAAAACAATGCTGGGATATTGGATATCGGGGCAAAGCTGGAAATCTCTGGGTTAATATGTGAGAAAATCAGCACGATGCGCCGCACTGTCAGCCCGCCGCCTATATACACACACACACACACGGATCAAATCCACCACCCGTGGCACTGCGCTGATTTTTTTTTACAGCCCAAATTTGAAAAGGGAAGGAAATGAGACTGCACCGCAACAAACGGGCCGCCTTGCTGGGGCGGAGTGCCCTTATGCAGAAGCTTGTTTAACGGGTGATCTGTCACAAGGCAGCATCCGAGGTAGGGTTGGCCGTGTGCTCGATGTGAAATAGACTCTGCCGTTGCGCCACACCTGCTCCTTCCTTCCCGAGTCTGCGTTGAAGTTCTTGCACAATCCGAGGCAAAAGAAAAAAACGAGAAAAAAAACGCTGTCGTCGTCATGCATGCACAAAGTGCAGAAGAGAAGCCGCCGTACTACTCAGAGTTCTGATCTCAGAGTTCTGCCGATGTGACATGTCGGAGCTCCCATCGACAGAGTGATGATCGCAAGTCGGATGGGAAAAGGGTTTGGAAAGGATCCGTCCCGTGACAGCTTATAAGAAACTTCCTCCCTTCTGTCTCGGCAGACTTTAAAATAGATATGAGCACAAGGGTAATATCATCTGTCCAGATCCCGAGCAAGAGCCTTTCCGCGCACGTACACACGCACGCACGCACGCAAACACACACGCAAACACACACACACACACACACACACACACACACACACACACACACACACACACACACACAAAAGACCATTCACAGAAGCTTTTGGAAGTGGACGGGAAAGCAAAACACTGGGGAGAGCCAGGGTTCACATTTGGGAGATTGCAGGTTAAACGACTTCCCTTTACGTGAGCCTTTATTGCCTTTATTTTCGTGGTAATACGGCTTTACACAGATTCCAATTGATACTCTGAGTTTGAGTTAGTTTTTAAGATTGTAAAAATATGCTAGAATTGAAGGGAATTTGTTCTCTAACAAAAGTGGGGGTTTTAATAGAAGCCACAATTTATCATTATGATTGTTGTTGTTATTAATAATATTATTATTATTATTATTATTATTATTAATAATAATAATAATAATAATAATAATAACAACCTTTATTTTTAGCACCTTTCATACCGAAGATGCAACTTAAAGTACTTTTAGAAGTACTACATTAGAAGAAGCCAATCAATATAGTAATAATAATAATAATAATAACAACAATAATAACGATGATAACAATAATAATAAAAATAATAAATAAATAAATAAAATACATAAAATAATAAATAAATAAGAAAATAAAGAAATAAAACGTAAACAAGCAAAATTTTATAAAAAATAAAAAAGCAAATATTATACTGAAATTCAGAACTGGTTAATTAATAAGTGGAGTATGCAATACTGCATGCGACACCTTGTGGTCAGAAATATCCACTGCACTTAGGACACCATGCATCCAGGGAGTTTAAAGACTAAACTTAACTCAACTTAACTCAACTAAACTCTCTAATGCATTTAATCCCACGGCATCTTCATCAGTTTATGATTGGTTTGGGGCGGGGGGTGAATACGTCTCGCTTACTTAATCTCTTCCATGGACCAGTCATTGAAAGGTGTCCATCCTCCCTCAGCCCTTAATCAATTGGGACGTCCAGGGGGAGGGGCGGTGGGGGGGGGGGGGGGTGGGGTTGATCTGCGCTCTTTTGACCCAAAACAACAAAACAAAAAAAAAAACAAGTTTCTATCTTTCCCAGGGATGTTAAAAAAAAAGTTTTTTTAAAAAAAGGTGCGCGTCACGTGAATGCGGGAAACGCGAAGCCAGGTCCCCGAACAAAAGAAAAAGAAACCCCACGTCGAAAAGAGCGACGCGGCGCCTCTCTGCACCATCTCTGCGCCGCCAACTCCCACTGGGCGCAGCGCTCCGCGCATTTAGGCGGAGACCCCGCGGCAACCTTACACGGCGTTGCCGACACGCTCCCGGCTCGCTGCGTGGACCCCAGATGACTTCGTGGGGCCCCGTGGAGCCTGGCACTGCATTGCATTGGGGGTGGGGTGGGGTGGGGTTGGGGGGGGGGGTCGAGCACATGCCTCGACCCTCATGCACGCTCGGAAAAGGAACAAAAAAAAAACCCCAAAAACAATACAAAGACATCGCAAACGCCCCGGTCCTGCAGGCACCGGCCGACACGGCGCACCCGGCGGAGCACCGCGCGGATCCCCACCCGGGACTTTTAGCGCGGGGCTCCATACTCACCATCGCAGCACTCGGGCGGGGGGAGGGAGGGAGGGAGCGCACTTCTCTACCGACTCGTGTCCTTTGGGAGGGATCGCTCCTCCGGGCGACGTGTTTTCGGACCAGTCCCTCCTCCTCGGGGGAAAACACCCATTGATGGTTTTTTCGGGGCCCGCAAAGAAGAGAGAGAGAGAGAGAGAGAGAGAGAGAGAGAGAGAGAGAGAGAGAGAGAGAGAGAGAGACTATCCCGAGAAAGGGCGCATGCGCACTTCACTTTCCGCTGTGCTCTATTATTATTATTATTATTATTATTATTATTATTATTATTATTGTCCACACTAAATGATCACAAACACTCAGGCAAGCCTTGAAAAAGATTTGAGTTGAATTTTTTTGCCCGTTTGTCAGTCATTCTGAAATTCGAAAAGTAAAACGGATAAAAAGACGGATAGAAATTGATCAAATTCATCAGATAAATTGAATTGTTTTGTAAAGGCGCGTTGCAGTGAGATTCAGAGTTAACCTTTTTCTAAAAAAAAAAAAAAAAAAAAAAAAGCTCGTTTCAAAATAATACGCAACAAGTAAGGTAAACCATGCAGATATGTTTTGCTATATAGACAGACAGACAGACAGACAGACAGACAGACTATCTATGTACTACTATCTACTATCAAGACTATCTAAAATATTTCATGCTGCACAGGAGGCTCGAAGAAAGTCATGTTTGCGTGAGATAGATAGATAGATAGATAGATAGATAGATAGACAGATAGATACTTAATTCATCCCCGCAGGTAAATTGCAATGTCCTAGCAGCTCACATCAAAACAACAGGCAATAATAATAAAGAGAATACAAATATTTGAATTAAAAGTGCCAATGTATGAGAAAAAACGTTTTTTTTCCCACTATTTTTTCAAAATAGTGTAAGGTTTACCATGCAGAGATACGTCTAGATGGATGTCTAGATATATGTCTAGAGAGATAGATAAATATATAAATATGAATCACAACAACAATACAAGTAATAAAAGTTAAAAAGAGAAATTTGACAATAAACCTAACAGATGAACAGAAATATTAAATATCCAATAATTAAAACATATATAATTTACAGAATCCTACCTAATAAAAAGTTTTATATATGTTTATATTTTTTTCATTTATTCTTTTTTTTATTTTATTTTATGTTACATTTTACAAATCGGGAAAAGCCTAACAGTTCGGGCCAGATAGGCAGATGAAACAGGGATGGAGAGACGGTGTTAAAAGGTAAAGAAAGACGATGTTCTCCAAACAACCCCCATTAGCAAGTGAATGGCTGATGAGCTGTCATGTCGCAGGTCCCGAAGACGCATGTCTTATTCCCTTTAATGCTCTCAGATACTTGTTACATATGCGTGGGGGGAGCCGCGGGTATATAAAGACCGCCTGGCCACGCAGAGGGGTGCTTGTCATGAGGGAAGAAGCATGCACTCACTGGGAGCGCTGGGTGTGATGCTGCACGCATCCTTCCTCATTCTGCACACTCAGGGGACCCACAGGGCCAGGGATGGAGTTCACACCAGGTCCCTGCAGCGTTTCACCGCCGCCGACGCGCCGGAGCGCCCCGCCGGACACCACCTGCCCACCTACATGGTGCACCTCTACAGGAACTTCAAGTCCAACTTGTCCTCCGGGCCCGCGGATGCCGCGGAGCGCGCCGCGGCCCAGCAGGCGGACACCGTGAAGAGCGTGGTGGCCCAAGGTAAGGCCGTGCGTGTGCGTGACTGATAATGATGATTCGTCACCTGGATGGCTTCCTCTGGTGGTATAGGATGCAATGCACGTTGGATAAAAATGTAAGAGTGTATATAAATCAGAATAACAACAACAACAACAATAACAATAACAATAACAATAATAAAAAGGGGAGGGGTGGGGTGGATCTTTTGCAAAAAAAAAAAACGACGAAAGCAACAACCGTTCTTCCCAACCCCCCCCCCCCCCCCCCCCCCCCCAATGTGCATGGTGACGTGAAGGTGCGCGGGTCCGCGTGGTGTCGGTTGCGGGGCTGTCAGTGCCAGACGGAGCCCGGTGCGCTCCCAATCCACAAGCCTCCCTCAGAGGGATCAACGTGTGAAAAGGCCGGTTCTCCTCTCCTAATTCTCAAAGCAAACCCGCTTCTTCTTCTTCTTCTTCTTCTTCTCCTTTAAACCCGGGGTCTGGGGGGGATGTTGATTAGCTCCCCCGCCAGACATCCCCTACTATACAAATCTCTTGTTAAGTCAAATCAACAACTTCCCTCCCTCAGTTCTTCTCACACTCCGCCTGATTAGATTAGAGCCTCCCTCCCTCCCCCGCTGCAGAATCCAATTGCACGTCGCTAGGTGTCGGACTTCTTACCTATTTTGTTTGAATGAGGATATGCAGAAGCCTGGAAAGCCAAGTATGTGTTAAATGATTGGTTTCGGCTGCTGTTTGCTTTGAGTGGATTAGCGGCCGCGGTCTCCCAGTGGAGATCCCTTAATTGCGGCTTTTAATCAACCCTCGTCCAAATCAATGGATCAGCCCGACGGGACAATGCGGCTGCGAAATATATAAGATGCCTTCATCTTTTTTTTTTTTCTTTTTTTTTTTGATTGAGTATTTTATGCCCCACCTGCTCTTTGAATCACAATTGCCCCTTGTTTACATCTGGGTGGTTAGTGCTTTATTTCTTTAATGGTCTTGACCATTGATGTGGTTAAACCTTTCAAATGAACGTGCTTTTGTATAATTAGAATTATTATGCCCCGTGCAGAGCACTCTGAATTGCCTTTGTGTATGAAATGTGCTGTACAAATAAAGCTTTATAGCAGATAGAGGGACAAATGGATAGATGGATGGATAGATAGATGGTTAGATACATAGATAGATAGATGCTTAGATAAATGGTAAGATAGATAGATGGTAAGATAAATGGATGGTTAGATAGATGGATAGATAGATAAATTGATAGACAGACAGATAGATAGATTGACAGACAGACAGGCAGATAGATAGACAGAAAGATGGATTTAATTGTTTTTCATGAGACTTGCAACTCTTCATTATTTTGTTTCACACAGATTTTATTTCACAACAATCCCAAAACACGACCTATCAATCAAATGAAACATCACCATATGACCCCCCCCCCCCACGCTCCCAACAGACCTGACGTACAGACAGCGGCGCTGGATCGTGACCTTTGACCTCAACACCATGGTGACGGAGACGCAGATCCAGTCGGCTGAGCTGAGGATCAGGCTCCCCCGAGCGACGAGCATCGCCAATGTGGCAGTGGAGATCTACCACCAGCACCAGCACCAGCACCAGCACCACCAGCAGCAGCAGCAGCACCAGCACCACCAGCAGCAGGAGCACCAGCAGCAGGAGGACCAGCAGCAGCAGCGGCAGCAGCAGGAGTGGCCGTGCCCCACCCCGCACACGCGCTGCCAGGAGCCCCAGCTGGTGGCCTCGCTCGCCGCATCGTCCGTGATCACCTCGTCGCAAAGCTGGAAAGTGTTCAACGTGACCGCTCCGCTCCTGAGGTGGCTGCAGGAGAAGCAGGCGTCAACAAGCCGCCACAAAAAAGGCTCCAAAGGGCGGAGGACGAAGAAGGCAAAGAGGGACCCGCCGCTCCCGCTCCAGGACCCGGCCCCGGCGCCCCACGCGGCCGGCTCCAAGAGGGACCAGGCCATCAAGGACCGGGCCCTGCTGGTCGTCTTCTCCAGCACGGACCTGGACCAGAGCTCCAAGGCCAAGGCGAGCCTCCTCCACACGGCGGAGCAGTCCAAGTTCTGGTCTCCGACGGAAACCAAGCAGGTCCAACGGGGGAAGAGGCACCGGAGCAAGCGCGGCCAGAGGGACCACGGCGCCCAAGCCCACAGAGGCCCGCAGGCGTCCGCGGGGGCCAGCGAGAAAACCCTCTGTCGCAGGGTGGACCTGCACGTGGACTTCAACCAGATTGGCTGGGGCTCCTGGATTATCTTCCCCAAAAAATATAACGCGTACCGCTGTGAAGGGGCGTGCCCCAGTCCGCTCGGGGAAGACCTGAATCCGACCAATCACGCTTATATGCAGGTGAGAGTCCCAAGTGTGTGAGCGTGAGAGTGTGTAAGTGTGTGTATGTGTATGTGCATGCGTGTGTCAATATGGTTTAAGGCCAATATCAACCCGAATACCCACCAGCCTTAATAGGACAATGACATCATCAAGACACAATCATTGTCCTCATAATCCAAAACGGCTTTTAAGGCTGTTTTAATCGATATATATATATATATATATTTATTTATTATGATACATTACGATAGATGATAATATTTGATATGCATCTCCTGATTCACTCTCATGATTCAAAACATTTGATTGTGCCATTTAACATCAGCATAATCCCAACTAATCTTGTTTTTAAAGAGTTTTTTTTGAGACGACCCTACAAGATCACCTACACTTGGTGTGGGTGGGCGTGTGCGTGTTAGACTTATTTGAAAAGTAAAACCTATTTCCTTGGATCAAATTCGATCAAATTAACGAATTGCGATTAATCGCGATTAATTATTTTAATCGTTTGACCGTGCTAATTATATAATACTGTTTCAATTTCAAGAGCAAAGAAAAAATAGTATATTGGGAGATCCAAATAGTGGAATTGACCTTCTGCTCGTGTTGTTGCCGGGAAATCTCGTGCGGTTGAATTTTAAACGTTTTTTTGTTGGGGTTTCCCCCCCCCCCCATTTCTTCTCGTGGTTCGTGCAGAGTCTCCTGAAACACTTCCACCCGGAGCGGGTGGCGTCGCCCTGCTGCGCCCCCACCAGGATGAGCCCGCTCAGCATGCTGTACTACGAGAACAGGGAGATGCTGCTCCGGCACCACGAGGACATGATCGTCAACGAGTGCGGCTGCCAGTGACGGTCCCGTCCCTCCGCCCATGGACACGACGCCATGACATTTTGAAAATCGTTTTCAAAACACAATGGCGTAGGAACTTGTCCTTTTTTGGGCGGGAAAGGACAGAAGAAAAAGAACACTTATAGCGCCGGCCCGAATCCAAGCCGGAAGGAAAAAGTTTAAAAAAGCTCTTGATGAACTGTCGCTCCACTGTGCACTCCCAACAAGTTGATCTATGTGCAGAGAAACGTGTTATTTAAAAAAAACAAACAAGAAAAGAGTTATTTGGAAAGTTTGTGAAAGTTATGGGGTTTGTGAGGAGACTACGGGTCGCGTCCAAATTTGAACCCGTCGCGGCCTTCGTTTCGTTTTCAAATCAGTCACTTTTCACATCCGATGTCTTTGTTGATTCCGCTCGGAAATGGATTCCTGCTTCGTTATTCCAGCACTGTTTCTACTGCACAGGATGCATCCATGTGTGTTACTGTACATTTTGTATATTTATTGTAAATATTAAAAAGTGTGTGTATTTATGGACATTTTACAGTTTCCACTAATCACAGTCCTCTTGTTTTGATTGCCAATTATAATTTGTATTTTTTTGTATATACTTCCTATTCGCTCACCTGAATCAGTTGAGCTGCTTGCCGCACACTAGAAAAAAGCACAACATACTCATTTTCCACTGATCAACACTATGGACAATATTGGCATATTTACCTGGAACGACTAGGGTGCTGGGAACAAAACAATTGGCGCCGTCACAAAAGTGCTGGACTATTCGAGTTTTAGAACAACAGATCTCCCTTTTTCTCTATAGTGAGCTGGAGCAAATTCCGCTGATGCAGTCAGACCCAAAATAGAGCTGGAGAAAAGTAATATCCAGCCATTACAATATAATAATATTAATTCATTCTCATCAGAAGCTACCAGAGGGTAAAGTACTCAAAAACTAGCACAAAAACAAAGTACATGTACTTTAAAATATAAAATGGTAATATATCAAGTAATATTTTAATATATATATTTATAATATATTAGTACATTAATATATATCATATTTGAATATATGTAATATAAGTATATTAATAATAGTACATTAATATATTATTATATTTGAATATATGTAATGTTAGTATATTTATAATATATAATAGTATGCTAATATATTATATCATATATATATTTGAATATATGTAATATTAGTATATTTATAATATATAATAGTATGTAAATATATTATATTATATTTGAATAAATATGTAATATTAGTGTATTTATAATATATAATATAATAGTCTCTGTTCACAGTACAAGGTTTCAAAGCATGCTGCTTTAATAAAATGAAAGGGTTCAGTAGTTTCATAGATAACTTTTTAATTAACTTTAACTAACTTAACTCATATCAACGGCCGATGTTGATTTGATCGTTATTGGTTAAAGTTCTGACCCGATGAGGGAAGGGGAAAAAAGATCTGACCAAAATACAGCCAAGAGCATTTCAATATTAAATAAAAGGCAGCATGTCAGACCTGCAGAACACTTCTGAGTAAGGCCATAATAGTACCATGCTAGTAGAGTAATATCTACTCAGAAAAGTAATGTAGTACATGAAACTGGTTAGTACCGGTATAGGATAACCCACTTAGTCTCTGAGACTGCATTCTAGAAAATAGAAACTCAGATAAAAGGCTGCTCGGTGAATATCCCTGGAGTGCAACGCTGCAAATCCCTGGCATCCAAGTTGAACTAGAACGCTCGGCGTGCCCCGGGGCTTGCACACGGCGGGGAGTGGGGAGCGGGGTCGTGGTGTTTCCAGAGGCAGGACCACCCCAGGGGATCGGAGGGGGCAGCATAACAACACACCGGGACTCCAAGGTAAGACTGACACCTGTCGTTTGTCACCTTTTTTTGTTGTAGCAGCTGTATTACTACTGCTTTTACACCCCACATGTGGATTGTTGATAGAGGTTTAATGGTTTATTGATTATTTTTATTATATATTGTAATTAGCATGAATAAAGTATCTATCACCTCTCGTTAACTTACACTATTTGGGTAAATTACCTTTTAATGAGATAGCTTTCCGACCAAGTAAACTTCTACCCCATTTGCGACTGGCCTGTGGCAATAACAAAAAATAAATGCATTACTTTGCGTAATATATTATAGTCTATAAAATTTACACACACACACACACACACACACACACACATACATATATATATAAAATCACAATGTGTTAATGCTATTTGTTAAAGAAAAGTTTCTACAGATGATGCCCTGAAAGGCAAGCAAAAAAATTGGGGCAAACTTGGCATTTTTTATCCATCTATCGATCTGACTATCTGTCTGTCTGTCTATCTCAGACAGACAGACAGTCAGAGACAGATGGATAGATAAATGGATAGATGGAAAGGTAGATGAATAGATATAGATACATTGACAGATCGACAGTCAATCTGTCCGTCCGTCTGTCCGTCGATAGAAGGGATATTCACCACAATCATCATATTAATATACAACATTTAAACGTTACAGACTATGTTCTCTAACATCAAGTCTATAGTGAGTACCTCTGCGTAAAAGCAAAAAACCCCCCCGATGACCACAGGGCGTCGCCACTCCCCGTGTCCGCTCTCTCAGGTCGAGGAGCGAACGCTGCGCTTTCCGCGGCGCAGGAGCGAGCTGCACGAACACGGCCGCTTCGAGCACAGCGTTTACGCAGGAGAACGCCGGAACAAACAACAACAACAACAACAACAACAACAACAACAACAACAAAAAACAAAACCCCAACAAAAACAAACGAACAAACGGGACGCTCGCCGACGCAATGTGACCGAATGTTTCGGTTAAACCCAAAACTCGCTGCAAGACGCTCCACGCGGCGAGCGGCGCCACCGTGGAGCGTCCCGTCCTAAAAATACACCCGAGACCAAATTTGACCCGCGCGCGCGCTCCGTGATTGGGCGGCGGCGCCGGTGGGTTGTTTGGTTTTTTTTTTGGTTTTTTTTTTTTTGTCTTTCCACGGCTGGCACTCGCGGGTGAGTGAGCGTCTCTGTCGCGAAACGGATTTTAATCGGTTCAACTGAATCGGCGCGATTAATCGCCCTCTCGCGGGCTGAGTCGGCGCGCAGCTGCAGTAGTACATCCGGCTTCGGGGCCGCCCGGGCTCGTCGTTTTTGTCGTTGTAACACCGCGATACCGTCAAACGTCCCAGAGGTGCGGTTGCAATAAAGTCAATCTGCATGCTGTACACACATATATTTGTTTGCATGTTTTATTTTGTTTCTGGATTTTGGTCATTCTTTTATGAATAACTATACATTGCATTATAATTGTTTATTACTCTAACTTTCTAATCAATGCATCTACCTGCGCGATCGCAATATCTACATTAATAGTGATTGGTTCTCCAATATTTAATGTGCGTGAACATATTTTGAAAGCACCGATGGCACCAAATGCCCTCATAATTAAATAATCAAGGTATTTGTGGAAAAAAAAAATATATATATATACTGTGGATTTTTGATTTTGTCACCATCGCCCACCCCTACCTCCGGGATGGGAACCCAAATGGGCCCCCTGTTGAATGCGATCGCAACCGCTGACTTGTGTACCAAACCCTGTCGTGACGGAGTGTGTGCCTGTGCCCGTTGCATTGGTCCCGCAGGAGCATCTGCAGGGGGGAAACATGGCCGAGGCGGTTGCACATGTGGCCCGGAGAATCAATGCCACAGTGGAGGAGGGGAAAGACACTTTGGGTAAGACGGCCACTCCTCTCCTTCCCCGCGAAGAGTGGGTACGCAGGGATAAAATGCGACATCTGCCGTAATAATGCGTTTTACATTTTCGCCAATAGATGGTGCCAAGCGCTTTGAATGGCCGTCTGACTTCACGGTTTTAAGTGTTTCACCCCTGCAAACACCATACGATGACTATATTCCCCGGATGCCATTGTACTCTTTTCCAGATCTGTCAAATTGCAAGCTGATTAGTTTCCCAGACGGCGCGTTCAAGGTCCTGAGGAGCGTTTCCGAAAACATTCACGTCGTCACGGTGGCTGACAACGAGATGAAGGCCATTTCCGGCAAATTATTTTCAACCTTTACTCAGCTGAGAGGTAGTATATGTTGAACCTATATGTTCTCAAACCGACGTAGTGTCTCCCACTAAACATTGCGTGACGCTGGAAACCGACGGTGGTACAATTTCCGTTTTTTTGTTTTGTTTTTTTCTTCGTGAAAACGTGGCAGAGTTGGACTTGCAGGGCAACGTCCTCACCAAGCTGCCGGACGCTGTGGGAGATATGGAGCATCTGAAAAGTGTCAATCTGGCCAATAACAAGTTCTCCACGTTCCCCGAGAAGCTCGCCGAAATTCCCACCCTGGAGAGGATCAATCTGGAGGGCAACAGCCTCACGGGTGGTTATAAATATTCAGTTCTACAATGGTTTCTTCCTTCTGTGGCTGAAAGTATGAGACTTTTGAACCGATGCCGAAAAAGAAGGGGCTGACTGGATGTAGAATCGTATTTTATCATTATGTTTTCTGTCCGTCTGTCTGTCTGTCATGTGTAGGGATGATCACAGTCATCATATCAATAACCTATAAAAGGCTAGAAACCCTATATATTTTTTTTATAACCAAATATATTTTGTCAATTTCTATGTTTAAAAAAAAAAAAGCTTGATAACCTGAAGGTGTCGCCCCTTGATGACCACTGTTTCAGTTGAGGAAGTGAATTATGGGGGGGGATAATGTCAATATTTGTTCTGTAAATTATGTTAAGTGGTCATTTTCAATGGTGGGGGGGGGGGGGGGGAATAAAATACGCTAATTGAAATCCACCGAAACCCACATTAAATACATAAAGGGGAAGCCGTTAAGCCGAGTTCATTCTCGGTTAATAATGTTCTCGGAGCTGCTTAGAAGGGCGCAGCCGGATCGTCGGCTCTTGTTCTGATTTCTCCTCTTCCCCACAGAGATCCCGATGGAGAAGCTGTTTGCCATGCCGGCTCTGAAGTGGATAAACATCAAGTCAAATCCTTTGGACAAAGATACGCTCGCCTCCGCACGGAGCCAGCACCAATTTGACGTTCTTTTCACCGCGGACGCTTGACAACGTTCTGTACGGTGTTGCAGGGTTTTGTTTTGTTTTGTTTGTTTTTTTTCCTCGCAGAGACTTTGCGTCGCGTGACGGAGGCCTCCGCTCCGTTTCTGAGGGATTGTTCTCAAATTGTGCCTGAGACACACACATGTGATATCTATAAATATCACACTGCTGCACAGGAGGCTCAAAGAAAGTGATGTTTGCATGATATAGATAGACAGATTGACAGATAAATAGATGGATAGATACTAAATTCATCCCCGCGTGGAAATTGCAATGTCCCAGCAGCGCACATCAAAACAGGCAACAACAAACAAAGGGAATACAAATATGAAAAACTAAAAGTGACAAAATATAAGGAAAAAAGTGAAACATACAACAAACCCTCACAGTTAACTACACACAATAGTAATAGTAACAATAATCATTTCGAGCAGCATAAACATGAACATTTTAAGCAGTACCAATGTTGACAATAAACCTTAAAATCTGAAAATGAACAGTGAACATACACCTGTAGTCTTGGTAAACAATCACTTTCTTTTAAGCAACCCCTTTTCCACACGATTGAAGTCGTTGAAATGACTATGACTTTTGATAGTATTATGGGAGTGTTTTTAGATTAAAACGGGTTTTCGATGGCAATTGCGCTTGTTTTCCTTGCCTAATGGATTTATTGCGTGCTGTGTGTTTTGTCAAAGCGTCTTTCTCACACATTAACACTGAGGTGAATAATACAATTTTGACCCCACTGCACAGAGATGAACTGTGGAGCGTGTTTGCATCAGATGGCTCCGGTCCACGCTTCTCTATTTCCTACTAACCTATTATGGCTACTGCTCAGTCATTTACCAACAGGTAAATTAAGGGTGGAATTTATTATTACTTAAAGAAATGTGTGAGACAGGGTCTCACGTTTTATGCTGGACATACACATGATTTTGAAATCAGCTGATGCAACATACATTTCTGGTGCAGCAGGGGGATAACTGGGGGTTGATTTCATTTTTTTCCCATTAAAATTCTTCCAGGCAACCAAAATGTCCCACAGCTAAATGTACAGTTTGGGGAATTGTGTGGCTATCGGCGCTCTTGTGTTTTCCCACAAATCAAAGCCGTTTCAGTGTACGTACACTTGAGTTTTGGCTTTGGGGCTCAGTATATTGAAGCGCAACATTGCAAGTTTGCCAAGTGTGCCAAATAATACGTTTGGGACAAATTAAAAGCGAAATAATGAGAATATGCGCTTCCTAAAGTGCACTATGAAAGGTTGGCGGTGAAAGCCGCGGGGAGTCAGGAGGCCGTGACTTGGCACACCGCCTCTAATCCGACCTCTTAACTGGCTTACGGCTCGCGCGGGTCAGCCCCATCTGTTGACCGTCTCTGGGTTTGACGCCCAAGGACTCTCCAGACGGACGGCTTACGTGGGCGAAACGGAAAAACACAGTAGTAACCTTCACAACCCCGACCCCCGCACGCTGGGGCAGGAATGCGTGCGGCGGCGACGGAGAGGAAATTGCGGATGAAATGGGACCGGGTCGGTGACCGCGACCACGACGCCCTGTGGGGCACCCGAAAGGCCGTCCCTCACTCTGGGTCGTTCATTCGGCGCCGCCCCCCCTCACCCCCCGTGCACATATTTGATGTGGTCACACGTTGTGTTTTACCCCCCACCGTCAGAGCTTAGAGGTTAAGCTCTGGACTTAAGAGAGAGAGAGAGACACACACACACACACACACACACACACACACCTCCTCTTCCTCGCTGTCAACAGCCCGACTTGGAGGCGGCGGCTGCGGCGGCGGCCGGGCGCTCATCCCCGAGGACCCTGTGCGGCGCGGACGTCGGCGGCAGCCATGAGCTTCACCGTCGAGGAGCGCGGCCGGGCAAACACGCAGGATTACAGGGTGTTTTTCAGTAAGTGGAGCTCCTCGTCAAACTTTGACGGTTGCGTATTTGAGGGTACGGCTCCCTGCTTCCACGGTGCACGCTGCGGCTTGTTGCTTTGACCCGTGGCCGCTTGTCATGTGGCGTCCTCCGATCCTTCAAACAAAAGGCGCCCGTTGGACACGGCGGTGGCTCATGATGTCATCACCCTGGTCCTCGTCTAATAACTCACTTATTCACCCCCTTTTTTCACAGAAAACTCAGAGGGGAAGTACATCTCTCCGTTCCACGATATACCGATCTACGCGGACGAGGCCCAGGCGAGCGTCACACGTCAAGTCGACCTTTACGTTCACATGTGTGCTATGAAGGGTGTTGGGGATGTTTGAACATTGATCCTCTTTCTGCATTCTAGTTCTATCGGGCACTGGATTCCTCTGCTTAGAGATGTCCAGAATACCATTTTTACTGTGTATGTGTGTGTGCGCACGCACACACACACACACACACACACAGTATAGGTCACCAATCCCTGATCCTCAGTAACGTTTAGTTACAGGGCCAGGGTGGTGCTAAAGGCATCGTATTAAAGACCATAATTGCTGAAATTGTATGCAACAGCGAGGTTTCCGAAAACATTATTCAGGTAAGAAAAGAGGATAAAGTCGATGAATAATAAAAGATTTATCATCCTCTAGAACATCTTTCACGCCGTTGTGGAGGTTCCGAGGTGGACCAATGCAAAAATGGAGGTAGGCTTTTTAATGTGAATTACATACATACATCAATTAGAGTTCAGTGGGTCGATCTAATACAATAAACGTTGCTATGTTTCTAATCTCAATCCTACATAAATGAAGGTCAATTAAAACAGCCCTGCCGATGATAGACAGGCAGGGGTTTGTTTCCTGAATTTTGATTTAATGATTAGGAATTCTATGTATTTAAAAAAAAACTAATTAAGAATTAAGCCGACATTTCAACAGTGGTCACTTTTGAACTTTTTAAAGACTATTGCCAATGATTCATTGATAAAATATGATAATGTAGAAATATAACTTGTTTAGCTCTACAAAACCTATAGTATTGTCTTTTGTGTATTTCAATATATTTTGTGACGAACCACAAATCATTTGAAATGGTCCTCAACAATTGGGAAATATACTTAATAAAGACGTAAATACGTGAAGTTCATGCCCTTGCTGAGAGTCTGTTTTTTGTTTTCCTTGTATATTTCTGTTTCTCAGATCGCCACCAAAGACGCTCTGAATCCACTGAAGCAGGATGTGAAGAAAGGAAATCTCCGTTACGTGGCCAACGTGTTTCCACACAAGGGGTACATCTGGAACTACGGAGCCATTCCACAGGTGAGTCCACGTTTGGCCTGTCAGGCCGAAAGGCTTTGTTTGCAATTTGACCGCGGGTTTTGGGGAGTGTTTCCATCGACCGTCTGAAGGCCTCGGGTCGGGACTCTTCCTGAGCCAGATTCCCAACTTGGTTACGGCTCGAGGTTCAGGATCTTCCTGTTTGTTGAAACAGGGCGGTTACACCAAATAACGAATAAGAAAATATTCCAACACCCAAAAATGTAAACCTCATAACTGTATTTTGGTGATATTGCTTCATACCGCCTCTCCAAAGACATGTCTTTTTTAATGACTTTGAGCCACGAGGTATTTCTGATCTAACTGACTTTGCCAATTTTGTTAGAACACGTGTTCACACTTGTCCCTGTGTTTTACATTAATATGCCTATTAATGTATAAGGCATATTAGGCTATTTAAAAATTAGTTGTTTTTTTTGACAGAAAGTGAGCGAGCAAATAGCAGTTGGTTGAGACACCAATGGGTGGGAGTACAGGGAAAACTGCCGACATTTAGTCAGATTTGTGGTTTCTGCTTATTCCTAATTTATATTATTCAGAGGGCCAGTCTTCATCGATGAGCGGTCCACCGGTTGAATAGCTCGAGTTTAGCGTTTAGACGGTCTTACAAAACCATGAATATGAGACCACATATAAATACATCTGGTGGAAGTGGCATTCCCACGTTGTAATCACGCGTTTCACGACAGACGTGGGAGGACCCCGGGCACAAAGACGGCGACACGGGCTGCTGCGGCGACAACGACCCCATCGACATCTGCGACATCGGAAACAAGGTGCTGGTTTACGGCCTCGCAAAGCACGAAAAGCCCGAGGGGGGGGGGGCCCTCTCTTTTTTTTCCCGGCTGCACTTTACACCACGTCCCCTGCGTTTTCCCCCTCCTTTCCCCTCAGGTGTGCTCTCGGGGAGAAGTGATCAGGGTCAAGGTGCTGGGCGCCCTGGCCCTGATCGACGAAGGGGAAACAGACTGGAAGGTGATCGTGATCAATACGGACGACCCAGAAGCCAACGATTTTAACAGTAGGGAGGAAGGGGAAACCTGTGCAAAAATAAGGTTGTGCGTCGCCGTGAAAAGAAAAGAAAAGAAAAGAAAGTTATGGATCCAATTGGCCGTTATTTTTGTTTGTTTTGCGCAGGTATTGATGACGTCAGGAGGCTGAAGCCGGGCTACCTGGAGGCCACGTTCGACTGGTTCCAAAGATACAAAGTCCCGGACGGAAAACCTGAAAACCAGTTTGCATTCGACGGAGAGTTTAAAGACAGGGTAGCGTTTCTTTAAGCTCTACACTATGGGGTGTGGGTTGAAACTCCTATTCATGCAACAGAACCTGCAACCAAAATGTTATTCGTATGCATTCGCACATACAAATAAATATATAAATTTTGCTTTTCAGGACTTTGCCATTGAAACAATCAAAAGTACCCATGAATTCTGGAAGGCCCTGATCGCCAAGAAAACAGATGGCGGAGAATTAAATTGGTGAGGGCCCGTTCCTTCTATTTATTGTGCAACGGCAAATTTTAACACCGAGATGTGCTCTGAGCAGTGGCGGTGTGCCGCTGTTATTCCATTTGGAAAAAAGGAGACAATCATTTGAGAATAGCAAAAAATAATAATAATCCGCCGACTCTCGGCCTGCTGCCGAGATTGTGGAGCGTCCGTGTTCCATTAACGGCTCAATCCTTTTACGTCCAAAAAAAAAAAAAAAAGTGTTAAACAAGTTACCGGGCAAACGGCGCACGTCGTTTGGGATTATCAAATATTTACATCGACCCAAATAGACGAAGGTTGCGGTGGTCATTACTCTTCTCCCCAAACGCTCTCAAAAATAGTTTTCCCAGGCAGGCTTTTGACAGCGCGAACATATAGACGGTATAAATATTGACTTGAATGCTTTTGTTTTTCTTGTTCCGTGCGGTTTTCGGCTGAGTCAGCCTGAGCACCTGCGTCTCAGACAGTCCTTTCCACTGCTCCGACGCGGATGCAGAGGCTGTGGTGGATGCTGTGAGTTATTCCATAATAAAAGTGGAGAAGTGCAAGTGGGGTGCTTTTCTAGTTCACACACAACTTCAGCCGACTGATTGGAAGTTACGTGTAAGGAGGAAACAAACAAACACACACACACACACACACACACACACACTGATGCTGATACCGCAGGCTGCTTACTAATACAACATTAAAATGATTCCATCAAGTTGCAAAAGTCAAATCACATCAGTTAAAGTGATTTTTAATCATGCCTGAGTTGTTGTTGTTTTTTTGTCTCGTAGATGATTGACTCTGAACACGTGCTTTGTCTTGTACAGGCTTGTGCTTTTGGAGCCGAGGATCCCATTCCAAGTTCAGGTGTGTTGGTGCTGCATACGAAGCATCATATGTACTTGAACTAAATCATTTCATTTCATTTGAAATTCTTTCACATTTATTGGTGCCTTACTTCCTTTTTGCAGCTGATAAATGGTTTTACTACGAGAACTAGGCAGATCCGAGGTGAAGACTTGAAGATTCCATCTTAATCCAGTAAATTTGAGTGTTTCCCGAATAAATACATATGTTGTGCCACCCCCCCCCCCCATAGCCTACAAATTGGTGAAATTGCTCTTTATGCAACTATGGCAATGTTGACATATTTGGTGCATTTTGATGTTTATTGTTGTTGAATGATTCTCTCTAAAACTACAATAAACCACTCAATCCCAATGGTTCCATGTCAGTGTGCCTTCACTATTAATATGTTTATTTATAGATGAAAGGACAGTTTCCTATAGAATGATTAAAAAAAAAAAGTAACAGCACACTCGCATCAGTGGCATTGTTATAATTATAATAATAATCATCATCATTTTATTATGGCAGCACTGTACTTACTATTGACGGGCCCGGACGAGCGGGGGCGCTGCTGCGCCTGCGCCGACGTGGGGTCGCCAAGGAAGGAGCGCTCGTTGTCCGTTTCCAAGGATACCGCAGTTAGCTTGTTAGCGGCGCTGCTAGCTGCCGTCGGGTAAGTCGAGGCCGGACAGCTGTAACGACCCGCCGACGAGGCATGCGCTTCACACGTTCCGTTCTAAAGCGAGGCAACGGGGCTACGCGGTTAGTGGTCCCGGGGTCCAAATGGCGTTCCGGTCTAGAAAGCGCCGGGGCTGTAGCTAGCATGCTAACGCTAAGTTCGCCCGATAGCTTACTCACGCCATCGTGCGTTAAGTAAGCCACCGATAAACGTATTTTAATCTCACGCAACACGACGAGCGGATCATCTCTTGGGTTGTCATTAATGATCCCACCCGGCGGAATAACTGGGTGAGGTAAATGTAATTTTTTTGCTGCAGCATACGGGTGGTTTACTTTCCAGGGGAAGGTCGAGCACTCGGCGTTTATTGGCAGAACCATTTTGGAAGCGACGGATGGATTAGGGTCCAACCCTTCGTGGACTTTTGATTAGGACTCAGTTCGTCGCTCAGCTGTGTGGCCCACTGCCCTGGCTTTTAAAGCGGAGTTTTGTGTGACAGCTTGACACGTCAGGTCCCTCACTGACACTAATCAAACCTCCTGGATCCCTTCCGCATTCCAGGCAAAAAACAGCAAAATGTCATTCCTGTTTGACTGGATCTACAAGGGCTTTAGTGGGGTTTTACAGTTTTTAGGTAAGAATGGTTATTATTATTTTTTTTCCCTCCCAACCCTCACCGTTTAACATCCATTCAACTTCCCACCTGTTGAATGGGGAGGTAACTGCAGGTTGTTTTGCCCCCAGGACTGTACCGGAAGAGCGGGAAGCTCGTCTTCCTGGGCCTGGACAACGCTGGGAAAACCACCCTCCTACACATGCTGAAGGACGACCGGCTGGGGCAGCACGTCCCCACCCTGCATCCCAGTGAGGAGCGCTAAGATTCGCGTCACACTTGAGCAAAGTCACCGTGCTAGTTTGAATTACGCTCACAAGTATGTATTGCTGTATTGGTCCCTGAAATCCAGAGGTCGATGGCTTCTCTTTCTTTTCACCCTAAGCTTCTGAAGAGTTAACTATAGCCGGAATGACATTCACCACATTTGATTTGGGAGGACACGTCCAAGGTGAGAGCATTCTGTATATCTGTGTTTATCATTATTGATCTTTAAATATATAGATGTAGTACTTCCTCTAAGTGCTGGACTTGGTGCCTCGCTGTAACCCAATCAATAAAGTTAAATCATTTTTGCCGCATTTTGCGTTACTGAAACAGCAAAACAATCCAGATAAATTGGTTGTCAGAAAATAGTACGAGTTGTTGATTTTCCATTTTATATCAATGTTTCATCACAAACTTAAGTGAAATTATACTAGTGTTGTTGTACTTGTACTTTGTTGTTGGTGAAATTACAGTTTGTTCAGCCTTATCCAAAGTTGGAAGTTTCATTGGCACACTATGTACTTACCTCGTCCTCCATATCGGTGAAAACACCCTAAACTCACACGCCTATTTTTGCAGGCAGCATCATAATTGACTTGCTGTCGCAGTTTTAGCCGTAAATATGGGTGAGCGACAGCTTTCCTTCATGTTTCGCAGCCAGAAGAGTTTGGAAGAACTACCTGCCTGCTGTCAACGGCGTCGTCTTCCTCGTAGACTGTGCGGATCGCGAAAGACTGGCAGAATCCAAGACGGAGCTCGACGTGAGGAATAATAAGCTCGCCGCATTTAAACCGCGAAGAAGGGACGGTTGATTTATTTTTCTTTAAATGAGCGTCCCGTCCCCCCACCCCTCCAGGCTCTGCTCGCAGACGAAACCATCGCCGACGTCCCGGTGCTGGTGCTGGGGAACAAAATCGACCGCCCAGAGGCCGTCAGCGAGGAAGGACTGAGAGTGGCGTTCGCGCTGGACGGCCAGGTCACAGGGAAGGTGAGCACGCCGCGTCGGCCGCGGCCGTTTCACCTCCTCCTCCTTTCTGCCGAATTGCAAAGCAAGCGGAAACCGCCACCCTGGTTGTCTGCCTCCCCCGCAGGGCAGCGTCTCTCTGAAGGAGCTGAACGTCCGGCCGCTGGAGGTCTTCATGTGCAGCGTGTTGAAAAAACAAGGCTACGGGGAAGGCTTCCGGTGGCTGTCGCAGTACATCGACTGACCGCGGGGACGGGAGCAAAGGAGGAGCCAGAGGTTTCCACAGGGTTTGAGCTGTTTTTACCTCCCCCAAAAAACATGCACTTCAGAAAGCATATCCCTTTTTTTGGTATATCACCTTCGGTATTAAGTCAGGTTTTCAAAGGTTTCTATGCAAACTTTTAAGAGGGTTCACGGTGTGACCTCTTCTTGGTGTGTAATTCATATAATACTAGTCAGTGGGGTTGTATAATTTTGTCGAATATTATACAGTATATTCCAACCTCTGGTCAAATTCACTTTCAGTTCATTGGCATCCAGAACTTGATTACAAATTCTCCCCGTCCTTTAGCAAGGACTTATTGCTAAGACAGACAGACAGACAGACAGACAGACAGACAGACAGACAGACAGATAGATAGATAGATAGATAGATAGATAGATAGGTACGTAGATAGATTGGTACGTAGATAGACGTGTGAATGTACGAAGAGCTTCTTGGTTTTGATACGGCCATCCATTTTACTAACTAAAAGATAATAGCGTGAACTCAATATTTGAACTGATGGTTAAAGAATGGTTATTGCCACTTTAGTTGATGCTAAATATATAAGAATAAAATAAAAGTTACAAGGTTGAAAAAATAACAAACCCACCCTATAATGCATCATACGGAATAATACTTGGACAGGACCAAATAGTAACGCTGGAATATCAAGTCAGCGCATAATGACATGTTAAGGACCAATATTGATTTTGATAGACGCCGAAAGTCAAAATCTTGTATCATATTATGGGACAGACTAATTTTCACGTTGATTAATCTGTCCACAGGAATATATAAATTGATACGATGGACAGCCATTGCCTTCAAAGCACTCTGCCAAAGATGTATGCAGCTCCAACAAAAGATATTCTCCATGAGGCCAAAATAATGTGAAACCCCCCAGTAAGTCTGCAAAAAGAGTAAAAAAAAAACAAACAAAAAACCCCCCCCCCAAAATGGAAGGAATCACCCAAACGCAGTTGTGTGAGCAGCTGGTTATCTTTGACTTTGGGGTGTTCCGCATAGATCTCTGTCACCCGTTTAATATTACAATTAATGTCCGCTCGGAGGTAATTATATTCTGAAGGTTGTTATATCGTGCGGCCATTAAAATGCCAGGGAGCAATAAAGTACGAGAGATATTGTACTGGAGATGACCTTACTCATCAAGTGTCGCCGCCATATGCTTTGATCCCTGTTAATTAAAACCTTTAACCTATTTATTCACTTTCAAATTAAGGCTCCCCTGCGAAGCTTTGGGTGGCGGGACGGAGGCCATTTTATCTCCTCGTTTATCATCGACTTTTTGTCATTCTTAACAGGCCAGCGGCTAACTGCAAAGGAGTTTTGCATATGAAATTACTTTTTATTTGGTGTAATAATATATTAATTAAACAACGCCTTTGCTCCAACCTGTTTGCTGCAGTATACAGGTGGTTTAGATTCTAGGGGAAGGTCGAGCACTCTGCATTTAATGCAATAACCATTTAAGAAACCGCAGATGGATTAAGTTTCAACTCTTTTGTGAACTTTTTATTAGAACGCGGCTGGTTGGTCAGCTGTGTGGCCCACTGCCATTTTTATTTTATTTTTTGTGGATTTTGATGAAGTGTTTCATACGTGTGCTATTAATGTGATTTATAATCAACCAGTGCAAAACAAAGCGTCCCGTGTCGGGCTCCCAACGGCTCGATATTCTGCAAGACACGTACTTTTTGATTATCTGGAAAGATATGAGAGTGCACTTGCAACCATGAGTGTGTTGACATGCAAATAAGGTCTTTAGCCATTCCACTTTTGACATTTGTGAATGCCAACAGCATGTATCCTTCATCTGATGAAGTCAGTGTGACAATAATAACAAAATACTGGCACCTGAGCCCCGTGTCGCGTTAATATCTCGTCCTGCGCCATTTCCTCAGTCGTGTGTTTTCAGGGAAGTATTTAGAATCCTCTGTTTTGAGAATCCGTTGTTTACAGTTTTTGTCCTGAATGTGAACCGCAGTGGGAGCGTTGCCTAACAGCCGGGAGACCTGTATGCACGAAACAAACCTGGCTTCTCATTGGTTTCAGTGTTCTGCACTAGCGTTGCCCATCAACTGTAAATAATGTAAAATTGCTGTAAAGTTCATGCTGATGCAGTTGAGCTGGCAGAAAATAGAACTGGAGTAATTTATAAAGAAATATTGTATTGATGTGAGCTAATAAATATTTTGAACAACCACCTGTGGAGCAGTTTTAATACGTCGGATAACGGTCGTCCTGACTTGACTTCTCTGAAATGTTTAAAAAAAAGTGTCTCAGATCTTTTTATCTTCACGCTGGAAAATCGATTTATTTTCTAACGCCGGACTTCTCTCCCTTTGTTATTTTTTTGGTGCTGTTGTTCTCTTCTGAAAGGCAACAAGGGGGTCTTTTCACTCCACCTCACATATTGCAGACACTCAGGATGGCAAGCGGCGTTTTGTGCCTGTTCATTATTTAGGTCCTGGAGGAGTATGCTGTTCTGCTTGTCACGGAGAAGCGACAACCTTTTTGCTCTGCATCTACTGTGTGTTTTGGGCCTGACAGGTGAAATTGAGTGTGAATGACTGCAGATGGAAGTGTCACCCCGAGGCGCTTGCTGCCAGAAGTGCTGTGCTACAGAAACCAATTTCATCTTTCCCTCAGTAAAGTTGCAGATGGAGTTGGTTGCTCAATTCTGAGCTATAATGGCATGGTTTTACCACCTTGTTGTCAAAGTACTGAGTACCAAGGAGAAAATTTTTTATATATATATATATATATATATATATATATATATATATATTAGTATACACACACACTCTAAGTATTTATTGTTACCTCTTATTTTATCATCATACCACTCCTTTTAAGTGTAATTTGATCTTCTGGCATGAGGTGGCAGCTAAGGACCAAAAGAAAAGGAAAAAAATACACATACAAATACACTAAATTGAGATTCTATGACTTATCACATTGCAATAACATAAAACCCATGACCTAATGTGAAAGCAGTAATCAATCAAATTACTACACTGATCAGCCAAAATATTAATTATAAACATATCTCATCAGCTATAAGCTTAGCCTGTCTGGTCTGATACACACGCGCACACACACACGTTCAGGTTTACATCAAAATGGGAATCAGCTTACCTTTATGTACTCTGCAGTGGCTTGCGACCATGATTCTGAAAGCCTGATAGACCTAAGGATCAACCACCACATTAAAACCACTGACAGGTGAAGTGAATAACATCGTTCATCTCGTTCCAATGGCACCTGTCAAGGGGTGGGATATATGAGGCAGCAAGGGAACAGTCAGTTCTTGAAGTTGATGTGTTGGAAGCAGGAAAAATGGTCAAGCGTAAGGATCTGAGCCACTTTGACAAGGACCAAATTGTGATGCTAGACGACTGGGTCAGAGCATCTCCGAAACGACAGGTCTTGTGGGGGGTTCCTGGTATGCAGTGGTTACTACCTACCAAAAGTGGTCCAAGGAAGGATCAGGACAGGGTCATGGGCGCCCAAGTGCCGGAACAACAAGCCCGATCCATGGGGGCCCCACCTCACAACTTCCAGGACTTAAAAGATCTCCTGCTAACGACTTGGTGCCAGATACCACAGGACACCTTCAGAGGTCTTGAGTCCATCCCTCCACGGGTCAGAGCTGGCACAAGGGGGAGCTACACTATATTAGTGGTTATTAGAGGTGGTTTTAATGTTGTGGCTGATTGGTGTAGGTTTGCCATTATGGACGATGCAGAGTGACATTAATAAGCAATCCAAAATACTTCACTAAATGTGTCACATTATGAAATCAAATGTAAAATAAATGATTCAATAAATCATTGATGTATTTATTGTACTTATTGATTTATTTATTGATGAAAATATTTATATAATGATTGAGGGTTTAATAACCACGCAACCTTGGTGTAGTTCTTCTATCGCCTAACGTCAGCTTTTTACTTCTAGCGATTGCATTTACGCTTCAAAAATCAATAAAAGTGGTGTTCATTTGTGAAGATTATCTTGCGAAACAAAACGTGTTAGTATCAAATTTATTTTCTGCGGTAATCCAAAATCCAATGGAAAAAATCCCATTGGTTTATGGTTGAGGGCAGTGTTGCCAGGTCTGTGGTTTTCCCGCGGAATTGGGCTACTTTTGAAGTGTTGCTGCGGGTTGAGTTTTTTTGGTCCGCTGGTTGGGTAGACCTATTTTGCATGCAAATTACATGAATAACATCTATTAATAAAAAAAAATGCATATTTTGAATGAAATCATTTATTTATACCCGAATCCTACCAAACTGACTCCAGATCAGCACGTACACACAGGGACATGGGACACGCGTACGTACACACATATTGGGGGAAAGAGGAACAAACAGAAATCAGTGTGTGTGTGCAGATGAGTCAGACTAGAATATGTCGAAATACAAGCTTCTGTTGGTCAAAAGTACATGCAATAAGTCCCACCTTACATGATTATGATTTTGTGTGGTGGATGTTATTAAGCTTCAGTCTAAGGGGATCGTTGTACAGCAAATGGCCCAGATATTTGCATTTAGACACTTTATCTACCGTTGTCTAACATACTATCAGCTATCTGGGAGTGAAGGCACTCTTTAGTTTTGCTGTAATTAAAAGTGTTGGATATGATTTGCCATGAGGCTGGTTTTGTCATACAGACTTCCGGGGTGGCCTGCCAAAAAAATACCTCATCCCTGCAGCGCTCTAGACCTCAAGGTCTGGCAAGCCACCCACAACCTTCACCTGCGTGAGCGCGGATCCTATCTTACCTGGCGCGTCCCTGACGTCACCGGTTGGTTTCTGAAGAGTGACGTTTTGAAGCCTTGGGCTTGGCTTTATGCTCACCGCCGCCTTGGAAAGATGGAGCCAGGCCTCGCCGTGCTGGGGCGGGCGACTGAAACCACACGCCAGTCGAACTAAGAGGACAATCGCTTCTCCTGGACCAAATTGATTGGAAGCGGTGGCTTTCTTTTTCCATTGACTTCCACTGGATTTCCAGAGCCATCTCGTGGCCGTTAGCCGAACTGCAGTTTAAAGCGCTCGCGTAACGGTCGCTGCTTGGCTTGACTGGACCAGCCCCGTCTCCCGGTTGGGTGCCTCAGGTAGTAATGGTGTGTGGATGATGATATGTAGTAAAAAAAAAAATAAAAATAAAAAGTTGGTTGTCGTTTCTACCAGAAGGTAATTCACCACGAGGGCAGCAGAAACACTCTGTTAGTGCAGGGTGTTCCCAATCCGGAGTCCGGATCGAGGACTCCGGACTTGTTTTACTTTTTTTCCTTTTCGATATTTCACAAGATATTTATACGCCACCTCACAAATGATGGCGATGTTTCCGTTTTTTTAGTTTTTTTTGTTACTGCCGCCTGCCACCACAGCAACCTCCCCCGACGTAACGCTCGGGAAGGTGTTGATGTGTCCCTAATGGCACCCCGGCTCCGGACGCCTCCCTGCCCTTTAAGCAAACGCCGTGCGAAATAACGACAAGAGCGCTTGAGTGCATGGATTTCAAGAGGCAATTATGTGATCCGCCCGCCTCTTTGCGGCGACCAAGAACACTGTGAAGTGCAGCGGTTTCCCCTGCGTCTTCACGCCTGTTCCCATAGCTGCAAAAGCACTTAAAAAAAAAAAAAAAAAGCTTGTCGTAAAATATTTAAAGTTAAAAGTGTGTTAATGTGCGACACTGTGTGTAATGTGTAACACCCCCTCTCCATTCGTTTCTGTTGTTTTCCTTTTTTTTTTTTTGTTTTTGTTTTTTCGTTTTGTCTTTGGTCTTAGTTGGAAGAGATCTGGGAATGATTTCGGTGGTGATGTCATCGTAAGATATAAATCTCATAAAAATACAACAGGGTTTGGCTCCAGTGCCTTTAATAGTAAAGTGCTCAGCCTATAAGTACATTCTTGTTACCTAACATGCAATACTAAAAACAATGTCTGGCCTATCTATAGCATGGAGGAAGGAACGGCAACATTTTTATTTTTTTTTCGATTTGAAAAAAAATAAATAAACAAAAGTAAACAACCTACATTTAAAATTCAAGTATCCACAAAGAACCTCAAGTAACGTTTACACTTTTTCGAACACAAAATTACAGCTTCAAGTAGCGTCCTCCGGAAATAAACATCGGTGTGTCACAATTTTTTTTTTCGAGAGCAAGAATTTGGAAGAGCAAGCGACGTTCTGCAGGTATTCGTTTGGAACAGCAAAGTACATTCTAGAGGTTTCAATAAAAGTATTTTCCTATCTTGCGCCCGTCGTCCACGCGACGCATCGGGGGGGCGTGGGGCTCGGCCGATCGCCGCGCGTCGAAGTCTTCCCGGGGACGGTATTTACATAATCTGTCACGGAAAAAAAAATTACACGCCCGCGTTGCACTCGGAAAGGGTTCTGAGGCGTCGGGTCTGGAGTCGCTCCGGTGGAACGGCGGCTTCTAGGACTCAAGCTCTTGTTACACGATGGAAAATAAATCTGTAAATGCATAGATGGCGGCCGGGACGGTTACCTCCTGCCGAAAACATGAAAGCTCCGTTTGCTCATAAGACATGGAAAGTAATGAAGCACTACACATATTTAAGACAAAAAAAAAAAAATGTATAATAATAAAATAAAAAAAACAGTAATGTCGTCATCACTGGACCCTGCGAGGGGTCGGGGTGGTGTGTGTGGGGGAGGGGTGGGGCCCCAAAACCCAAGCCCGAATCCCAGAATCCTTGTCCCGCGTGTGGTCGGCGGAGCGGAGACCTCCTACCAGATGTATCCCCCGTCGTCCGCCTCGCCCTCCTCCTCCTCCTCCTCCTCCTCCGTCTCCTCCTCGTTCTCCTCCGCCTCCTTCTCCTCCTCGTCCTCCCACCCCACCCCGCTGCCAAAGTCCCCGGAATACCCCACCATCTCATCTGTGGGGGAGGGGAAAAAAGAAACAAAACAAAAAAAAACAAAACAAGACATGACGGGGACTTATCATTTTCTGTTATCCGGGATGTTTTCCTTATGGATTGGTTTTCCTGATACAAGGTGATTTATTGAACTCCTACGGCAACCCCCCAGCGCTCTTACCACAGTCGGGGTTGCCATGGATCCGGGAGCCCATCATCTCCCCGCCATGCTGGTCCACGCACCAACACTCGTCCCGGCTCTGGTCGCACTGCAGCTTTCTGTAGTAGCCGTCCTCGTCGCAGCTGGGGATGTACATGCCTGGGAGGGACGTGCGAGTTCACACACAAATGCGCACGCACGGACGCACGCGGAGCACGCGCACGTTAAATATTTATACCCTCCGCCTCACACTAATGCCGGAGATAAGTGCAGCACGGATGGAAATGCCACGAACGTGCCTCGTGAACCCAGGACGAGCCCGGGGAGTGAGCGGCCGCTGTTCTCCCCCCCCAATATATTAGGATCTGCGGGTGTTGTTGGATCTGTGTTTCCTTGTTCCCGCCGAAAGCAGCGATGGTGGGATGACGGCACCAGCGACAAAGCCGCCTCAAAGAGTCCCCCCCGGGACTTCCACTGTCACCCCAGGCCCCTGGCGAACCCGCGACCCCGCGATTCCCCCTCCCAGCCTCCGCCGAGGAAAACACGCTGAGTAGTTCGAGTGGGTTTCGGCAGACGGGGGTTTTTTGGCGGTCCTATCTCGGGGTGTGTTCGGAAAAAAAAACAAACGCCTTAAAGTTAATATTAGTCGTTGCATAATGTGAATCCGGCACTTCGCCGCTAAAGCCAAGTGGGTGTTTGGAGCCCGGCTCTTTCCAGACGCCAGCGTCTTGGGCCTAATCCCCGCCCTGCGCCTATGATCCGTCTTAATGAGCCTCCTGCAGCCACCCGCCCCGGCTCGCCGAGTCACCCCGCTACGGTCAAAGTTGGCCCCCCCACGGCGACCGAACGCGGGACCCGCCTCGTTAACCCCCTCGGGCGCCGCCAGGCGACACTTCCGTTTCAAAGTGCGCGGACGCCCGAGCCCGACCCCAGCGGCGGGCGGGGACGCCGGTGCGCGCGCGCGCGGGATTGACTGTGATGGTCAACTTCGCCGTGATGTTGTCGGAAACCCGCCCAATATTTACCGGGCTTCTTTTTGGCAACCTCCTGCACTTGGATCCTCTCCAGCTCCGCGAGGCACGGTGGCTCTGTGGGAATGAAGACAGGGGGGGTGATGAAAGGGGATCGTCAAATCTTCTCCCCCTAAACTCGCCTCGATCAATGCTTCCCATAATTACCGCGTATGCCGGGATCGATCGGTTTGAGGAATTAAATATATATATTGTGTTTCCCTCAGATCCTTCATCGATTCTCAAAGAGCTTAGCCGGAGAGTGCACATGCAGTTCAAGAGGGGCGGAGAATCTGCTGCTTTTCGGAGAGGAGTTTCATCAATGATACATCATCGCCTCTTTTAGGCTTAGCGGTGAAGTATGGACATTTATTTTAAGTAAATATCCCCCCGTGCTGAATAATTGAACATTTAGTCAATGTGATCTCGGCCATGGCCCTGGTTGGTTCAAGGCCTGTGCGGTGGACTAGTTGGGAGAGCAAAACAAGGTACAAACCAGGACCTCGGGCGTCCTAAGGAGCTTCAATGGCAGAAACGTCTACATCGCAACGCTGACATTGACTAGTTCTGATGCGTTATCTTAACCTGTTTCTTTTCAGATCCAGAGCAAAGCCCATAACTGCCACCTCTCCCTGTCCCCGTGGAACAGGGGAACCTCCGCTTCTGCGCTTCCAATGAAGGGAACAAGTTTTTTTTTTCGTTTTTTTTAGTGACCGAATAAGAGAAGTTGACGTCTATATGGAAATTAAATCAAACATCCGTTTAAATCAAATCATCTTAACTAGCACCTCTGGAATATTTCATACGCTCCGTTAAAGAGTACAAGAAGAGATTGACATAGTGACCTTAAATACCCTTAAGACCAGTGCCTGAAGTGGGGGGAGTTTGGGTGCATTTAAGGTGGAAGTTCAGAGCTGATCCCTCACGCCCAAGATGACCAAGATAACAGACGTGACGTCACGGCAACATGGCGGCGCACGCTGTAAATGGTAAACAGCGTTCCCTTTGTATAGATTATTATTCATTTAAACACGTTTAACGTTGTTTTGCACTACTCTGTCGATTTTGATGTTATGTTGGGGGCTGGGGGCTGGGGGCATGGACGTGGGGACTGCCGACACAAACCACAGTTTTTTCGAGGTTCCCTTGAACGCAGCGTCACTTCCCGCTGCCCCTCGACCCGGTACAAACTCGGAGAGAGTTTTCTAATCCAGCTGAACCAGAGGGCGCGGGCAGCGGCCTCTAGCAGCGACGGCACCGGACAGATAATGAGTGAAACCAGCTGCTTCGACCAAAACGGTGCGAGATAGAAAGCGCCAACGCGGATGCCCGCAATCGAAGGGAATCCCCCCCGTCCATGTCCCGATATGGTCAATGATGTCATGGCAACCCCAGGCGCACTCCGACAATATAAATTTTACAATATGTTTACTTGATTTGCCCCCTTGAGCGGGGGCAGAACAGAGCGCCATCACCTTGCGAGAAGTGCCGGCGCGCGAGAAAAAGTCACCGCACGCCAACGACTAAAACGCAGAAGTGCCGACAGCGCGTAACGGCGGGTACCGGCCCACTTCCAGCACCGCTTAAGACCCCCTGTGGACTCACTTTCCCTCCAGAAGCAGAAGCACCACTCGGCCGTGGAGACCTTTCCGTCCTTGTAGCTGTCGCAGGAGTTGAAGAAGGGTCGGATGCACACCTCGTACTTGTCCAGGTTGATGGCGGCCAGCTCGGCGTGGTCCAGGTAGAGGTCGCCGTTGGTGTCCAGCTTGGAGAACATCCAGCCGATGGAGTCCTTGCAGCTGGCGACCAGGCTCTTGTCCAGCACTGTGGCGCACACATTGGCAGCGGCATTCAGTGTGAGCGCAGTGGACCCTGACCCCCTGCTGTGTGCCCGAGATGTCCTGCAGGTGTGTGCATTTCAACGTGAAATGGTCGATGTTATCTGTTCTAGACATTCCCCGGCGTTATATTTCGGAGGCGGCAGCGGCGGCGGCGCGTGAAGCGGCTTTGCGATAGGGCGCGCCGCCGTCGTCGTCGCCCCCCCTGGTTCTCACCTGAAGCGGTGCCAGCGCCGGGCTTGCCGGAGTTGTTCTGCTTGGCGTTGCCGTGGAGGAGCTGGAACCAGTCCCTCAGGCGGTCGCCCAAATCCGCCAGGTCCTGGCCGGTGCAGCTCTCTGGAGGAACAAGGAATCCCTGGATTCACACCTTGGCAAACGCTCCGCAGGGTTTTCTGACTTAAGAGGTGCGAGGCGGCCGCGGGGCTCAGCGCTGCTTTGTGTCGGGCCCACCGACGCACAGAGAACAGAAGGAGCATCGCGGCAGGATGAGGCTTTAGCTTTCTGCAGAACTCCGATTCTTAGAGAAAGTGTGTGGTGGATTTTAGTACGATGACTCACATTTCTTAGTTTGGAACAGCATGGAACACTGCTATTACACTATACATACTGCAATAAGCTAGTTAGTAAGTAGTAATAATTCCTATTTCTAATTTATACCCAATTTAATCCTAATTGCATAGGAGTCTGAAAAATCAATTTTATAATTATCAGTTTTCCAATAGACATTGACGTCCAGTTCAAGGCTCGTTTTTATCATATTTTTCAGGTTCCTGAGGAAAAACCGGAGCAGCATTTCATCCGTTCAATCCATTGGCATTTCCACAAGCCCACGAGCCGAAGGAATCAATGGAGTTTGCTCGCAATGATGGTGTTCACTCTAAATAATTAATCACCGTGTGATTCAAAGAGCATTTCAAACCACATGGGAGATATTTAGCTAAACCCAATCTGCGAAACTGGCGACTATTGATCCCCCCCCCCCGCCGTAAACATCCTTTGGCGAGAAAATTGGGAGTTCTTTCCAGCGAGCGGGGAAAAAAACCCCAAAAAAAACATGTGTACTTGTATACGCGTTCTCCACCATTTGCTGCTTTATTCCGTCATATCCCACTTTGTCTGCCATGTGCAAACTGTGCCGGGGACCCCGAGGGGGGAAGAGAGGAAGCACTTGCCGCGTTTGGTCTCAGCGTTAGCGAGGGGCACGGAGGCCGTGGGGCACGGGCAGAGGCCGGAGCACTTCACGCTCAGCTCCTTCCCCGTCAGACACGCCTGCTGCTCCAGCTTACACTGCGAGGGAGAGAGAGCGAGAGAGAGAAGAGAGAGTGTGTGTGTGTGTGTGTGCGTGTGTGTGTGCGTGTGTGTGTGCGTGTGTGTGTGTGTGTGTGAGGGTGATGACTGGATGTAGTGACTTTCAGTAAAAATTGCCGGGGGTGACTGCGGAGAAAGACATTGCTCATTCAGAGGAGACGCCGTAGGGGAGAGGGAGGGCGGGGGGAGGCGGTGAGTTGTCATTCTCCACCTTCGCCGTCTTCTGTCCCAAGGTTAAAATTAAAAACTGAACGCAAATCGATTAAAAAAAAAAAAATAAATAAAAAAAAATTTATAAATAAAAAGGACCAACCTGCAAATGGTCAGTGTGCGACGAGGAGGTTCATTAATCATGTGACTGCGTAATCTTTCTCCCACCACCAGTGATGACAGATTGTCTGTGCGTGTGTGTGTGTGTGTGTGTGTGTGTGTGTGTGTGTGTGTGTGTGTGTGTGAGATGGACCTATTAAAAGGGACCTACGATGCAAAACTCCCTCTTTCAGTGCTTGTGCACATACATTTGGGTCTCTCATGGGTCCACTAACACACAAACTGTGGAGAAAAAAATAAAAATAAAAAAAGACAACGCCCGCCGGTTTTTCGCAAGCCGCCTGTTTCAGAAAAACGTGTCTGAAAACGAGGCGTTCGGCTTTGCAGCCCTCCTACACGTCACCGCGGTAATATACGTCCTCTTCGGTAGAATTAGAACCACCCCCATCTGAGTAACTCCACCCACGCCCGGAGCACGACTGGACCCGCTGGCGTCGAAGCGAAGGGAAGTGCTCCGTTGGCGGCGCAGACCAGCACAAATCTTTTAAATAGAAAGAGGAATTAGGACCAACTGCAGGCGAGGGAAAAAGTATTTGATAAATAATTTTGGCGTGTGTTTCTTTCTGTGTGTGTGTGTGTGTGTGTGTGTGTGTGTGTGTCTGCGGTAGGTTGACTGAACTGAAGGCTGTGGGGCGCGATCCGCTCCGTGTTGCTCCAAGCAAAACCGAAAACAAATAAGCCCCGAGCCCAGCCGTCTCCCGCGGTGCTCCGAACACCGCGGTGAAAGTCGGGATGAACATTTAAATGAGCCCTTGTAGATCTAATATGAGTGAAGACTCGGCAACCGGATTGCTTATTTTTCGCCTCAAATTGGTTCAGAAACACATTTTTGGTGGACTGATAAGGCGCCCTCAGCGAAAGCTGCGCGGTAAATACAACGGAACCCGGAAGCCGCGCTCAAACCCCATTAGTTCAAGTTCAAGTTTAAGTTCACATTAGCTCACAGAAGGGGCCCCGGGAGGGCCGGCCCCCTCCCATTGAAACAGAGCGTCAGGAACAAAATGGATTTTCCAGGCATCTTAGAATGGCTCGAATGCAACATCTGAGTGGTATTTTCAGCAAAACACTTTAAAAGTGTGATTTGGGGACCTCAGAGACCTGAATTGACTCGGTGAAAAGGAGCATAATAGGTCCCCTTTAAGCGCTTACCATTTGCTACCTGGGTTTTTCACGGTGAATGAACAGCGTAATAACACAAAGGAAAGGGAATCAGAGAGGAGATGGTTGAATAAAAAAAAAAAATTTTTTTTTTTAAACCGCAGAGAAGCGGAATTGAGGAGAGACGATGAAAAGGGAGACGCCGGCGCCGACAGAGGTTGGGGCTTTGATTCCCTCGTTACCTCGGAGGCGTAGTTGTGCCCGTCGGTTCCGCACACGGGCACGGCGGCGGCGGCCACGACGGGGCAGGACTTGCAGCTGCTCTCCTGGGCCTCCAGCGGCGCGGGCTGTCGCACTCTGTGGGCGGAGGGAAATCACAATGAACAGTTCTTTTTTTTTTAAATAGATTTCTATTTTTGTCATTGGAGGAGGTAAGGCGCTAATGACAACGGACGGGTTGGCAAGTGATGAATTAGACGATAACAATAACACACTTACGCATTGTAAACAAGTGCGACGGAGTGGTACATTATTATCAGCGACAATGATGATGTGCACAATGTCCTATTTCTTTTGACAGAATGTGAATTATTGATACAGGTTTATTGTCATTTTATTTAGGTTGATTGTGTGTTGCCAGATTGGTCTGTTGTCGCCAAATCTTTAACTTTATGGCACATTGCACAACTTTGAGGTTGATAGTACCTTGAAATTATTTTCTATTTTTATTTGTATTGCCTATTGTTAGAAGCCTATGAATAAAGTATCCATCTATCCATCTATCCATCTATCTATCTATCTATCTATCTATCTATCTATCTATCTATCTATCAATCTATCTATCTATCTATCTATCCATCTATCCAATGTTTATTTCATTGACTTTTTGACTGTTATTGTTTATTGTTGTTTATTGCCCGTCTGTTCATTTTATCATTAATAAATGACAGTGGACAGCGGTTTACTTTGTGGTCGGGTGCTATTCAGACATATGTATAATATAACAAATCAGTAACAGTTATGTAAGCGTATCTCATCATTACACAGTGGCTTACGACACGCCAGGCCGACCTTCCTAACGCACAGTACTAACCACGGGAGAACGCTTGCGACTGGGTGTGAGCTGCCTTCCTCCGCGGCGCTTCCGCACTCCACACTCATCAGCCGCTTAACGCCGCCACGCTGCGATCGTACTTAAACGCCCATTATTCCGCCGCGGCCTCATGTTTCATTCGTTTCTCCTCGATATCGCCCTCTCTCTCGCTCGCACATTCTCTCTCTCTCTCTCTCTCTCTCTCTCTCTCTCGCTCTCCCCTCCTGAGGTGACTCCATAACCGAAGCTCCTCGTTAGGGAAAAGATAAATGCCCATTGCTGAAGATAAACCTCATAGGTAGTAATGATCCACTCCACTAGTTATTTTCAGATTGCACGCCCAGCTCTGTTCTTTCTTCATGGCACGGAAAGACATTTCACTGAAGAAATGAAGACTTGCCGAGGCCCAATACGCTGTTGGCGATTTGCCCATGATTGCTTATTGATGGAAGTTCTTCTTTGTCTTCTTTTCAAAAGGACTAAAGAGTATTATGTATTTTTTTATTTTTTTGGTAATTTTGTATACTTGTAATCTCTCCGGGGGAAATTAGTTCTCTGCATTAACCCATGCTAGAATAACCATGCTAATTGTATATTTCTTTGAGAAAAATATGTCTCCCATCCTCCTACCTGATCATATCTTCTGCTTTTGTCCAAAGCCACACAGCATCAAACTCTGGACTTTCGGTCGGGGCCTGAACCAGCGGAATGGTCTCAAAATGAGGTGCCTGCCACTGGTGTCGGCCATATGTAAAAACTGTACATGCTAGAGGAGACTATGGGATGGGGGACGGCGTTTCATGGAGCTTTGTACCTGTTCTCCAGCTTCTTGCGGTTGACGCACATGGCCCTCTGGTAGCCCTGCGCCACGCACACCTTGTGGCGGCTACACTTCACCTTCTGACACGGGTCCTTGGTGGTGTCCAGGGCTGTGGGACCCACACAAGAAGCATAACAGGTTGTTATTGTCGTCGTCGTTGTTGTTGTTTTGTTGTCATGGCAATGACAATAAATAAAAGAAATATAGTTTTTTTTCCATCGCTTGACAGAGTTTGTTTACAATGGATAGATGATTTACAATAGAGCGATAAACACTAAAAACAATAATAAACATTAAAAATAAAATACAGAATTACCAATACACAATAAAATTTTACTTAACAAGTAACAATAAACAATAAAAATACGAATTACCGATAAACACTAAAAGTTTACCTCACAAATAACAAGAAAGAATACAAATACCTTAAAAACAAACAAACAACTATGAAAATGTATCTAACAATGAACTATAAGTAATACAAATGAACGTAACAGTTGACAATAAACAATAAAAAAAATAAAACCAAAATAAACAAAAATCTATAAAAATGTACCTCATAATTTACAATAAACAATAACAATAAATTTAAAAATAAACAAGAGACACAACAAATGTGGCCATATGCAATAAAGCTAAAGCCAAAAGAAAATGAACAATAGCCTCTGTATCAATAATTCAACATTTTGAAAAAATAGGAAATTGTTTGTATATAAAAATATAAAGTAAAAACTGTACGTATAGTAAAAAAAACAGTGATGTAACAGTATACAGTAGTTATGTGACATGCAACAGTGTGCTGTTAGATGTTGTAACAATGGAGCAGTAATGTAACAGTAATGCAACATGTAACACTAATGTAACAGTAATGTAACATGTAACAGTAATGTAACATGTAACAGTAATGTAACATGCAACAGTCATGTAAATATAACATATATATTATATATACAAATATATCATATAACATGTAACAGTAATGTTACAGCCATATAACAGATAACAGTCATGTAACATGTAACAGTAATGTAACATGCAACAGTCATGTGATGGAAATGTAACAGTCATGTCACAAGTCACAGTAATGTAACATGTAATGTTAATGTAACAGTAATGTAATATGTAAAATTAATGTAACAGCAATCAAACATGCAACAGTCATGTAACATGTAACAGTAATGTAATAGCAATGTACTATCTAACATTGAACTTGAACAGTAATGTAACAGTAATGTCATTTGTAACAGTAATGTAACATGTAACAGTTATGTAACAGTAATGCCACATGTAACAGTGATGTTACAGTAATATAATATGTAACAGTAATATAACATTAATGTAACATGTAACAGTAATGTAAAGGTAATGTAACATGTACCAGTAATGTAACAAGTAACAGTAATGTAATGTGTAACAGTAATATAAGATGTAATGTAACATGTATTATTAATATAACAGTAATGTAACATGTAACAGTAATGTAACATGTTATATTAATGTAACATGTATTATTAATATAACAGTAATGTAACATGTAACAGTAATGTAACATGTTATATTAATGTAACAGTAATGTCACATGTATCAGTAAGGTAACATATAATATTAATGTAACAGCAATGTAACGTGTAACAGTAATGCAACATGTATTATTAATGTAACAGTAATGTAACAGTAATGTAACATGTATTATTAATGTAACAGTAATGTAACATGTAACAGTAATGTAACATGTTATATTAATGTAACAGTAATGTAACATGTATCAGTAAGGTAACATGTAATATTAACGTAACAGTAATGTAACATGCAACAGTCATGTAACAGTTATGTAACAGAAATATAACATATATATTATATATACAAATATATCATATAACATGTAACAGTAATGTTACAGCCATGTAACAGATAACAGTCATGTAACATGTAACAGTTATGTAACATGTAACAGTCATGTAATGGAAATGTAACAGTTATGTAACAAGTAACAGTAATGTTACATGTAATGTTAATGTAACATGTATCAGTAAGGTAACATGTAATATTAATGTAACAGTAATGTAACATGTAACAGTAATGTAACATATATCAGTAAGGTAACATGTAATATAAATGTAACAGTAATGTAACATGTAACAGTAATGTAACATGTATCAGTAAGGTAACATGTAATATAAATGTAACAGTAATGTAACATGTAACAGTAATGTAACATATATCAGTAAGGTAACATGTAATATAAATGTAACAGTAATGTAACATGTAACAGTAATGTAACATATATCAGTAAGGTAACATGTAATATAAATGTAACAGTAATGTAACATATAACAGTAATGTAACATGTATCAGTAAGGTAACATGTAATATTAATGTAACAGTAATGTAACATGTAACAGTAATGTAACATATATCAGTAAGGTAACATGTAATATAAATGTAACAGTAATGTAACATGTTATATTAATGTAACAGTAATGTAACATCTAACAGTACTGTAACTTGTAGCAGTAAACCAAAGGAACTTTGATGTTTATCTCTTCTACATTCTTTCCTTTCCTTCCGCCATTTTGAAACGATTTCCCACTTTCCATAGTGTTGTGGAGATGTGGTTGATATCCCCAAATGAGCTTTGATCGATTTTCGCGGTTGTCATTACGATTGAAAAAAAAAAAATAGAAATCCCCCAAAACAGGAAACCCTGGCCGTCATTAGCGAGGCGGCGGCGGGTCGATGGCGCTGCAGGTGGTCTCCAGCGGCTCCTCGCTCCGACAACCAGAGAGCACGAAAAGATTGATTGAGCATCTCTCTCTCTCTCTCTGCTTGTCACACCTCACTTGGCCTATCGCTCCCTCCCTCCCTCCCTCCCCGCCTCCGCCCTTTTCTCTCCCTCCATCTCTCTCCTCTCTTCCTATCCCGGATACTAAACTCGTTTCCGCTGGATAAGACTTAAATGACGATATCGCCGTTTCCGCCGCTCCTCCGTCTCGGGCAGCCGTGTCAGACTGTCCCAATCCATTTACTGAGAGGCCGCCAAAGCCCCTCCAAAAAAATAAATAAAAACCCCCAGGCTCAGACGAATTTTCGGGGAGGCGATTGACAGGCTGGTGGTGAGCGGCGGTAGCAGAATTTAAGCCGCCGAAACACTGAGTCAGCGCCCGGGCGGCTGCTTGGTCATCCAGCGGCTCCATGGACGGGGTGGCCGGACGCCAGGGCCCCGTAAATCCTGCGGCGGGGCGATACGCTGGTGCTACAAAGGGAGACGGGGGCCTGTGGGAGGTGAGGGCCGCACAGCGCGCACACAGCATCGACCGCTCCTCGTAACTGACGGTGCCGGAAGTACAGTACATGCAAGATTAAATAGAAAGTGGAATAATTTCACGGTTTAAGAAAAAAAACATTATTATTATTTTTTAATCTTATTTCATGGTTT
This sequence comes from Zeus faber, assembly GCF_960531495.2. Classification (NCBI taxonomy): domain Eukaryota; kingdom Metazoa; phylum Chordata; class Actinopteri; order Zeiformes; family Zeidae; genus Zeus; species Zeus faber. The sequence goes on from NC_137207.1 coordinate 18,182,635, forward strand.
GTTCCGGCTGAAATCCACAGTATGGAACGGTTATTGCTTGTGTATTTTATCAATTTGTTGTTTATGGGGTTTTTTTTGTTTTTTTTTGGGTCATTTTCTGTAACACAGTGTGCACGGAAGGAATCCCATATCTGTAGGAAAGGAGATAAAGAAGAAAAAAAAGCGCCTCCAAAAATAACAATTTTACACGAAGCGGAAAAACCCGGGATCGATTTCGCCGGCGCACAATGGAAGAGGGACACGGACGTTTCTCGGCGAAACCGGAAAACGAGCCAAGCATGCCTCTCGCTCTCTCCCCGCGCCGCTCCTCCGGGCGGATGCGGCGGCTCCCACGACCGGCGCGCGTGGACGTGCCGCGCTCCTCGTCTACGGGGCTCTTATGTTCCCATAGAAACAAAGCCCGGCGGGGTGATGATAATTCTCGGCGGTGATTCGCAAGTCGCTCATTGCTCTGATGTCTTTACGATCTCTCCTTGAAGGAGCCTCTCCTCCGCACGCACGCACGCCCGCCACGCCCGCGCCCGTCTCTGCCGGAGCCGAGCGGATTTAATTTCGCGCAGGGGACGGAGCGGAGGGGGGGTTCGCCCATCTCCCTGTTTTACACCCCGTCGATTCGTCGGGCGGGGGTGGGGGCCCGGCAGCGGAGCCGTTACGGGTTTGAAGATCCCCGCGTCCGACCTCTCGGCGCCGACCGCAGAGCGCCGATATCGAAACGGCGTCCATCCCCCCGACCCCACAGGAGCGCGGTTAAACATGTGACACCGTCAGAACATTTGAAACAAAAAAAAAAAGAAGAAAAATAAGAGAAAGAAAGGGAAAAAAGAAAGGGATTCTGCGGCTGACGGGTGTACGGATCCGGAGACAAAAGAGGGGCCTGGCTTGACGGCTCCAAGTGAATGTGCTTCCCCCGTGGCTTCGGCGTGGGAGCCTTTCCACCTATTAGCGCTAATTGGTTGAGGCTGAGAGAACCTTTCTGTACCTGCGACTCTGCGGGAGCCGTCAATTTATTTGACTAATTAACACGGCGAAGTACCAAACGGTGATATAAATGGGGTACTGTCATAGTACAAAAAAATTAAAAGACATTTTTTCTTGTCCTAAATAAGAAGAACCCAACACGAGCTATTGTTTCTATGAGTGTTTTTTTTTTTTTTTTTTTTTTAAAGCACCAAACAACTGTCAAGGGGACTTGACCGAAAGCCATAACTTAAACCTCGGGCTCTTCTGACACCTTTCACGAAATCGCCGACAACGTACAAATATGCACTGTCACCCAGCTCACTTTACGATGTGAAAAGTAAAAATGGCGACTTGCCCTTACCCACAATGCATTGTGATATACGCTCGCCAGCGTAGTGTCCGGTGTTTGCATCGTACAATATTTCACCCAAGGTACTTTCTGCACACTATGACTACATGTCACCCTGGTACTTTTCGCGTACTATCTGATGCATACTACGCTTTTCTATGCCGTACTAAAAACGCTCGCCTGCTAAATAGTGTGCTCGTATTACTCGTAGTATTATTATTAGTCGTTTTCAAGATTCAAGATTCAAGAGGTTTATTCGTCACATACATATACACATACTTTCATACATATATGCAGTGAAATGTCAATGCAACGCACAATATGTTCTAGACTGAACACAATAGCTATCTAAACATTTCTACTTGACAAACTAACTGAGTCCTAAAACGTAATGCAGGAAGTAAGTCGAATAATATAGAATAAAATAAAATAAGAACTCAAAGGTAATGCAGAGTGGGGGTACAAAATAGAAATAAAGGGAATAGACTTATGTATATGGGATAGGCTATTATGTATGTACAGATATGTGCATTAAAGTGGCATGTGAATAAAATTAGGTAGTGTGTGTGGAGAAATACAGTACAGTGTACAACAGTACGGCACAGCAATACAGTAACACCAAACAGAACAGCAATACAACGCATGCACGTATGCAGTAACCCTCGATAGCAGTACTATCGAGGACAGCGGTCGCGCCTCGCCCGGATTTCCCGCCGCTCCGCATCGTCGAATCCCACAGCGTCGACGAGGAGCCGCCGTCGGGGCGGATCAACGGGATCGACGGAATTCGGAATGAATGTCGGGTCACATTTGGGGACATTGAATACATTGCATTAGCCCGTTCCTCACACTGGAAGAGCGGAGGATTGAGATAATATTGAGAGAGACGGGGACTTCCGTCTCATGTCGCTCCTTTGAGGCAACTCGCGGACGTCTTTTAAGTGGAGCGTGCAGTGGGAGGCGGTGGGAGGCGCGGACCTCCCACTCGCTCACATACATCTCAACACCAACACGCTTGTAATCCCCGGGGCCCGCTAGATTGCCTTCTCCTGTATCTATGAATACTAATTCATTCCGTAGCCTCGCCGCGTTTAGTGATTCACATTCCGTGTCTTTTCATCTCCGCTCTGAAGTTGGCTTCCTAAAAGTCGGAGGGTTTTCCTCCCCGTCGCCCCCTGCAGGAAAGACCCCCATTGAGGCAAATGGAGCCCCGTGGGAGTTTCGGACCCTCAGCCGCAGAAGCAATTATAGCCGGCTCTTAAAGCCCGGCACGGCCATTTACGGTTAGGACCGCAGGCTCAATACCCGTTCCCCCTACACCCCCGACCCCCGACCCCCAACCCCCAGTCCCCTACCCCCAACCCCCCGACAACACAGCGTTCTTCACCCCGTCGGCTCCGATAACCCCGGACCAGCGCACCTATGAATCCTGATGACCTCAGACATGGGCTGCAATTAAAGGGAGCGATCGCTGCAATAATAATGCGACACCCCGCAACCGCCCCGCCCCCTTCCACTCCCCGGTCCCCCCTCCTTCCCCTCCCTCCCCCCCCCCCCTCCTTACCCTCCCTCCCCCTCCACGACGGGAGGAATTTCATAAGCCGGCGCTGCTGATGTACCGAGGCAGTGAGCACTTAGCGCTGATTATTTCCGCCGCCGCCGCCACATGAACAGACAGAAGCCAGATTTTCTTCGGAAGGGCGTCAAAGCGTTTTAAATATTAAAAAGCTTTTGGTTCTATTGACATTGGAGTTAATATTATTTTCAGCGCATATAATACATATTAGATGCCTTTCATGACCACTTCACCTCACCTTAAATTCCATCGCTCATTCCATTTCATACATATTCATGCACACTGACCTAGAGAAGTTAACGCGTTCGTTTTCTGTGAACCATCATGATATCCAGCGCCTGGGAAACTCAAATTGTGCTGCGATTTTGATTTTTAATATTTTAATAATATCTAATATCTTTCGTGTGTTTGGATAAAATATACATTAGTTTTTTCCAATGTTATAACATTTGGAGGATTTGTGGATTTCCGTTTATTTCAGTACAAGCTTTTCGTACAATTTCCTACAGCTGAAGAAAAAAATTATCATCTAAGCCGTAAGGTCAATGAACCTTCATGTGAAATTTTGGGAAATTTTATATGAAATGTATTTAAAAATACATATTTAATTAAATAATCATTTCTTAATCTTCTACTCATTTTCTATATCGGACGTTTGTTCTCTAACTTTTTAGCACTCCCCACAAGGCATGCATTAATTAATAACTAGAATATTTGGAAACTTGTATTGTATATCTCTTGTGTCGTACATTCTTTTCCTTTATAATGGATCAGAGGTAGATTTATTAGGATTGAATAATCTTTTCGACTTACTTTCATCGGATCCAGCGGTGTCGTCCAGTTTTTTGATGTAGTCGTCCTGTAGAGAGACAGTATTTGCATGATTTGAACTGATTTGATATTTTTGAAAGCACAAACACCTTGCAAAACAAACGATAAGACGGAGCGAGGCGTCAGACCTCCCCGGCGAGGACTGACGCAGGCCTCTATTCCCTGAGCAGAATTCGGAATGACGTCGCTTTGAACTCAAACCCACTTTTATCACATTTTATCAATGGCTTGGAAAAGATGAGGAGACGCTCTTTAACTTAAATAATATCTGCTGTGAAACACTGGCGCCTTTTAACCGGAGCCCCTTCTCCGACAGAGAGCGAGAAGATATTTTCATTTGTGATGTTCAAAAGAGCCGCCTGCTTCCGAGGGAATATTTACAAATGTACTCTGCTATTCTCAAGATTCTGTTGAATTAAAATAAAAAATGTAATGTCCCTGACCCCCGCCACCCGCAGGTCTCTGGCTCTGTCTCTACACCAGGGACACATGAGAGGGAGTTGCCGAGCAGAGCAACTTCTCGCCAAAGGCACTTTTACTATTGAAAGCTGAGCCAGGATTTAAGTGGATAAAAGTCTGGCATTTCTTTTTAAGAATTTATCGTTGGGAGGCTTTTCGACGTTTACATTTACACGGACTAGCATACGGGATGAGACATTGGAGGAAAAAGAAAATGTCTGGAACATAGAGAAGATTACAATCATGAAAAAAATTCCCTTGAATATTGATTCCAATAATTATGCTGTACATTGTTGAGCCGTTTATTATTTGTATCATTACTTCATTACATACTATTTTTTACTGTTGCATTGCTTATTGTATATATGCACCGATCAGCCACCCCATTAAAACCACTGACAGGTGAAGTGAATGACATTGCTAATCTCGTTCCAATGGCACCTGTCAAGGGGTGGGATATATAGGCAGCAAGTGAACAGTCAGTTCTTCAAGTTGATGTGTTGGAAGCAGGAAAAATGGGCAAGCGTAAGGATCTGAGCCACTTTGACAAGGACCAAATTGTGATGGTTAGATGACTGGGTCAGAGCATCTCCAAAACGACAGGTCTTGTGGGGTGTTCCTGGTATCCAGTGGTTAGTACTTACCAAAAGTGGTCCAAGGAAGGACAACTGGTGAACCGGCGACAGGGTCATGGGCGCCCAAGGTTCATTGATGCCGTGATCATTGATGGGGAGTGAAGTCTGGCCCGTCTGGTCCTATCCCACAGAAGAGCTACTATAGAACTAAATGCTGAAAAGGTTCATGCTGCGATGATAAAAAGGTGTCAGAACACACAGTGCATCACAGCTTGCTGTGTATGGGGATGCGTAGCTGCAGACCGTTCAGAGTCCATTCTGACCCCTGTCCACCACTGAAAGCATCTACAATGGGCACGTGAGCGTCAGAACTGGAGCATGGGGCAATGGAAGAAACTGGCCTGGTCTGATGAATCATGTTTTCTTCTACATCATGTGGATGGGGTTAGGGTCCGATCCTATCGAGCATCTGTAGGATGTGCTGGAACAACAAGCCTGATCCATGGGGCCCCACCTCGCAACTTCCAGGACTTAAAGGATCTGCTGCTAACGTCTTGGTGCCAGATTCCACAGGACACCTTCAGAGGTCTTGTGGAGTCCATGCCTCCACGGGTCAGAGCTGTTTTGATGGCACAAGGGGGAGCTACACAATATTAGTGGTTATTAGTGGTGGTTTTAATGTTGTAGGTGATTGGTGTATATCGTGATTTGGATGTTCATTCTCCTGCTTTTGTACTCAATGCTTCCCTATTGAGCTGCTGCAATGCCGGAATTTCCACTTTAGCGGATCAATAAAGTACTGTCTTATCTTATATTTATTTTAAGTTATGTGGATAATATGATCAAGCAGGTAGAGGAATTGGGTTCAGAAAGTTTCATTACTTTACTGTAAAGACAACTATATCAAAATATTACGACAAAATCTAGTATCGGTATTACAACAAGTATTACAACTCACCTAGCCCCATTTCTTTTTTTATATCAAAGTTAGAGTGCCTCCTATGTTGGGGCGGTGACTACAGATGTCAAATAAACTATGAAAAGGGAAGGACGAATTCAGAAAACTGTCGCTTACCTCCACTTCCTGTCGCGTTGGAACGGCACCAGGGAGGGGGAGAGACAGAGACAGGAAAAAAAGAAGAAAAACAAAAAACAAAAAAATTAAACAAAACAATGTTTCAGCCTTTCTCCTGTCATCCAGAGCTCCGATGAGCCACCCTGGGATCCGGTTCACCGCAGTTAACGGCAGCAGTTAAACCCGCCGGCCCCCCCCGATGCACACCAGTCCTTCACAGTGGATTATTGGGGCCTATTTACCAGGGATGATCAGCTGGCAGTGCTGCCTGAACACAGCGGCCCGCCCTCGCTTTATGTCTGTTTACACGAGGCCGCTGGAGAGCGCTCGGCTGTCGATCGAAATGGCCGCCGGATACGCGGTGACATACGACTGGGGCCTCGGGAAAAGAGCGCCGCCGCGCAGGTCATGAACGTGATTTAGACGTCCTGAACGTCGCGGCCGACGCAAAGCGCACATCAGCTCGGCGGAGGATCGACAGCGCGTTCAGATTTATCTCCTGCAAAAAAAAAATAAAAAATAAAAATACAACCTTGAGCGGAAACGCGGCGTCGGCTGCTTTCCTTTCATTACGTTTTTGCCGTTTTGGCTTCTGTCCAAAGGCATTATACGTCAATACCCGCTATAGACTCCGCCAGCGCTTTTCATCATCCCAAGCCGCCGTTTGTTTAGGGAGAAATACGGCGCCCGGGGTTTATTCCCGGTAGCGGATCAGTTCAGTAAATGAAAACAAGCACTCACACACACCGCGGGTCCACCTGTCTAGTTAACAATGCCGTGGCGGGGTGTTAGATGTCAGTATCCCGGCACCAACAATTTAAAGTCCGGCCACGGTGAAAAGCCATAAACGGCGGAGAGAATTTTTTATCGCGGATGGCACCGCGGGACTCCGGGTTCCATCTCCGAGAGCGTTTGGCTGAAGTTTTCTGGGTTGCGGTGGAAAAGCCACAGTCCTAGAGAAAACAAATCACCGCTGGGTATCATACAAACAGCCTCCGGATTACACAAACACACAGTCCCCGCCTCGTGAAGGGAAAAAAAGCATAATTAATAACATTAAACTGTAATTGCTATCTTGTTCTCAACGTGCCACATTAAAGGCTTCGGCGCTCATGCTCAACACTTTGGAATTATGCGGTCAGGAAAAATAATAAATGAATAATAAATCTCCCGCAAAACCGAACGACGAATCGTAAGAAGTAGAATGCGGAAGTTCGTTAAAATGCCGCAAAACAACCAACGCTACACATCGACGGGTCATTTGGCCGAAAAGAATGACTTAATTACTTGACATGGCCGTGTTCGGACTGAAGTGTTCTCAAAAGCTTCCGTGTCTCCTCGGGGCTGCGGCCTCAGTCCTTATCTCCACCCAGCAGCAGCGGCGGCGCGGCAGCGAGGACACAAGGCTGAGGCGGTGCTTTAAGTCCTTCCACAAGGTTGAAAGCTAATGCCGTCCCCGCTGTATTGCAGCCAGAGCCTTCGCCACAGTTCAACAGCAAAGCCTCCGGACTGGAGGCAGCGAGGCCACGAGGGGACAGCGAGGGAGAGGAGAGAGTGTGGGGGGTCAGGTGGTGCTGGTAGTGGTGGTATGATATTCATTGTGCCGCTCCCCTGAGTTATGTGATTCATATCACGGAGCCCACCTCTTCTGCCATTTGTCAACATGGCCGTAATGCAGCTGGTGTAAAACAGAGCACGGGGACTAATGGAGCCTGACCATCCAGATGCCGCTGCCTCGCCTCCGGAGCCGCTGGGCGGCATTAGCCTGACAGTGTTTGGCTGCCGGCCTGACTGAGCTCCTCCGACTTAATGTCTATCTCACCTCGCCCAAGACCCACTTGGCGCTGACACACTCAACGCCGCGCATACCTTCGTTCCCCCCCCGGGGCTGGGTCTGCAGCTGCAGGCGCGCCAAAACCAACCTGAACCGGGGGAAGCAAAGCAAACCCAGCCGCATGGCGTATCCCAATCCTTTTATTTGCTGCCAATACCCAAATATTCACCCGCACTTTTATCTCAGTTGTTTCCAAGTCTTTTAACCGTGAAAGGACAGCTGCAGATAATTAACACCTATACAGGGTCTGGGCTAAAATATCTGGATCTTTGCTGTGCACCGCCATACCGTGTACTGTGTATATTTCGAGCCATGTAGGTTCCGTAAAAGCATGACCCTGGATCTCTGACACAAAACCGAAATACTGTGAATAAAGCCCGTCCAGCAGTAGCCTGTGCTCTGGGTGTTTGTGCTGCGAGGCACCGGAGTGTGGCCCCCTCCTCTTTCTACGCCAGAGAGACTCTCACGGAGTAGAAAGAAATGTCACAGCCAGGTTCTGCATCTCCTCGCCGGGCTGCAAAATTCCATCAAGTACATATGCAGCCGGGGTCACGGCGTCACCGCGGTCCATCCGTAACCATAATGTGACGGGGGTCGGTGCAGCCGGGACCACTTAGGACACGCGCACGCCTCACAAAACACAACCCCTGGACCAAACACACACACACACACACACACGAACACACGTACGCGCGCGCACAGACACACACACACACACACACACACACACACTTGTCGTATTCTGACAAATGTGTTGGCACCGGCGGGAATACCTATAAAAAGAAAACCACGTGTCGAGAGTCGTCCCAAGACTTAAATGTACCTACATACGAGGCTGTTTTGATTCCAGAGGCTTTGCATTCAGGGTAAAATAAGTCTCTCGCTGCACCGGCTTCATCCTCGGCGGCGCCGAGAGGTACACAATGCATTGATAGCGTCTTCTGCGGGGACGGGATCACTGTTACAGCCGGATGAGAGATGGAAATGATCATTTGATTTCTTTGCGCTCCGCTTTTATTTGTCATTTATCCGGCAGCTGCTTCCTCTGGCGGTAATTGCATCAACACCGGCTGATAGATGGACCGTGGATCCAGGCCACGTCCTGTGATACGAGGGAGTCTGAGAGAGGGAGAGCGAGTCACTCAGCGCGGCGGCTCGAAGCCAAGTCGTCCTATCTGATCGCTGAGCTCCGTCCCGCCCGCCAACGGACAGGGCACCAGGCGCTCGTCCCATTTGTACAGTAATAAAAGGCTTCGCTTTGACGACTCCGGAGCAAATAACTGGAAATTGAAGCATCTGGTGAAGACAGACGGCAAACAAAATTTATATTTATATAATCGATACAAATTTAATATAATATACATTTATATTATATACGGCATTTGTACTGGAACATATTTCTTCATATATTTTCACTGAATTATTTTGATTTATTTTAGTATATATATATTGGTTGTTTTTTTTAGAACATTTCATTGTATTCACCATTTAAGTATTCTATATATCTATATCTTGGAGGGGATCTCGAGATGTTTTATTTAATTGGAATGCTGCTGTTTGCCGCGGGCTAACATTTCAGTCTTTTGATTTGAATATTGGAATTACTGGAGTCAGGGATTACAGGTATCTTAAAGTAACTGATACTCTATTGATACTACAGGGCCCGATACTAACTTTTTAGAAATGGTTGCAAAGTTGGTAAGCATGTATCCGCTGTTGATTGCCAAGGCTGACAGAACGGTTGCCAAATGTTTATCCTTTTATAATTGAGTGTGACAGGAAGAGTGGTTGACAACGGTGCAACCAGACCGCATGGGATGGTTGACAATATAATAAAAAAAAAACAATACTAGCTTTATTTATGTAGCACCTTTAAAAACACATTTTACAAAGTGCTTTGAGAGATGAAATAAAAGCGGAGTGCTCGGATCATGAAAAGCAAAGGAACATAAATAAACAGGAATTAAATTATTTTATTCACTAAATTGAGAAAGCCGATAAAGAGACGATAAAATAAAATAAAAATAATAATAAATAAAATAAAATAATAAAAAAAATTGAAAATAAAAAAATTAAGAAAGGGGACGACACCACATAAAAGCAGATCTATAATAATGGCTTTTGAGAAGTGATTTAAAGGAAGTCACTGACTCTGCCAGCCGTATCTCCTCAGACAGGCCGTTCCAAAGCCGAGGGGCCCTGATATAAAATGCGCGGTCACCTTTAGTTTTGGGTCTAGACTTTGGAACAGCCAGGAGGGCCCCGCCCGCCTGAGGATCTAAGGCTGCGCACTGGCTCATATGAGGTCAACACATCTGTTATGTAGCTTGGAGTCAGACCCAGACGTGCTTTAAATGTGATCGGTAAAATCTTAAAATCGATTCTGAACCGAACAGGGAGCCAGTGGAGCGAAGCCAGGATTTGGGTGAAGTGATGTGATGTCTTTTCGAACCGGTAAGAAGCCTAGCTGCTACGTTCTGCAGTAGTTGGCCCGAATCTGGTTGCCCGGGGCAACTAGGCAACTGTTATTTTCGGGCCCTGGACTAGTCTGAGAGTACAGCACTTTTTTTTCTCGTACTTGGGTAAACAACTTAAACATTTCTACTTGTAATGAGGCACAAAACGTTCCAGGTAACTGTACTCTAACTAGAGTACAGTGTTTCTAGGAGCACCAGGGATCGCGGAATGTCTCACTCCGTTTCCCTGCGTTAGTCTCCCACCACTTTTGGAAGTGAGACGGACTAGACATAGATGGTGAGAGGGAAAGGGGGTGTGAGATTCAGTTTGAAGCACTTAGAAATGCATTAGAGTGTCTCAAAACAGAGCCCCGTGTCGGCCTGCTTATACCCGCCGACGCTGCAGGGACTTTGCAAAGGTATCCCAATTGAGTTAAACACGGAATAAATGTACAGGCGGTTACAACTCGGTACTGATTTTTCCTACACGGCCGCTACTAGGAGTTTGCTGCGGCCAAATGAGGAAATAATTCACTGGGTTCTCCTCGGTGGAGTGTGACAGCTCCATCAGTACCAGACCGCATTCGGCGAGATATAAGCTGCGATTGTAAAACAGATTGTTTAGGGCTATGGCCGCCTGTGCATACTCAATAAGCGTGAAACAAATGAGATCTCTGACGACGCTCCGCCGATGAAGACAGAAAGAGGCATGCATGGGGAGGGGTAAGCAAGAGGAAGCAGCGCACTACGGGATTAGGATGCAGCGAAGCATCGCGGGGCTGGATCAAATTGATCATCTGAGCTGGAGTGTGCCATGGCCCGCGGGTGGAGGATGCACGTTCTGCGCTAGGTAAGACGTCTGCCTGCAATGCAGCACATCTCTGCAGCCGTCTCCGACTCGCTGAGCTCTTTGTTTCCCCCCCAGGAACAGTGAAACCGGCCGAGATGCTCGCACGGTGTTTACGGCAATTAAGGAATCTGATTTAGGGAGTTCTGCTCCGGCGTTAAAGTGGATACGACTCTGCAAATGACAGGATCTGTCCGGTCCGTCGCTGTCTTTGTTTTGTAAGTGGTTGAAGAGAACAGAGACCACACCCCCCTCCGCGGAGCCCAGTTTGTAGTGGTTTATAAACACAAAAACATCAGAGAAGACATATGAAAGGCGTCGTTTTAACACCACGGGCTGTTTTTAGCCTCAAACACTGACGAGAAGGATAAAAACCATCAGACATAGAAAAAACAAGGAGTGAGTGAGTCCCTATTTCGAGAAATTGCATCATTTCAAAGAACATCTCTCTTGTGTCTTTAACACTCGTTCAGGGGTCCCGGTAGTTTGGCTGCGGCGTTCCCCAATCACCAATGGAGTGACACATCAAACAATAGGCAGGTTGCTCGGTGGCCCCCGGAAGGTGAGAGCTGCGCGGCGCTTTGGGAGCGCCGTGGTAATTGGCGAGGATGCAGGGGATGCAGAGGAATGGATTCGGTCGGGGGCCTCGGTTGCTGCTGAGCCAAGCAGAACCCCCGGGACGGCGCAATCTGCAGCAACTCAGCTCCCCCTCATCCCCCCCCCCCCCCCCTAGATGCAAAGATACTCACAGATAAGGGGGAGGGGGGGGGTCAGGTTGAGCTCCAGTGAACAAGGAGCTTATGAAGGAATGAGCAAAAACCACACGCCCCTATAGAAGAAAAGTTCCTCATGTGTATGTATTTTATTGTATTTATACCCACAACCATACAAGCACTCATACTGTCACTTAGTCCCAGCTGTTGCCTTTTAACTTAACTTATCCTCTTCATGAAATCACTTTTTTTTTTTGTATATTCTGTATATTTTGTATATTTGGCCATTTTTAATAAAGTTTATAATTTGGCTACCGGTATTTTCTTTGGAAATGTGTCCATTTTTGTGCGTGGCTATTATTATTGGCTTATTTTTATTGAATTAATTGTATTTATTTTTTCAGACTGCTCAGCTTTTTATGCCAATTGTCTGTTACAGCAACACACCCGTCCTCACTCCAACAAATTCCTTGTATGAGAAAACAAGATTTTCAGACTCACAGAGACAGATGAGTATTGAAAAAAAAAAAATCTGTTTATTCCACCGAGTACGTTACGTGCTCGGGCGGAATAAACAGATTCCGATTTTTTTTTTTTCCCCAATACTCATAAATAAATGAACCCAGAAAGCATATGTGAAAGTTGGCTGTTCCGCCTGAGATCCTCCTCAATGTTCCGTATAAATCTCGAGAAGTTATGAACAAACTGTGCTGGTTGAATGGAGCGATCAAACACTTCCGAAACAGGCGGTGACCTTGGATGTCGGCATCACCCATATTTCAGGAGAAATTGATCAATGTGTTCAGCGGCCCCACCACACCCACTATGGACACATGAAGGTGAATTCAGATTTATACTTAATTTTCACTCCACCTTCAAGATCTCCAGCCTGGTGACTAACCATATTAACTGAATTAAGGACGCACTACGCCATGTCTCCTCAAACACATTCATTCCCTCACGCGGTCGACCGTCATTCCAGCTCCAACGCCAGCGCGGCGCCGTGGCGAGGTGAATCAAATTTCAATAACCGTCTCCGTCGGAGGCTGCACGCCGTCACGAGAGCGCTCGCGGGGACGGATAAGTTAAATATGCTCGCTGTCTGATTACTGTTAATCCCCCTGTCATGAGAGCAAATTGCATTGTTGTGGCTCCTGATAAAGATAATCTCCCGTAGTGGCACTCGGATATTAGCGGGACGGCGAGCCCACGCCGGGATGTCACGTCGCGACTTTGGGGAGGACTGTATCGGACGTAAATGGGATTCCGCCGCCTTCTTTCAACTGGGAAAGAGGCTATTAGTACTTCAACCCTCTGCCTGATTCTTCCCGTACAGTTTGTTTGATTAAGGTCATTTCAATATGACTTTGTAGCGTGCATCCATTACCCTGCCAACTCGGCAAATTAATAGCCTCCTTCTCTCTCTCTCTCTCTCCCCGCTTTAAATCTTACACACACACACACACACACACACACACACACACACACACTGGAATGCAAAAACACTGTAGTGGCGTCACTGGATCAACTTAAGAAAACTGCTTTAGTTTGCCAAACCTGTATGTTGCACGGGTGTTCTCAAACACACTCACGCACGAAGACAAAGCTCCATGACGGCTTCATTCTCCACGTGTCACACACACACAAACACGCGCACACACACACACGCACGTGCGCACACACATACACACACAGACACACACAGACACACACACACACATACACACACGTGTGTCCTCAACACCTCCGCTTGCTCCGTCAGTTCGTCTGGAGAAAGGGTGTGAAAGCAGAACGCTCCCCCTTCCCGTCGCTCCCTTGCTCCACATATTCGCCCGTCGGGCACAACATCCACGCGAAGCTGCCTTACACAAAGGGAAAGGAAAGGACAATCTTCCCCGGGCAAGAACGTGTCCTATAAATTCCCCGCTGTTCCCCAACACATTAACTGTGAAGTGTTGCAAAAAAAAATCAAATAACAAAGGACATAAAAGGGGGGGGGGGGAGACATAGTATAGTGTTTGTGTTTCCACAGACCAGGTGCGCGCGTGAAACCCGGCCGCAGTCGATCCGATGCCACGGCGGTGACCTTGAAATCCAAGAATGCGGTGTCGTTACACAGATCATTAAAGTTCCACCTGTTCTGATCTGCCTAAAAGGCACCAAAGGCAACGCTTCAAACGAATTTAATGATAACGGGTACGTAGGCAGATTTCTCCGAAGCGTCAGCCGAACAGCCACCGGCCGTGGTTTGCCTCGAAAAACCTCTCTAACAGCCTTGGTAATCTCCGGCGAAATGAGAGATCTCACGATTCTTGCTGATTCCCGAGTGTTTACCCAACGGTGGGTGAAATGAGATTTCCGCCGGCGTGTTTGCATTCGATAACAAAGAAGGTCGTCCCGGATAAACGGGGGGGGGGGCGCCTCGGCGCAACGCCGCTGGAAGGACGGCCGGCACTTTTTCAACCGCTTCCCCGTTGCACAACACGTGTCTTCCCATTTGAATCCGTCGCTTCGGCCGTTAATCCTAAGCCACATTTTCTTTTCTTTAGGAATACATAGGAGCCATCTGAGGGAGGCTTCGGCTCCGGCTCCGAGTCCATCCGTTTCCATTAACAGGTAATGAGGAGCTGCTGATCTAGGTCAGTTTGTTCATTAAAGGGGCGGACTATCGATTGCCACCCGACGCAATGAAGACGGAGCCACAAGCGCACGGGCTGTGGCGGCATCTATCAGTCTGTCTGCAGGAAGTCATGAGGAAGCTTCATGAGCATGGAGACAACTTTCAGCCAGATGTCAATATAAATAATGCATGAACAATGGAGCCAGAAGAAGAACCTTGCGACGGCTAATTATTCAGCTCGACATTTCGAGCGAGTCGAGGCGAAGTGAAGTGACGGGGAAAAATGGGATTTGAAGTCTTGTGACATTCTCGGGGTTTGTCAGTCTAACCTTGTTTGTCCGGCTGGAGCAGGAGCCAGAAAACACCTCTTTTAATAAAGATTTATAACTTCCACCACGATAAAAAAAACCAAAAAACCACAAAGGTCAAATCAACCATGGGGGGTTGGGGGGTGGGAGGAATAAACAGACTATTTGAAAAACAAACAGTTTTCGGGCGGTCAAAGGTGGCTGTTTATAATAAGGTTTCTCTGCGTTCGGACTCAAAAACGCAGCCTTTGAGCTTCAGCCCGATGCTTTCTTAGCTCTCGGCGAAGCATAAATTGCTGTCTCGCAGGCTGAGGTTTTCCAGCAAAGCGGCGGCATGAAACAGCCTCTCCACTCCTGCTGGGGCGCAGGGAACGGCTATAGAGCTATTTACTTCCTTCTGTCGTTTCCCTCCTCCTGAATAATATCTGAGGGGTCAACACACGTAGAGCCAAACCCCCCCTGACATTTACCTCCCGGTACAGGTAGTGCTCTCTGCATAATTAAAAGAAGGCCGTGAACGGTAATGGCCACGGAAGCCGGGGAGCTTCCCCCGGTCCTCCACTTCTCAGAGTTTTGCCATTTTGATCTCATTAGCGCACAATGTGAAGCATTCCACAGATGGTCGGTTTAATAAGCTGTCTCTTGTAGAAAGTAGAGTAAATAGACCACTATCATTTTTTTTTTCTATACTCGCTCCTCCACACGGTCATTCTCTTGTCATCGGAATGGGAATTCCTGTCACATTACGCGCAGGAATAAATAAATAAATAAAATAACAACAACGTGCTCTTCCTTCTTAATTTCTCATGGCGCTAATTACGCCCGGCTGCGAGCGCCGAATCCTATGAGAGGCTAATAAATGGCCGATCCCGATGACAGGAGCAGAAAAACCCACAGCTGGCTGCTTGGCTCCGAGCTGTGTGAGAGAGCTCAGTGTCACTTGCTGTTCTGCAGCATCACGGTCTGGGGGGTGGTGGTGGTGGTTGGGCCTGGCCCTTAAAGTGATTAAGAACCCCTCGCATAATCCCACCGCTCATCCAGGATCAGCAGCCAGGCCACTTTCACGAGAGAACGACAAAAACATGCGCTCTGTGCCCCTGGGGGTCGTTGCTGTACTGACTCTGAGCCCCAGGACTGTAGCACTGGACTGTGGGGGTCTTTGAAGGACTCGCCACGGCCTTGTCTCGGCCTTGACATTATATCGACTTGGACTTGACCGTCCGCGACAGCGTGGACTCCTCCTTATTTCAAGGACCGCCGAGTCCCAAGTCTGCAATTTTATTGTTAATATTTCTGAAAGTAATGTCACGACTAACACGGAACGCGATCATCCAGTCTCCTTCCATAATCGAATCTGGAATCTAATCTAATTTGTTCATGTCCGAGGATAAAGAGTACACCCACCTCCCGAGAAAACCTTTCAGTTCATCTCCCCACAACTAGGGTTGAAGAAAAATAGTGACATCAAGTCCAATTTTGACCCTTGATCGACCGCACACGACGCATAGATGACGTCCGCTTTCGTGCACAGTCTTTGATGTTGAGGGTTATTTACGATGAAGGTTCGACCAGCTGCGCAGTGGGAAATAAGTGGGGCCTCGCTAAATAAGCCACCTCTGTGTTATACCGTTTTAATCTTAACAACCGCCGGAACTGAGGAGCCATTTGCCTGGGAAGGATGTAGCCAATTTTCTCTCATTAAAAATGTAGCCGGCGGTGGCAGGTGCAGAGCAGGGCAGCCCTGTGTGGTTGGCTGAGAGGCCGTGCTGCTCTTTAATGAGCTACCTCTCGCGCCGCTCAAGGGGAAGGGAGAATTTGGCCGTGAATGAACGGCGCAGTGTTTTTTGTCTCAGCGAGGGTCCGGGTCTCTCGCTGCGCGGACCCCACCGCGTCCATTGAAGAAGGCCCGAGAATGCGGCCGGGGAAAACCAGGCCGGGGAGCCACGGCGGAGGTGTTTCTTCGAGAAGGAAAATAAGGTCCGAAAAAGTCTTCTACTCACTCGACTAACGACTGGGGCCTGCTGGCGTTGGGGAAAGTCGCAACAGTCTAATCTCTGGCAGCAAAGGCAAGCTCACTTGGTGGCCTGTTGAGTCCTGTTGGCAAAATGTGTCTGGGAAATATTGGACGTGTGTATGTGTGTGTGTGTGTGTGTGCATGTAGTCCCAAAGTCAATTTCATCAACGTGATAGTTGCCATCTTGACATTTTCACTATGTGGCGCTAACTGCAACAGTAATGCCACTCATAACGAGGTGTGTATATAACAACGTGCAACCTTCTGTGGAAGACTCTGACACCTCCCGCTCCAGCAGCTGTTGCGCTCCTTGTTCCTCCTCGGAGCGTCGCCTCATTATTTTCCCGTGTTCGATAATTGTATCCACCCTCGTCCAATTTAGAAACCCGCTCCGATCAATCGTGCCGTCGAGGCCGCTGCCTATACGGAGCCCGGCGGGGGTGCCTCGTCCGCAAAACTTTCAATTTTCCGGATGCTGCGATTTCATCTCCCGCTCGCAGCTTTTTCGCGCAACCTGTTCGTCACGACCGCCAACGGGTAAACAAAAACAAACTCTAAATATTTCACACGCACCGACAGATTCGCCGCCCCGCGCCTCAGCGTCACCCAGCCAGCTGGTGAGACGGGGCTGCCGAATCTCTCCCTGGACCAGCACGCCATATTTCGTGCTGGTGTCAACAAGCCTCTTGATGCTTTGGTGGGTGCCGGTAGCAATTCAAGCATAGGCAAGGATATACCAGAAGACAAACTGGGATGGTGGGACTTTCCCCCCAGCTGAAAACAAATACAGTGAGCATGAACAAATCTGTGTGTGTCTTCCGCATTCGTTTGTCAAAGGCCACCTGAGTGTAGTTCAGGCAGCTATAATCCCCTGGTGGTTTTTGTTTATCCATCAAGGTATCTGCCGGAGCCTCAAGCACCTCTACCACAGACAGGGCTCCAGTCCACGGGCGTGACAAGTCTACAGTTTAGTTCATTACATCGCCATCGGGCCAAGCAAAACTAATTAGACCATCCGAGTGGTATTTCTTGGCAATGAGATGAAATGACTCCCTCGTCGTCAAGGTGGAGGCTGGGATTACAGCCGTTGCTAACCAACTCCCCCTCAGAGCCGCGCAGCACTTCCTTGCCATGTGGCGTGCTCCGTCCTTGGGAGTCATCTCCGCCGTTCCAGAGCGCCACACCCAACGTCACATCACCCCCCCTACCCCCACCTCCTCCACCACCACCACCACCACCAACCAATCTACACTACGCCTCTCCCCTCCACCTGCACTGTGCTTTGTTATGTTTTTTAGACCAGTGGTTCTCTGTGCGTTCCCGGGGACCCCCAGCGGTCCTTCGAGGGGTTCCAGGGGGTCCCCAGCAAAACAATTCAAAATTAAGTTCACCATTATTCAATTTCCATCCGTAGAATTTAAGACTACATCATATCTAACAACAAAAGTATTCTCAAATCAGGGATCCAGAGACAAAACTGAGGGTCCCTGTCATGCAAAAGGTTGAGGATCACTGGCCAAGAGCACGACAGTAGAGGGTGAACAGAGCTTTTTCACAAGGCGAAAAAGAAAGATGTTTCAAAACAGCCCCAGGCCTGTCTGGATCATAAATCCACATGGGGGGAGTGGAGTTTAGAGAATACAGAATTTGACTTACAGTGAAGGTATCCTGAACCAACACACATTTGTAAAAATAAATTCACGCAAGTGGAAGTGTTCCAGGATCAATTCATATTACGTACATATTGATCAGTGCGTGTGCTGCCTGTTCAGAACCAGGGTATCAAAGTTACCCATGAGGAGCCTAAAGAGCCTTTTGGGACATAAACAAATCCTTACAAATGTCACCACTCTTGGGTGCAATTAGAGTCTGTCTGCAGATCGAGTGGCTGGATTCAATGTATGGATACAATTAATCCAAATAAAATTAATTCATAAATTCATTAATCGATTCATCAAATATCGCTATTAAAATACGATTTTACCAGTTGTAGAGTTGGTATTTTGCACAGGAACAAATTCCATGGTAATCACCTTGTGGTATATACGAAGCAAATAGCGTCAAAAACATATTTTTTCAAAAACTAATATGTGATGCATATAAATCATTTCACAATTCACACCCATTCTTTGATAAAATAATATTATTTCAGGTGACGCAAACATGCATTATCTCATGATACGAAAAAACAACTATGCATGTGCACGGCCTTTCGGAGCGACAGCTTCCCAGAATAACATGACCTTATATGGACAAGAAGATTTGATATCATAATAATATAAGTGACTCACATCTCTGAAGCGGTTCCAGTGTTTGATCTTACGGCTGTACTGAGAGATTGTGGAAAGCCATTGCTCGTCCTCCATGAAATTCCCTGTTTTTTCTCCTTCTTTTCCACTTTTCACCTCCACCTGAGTGGACAAGCCGGCCAGCAAAAGGACGGGCAGGAGATTTGCGAGGAAAGCCATGTTGTGGTGTCGCCAGTACACACCGCGTCCTCTATCCAAGGTTCCAGAAATACAGTGTTACTGCTCAGCCAGCTGCACTGAGAGCAGGCAGGAGGATGAATGAGAATGAGAGAGGGGGGGAGGGAGAGAGAGAGAGAGAGAGAGAGAGAGAGAGAGCGGGTGGGGTTGGGGGGGGCTGGCAGAGAGAGGGGGAGGGTGGGTGGGTGAGAGACGAGAGGATGGAGAGATATAGAGGAGGGGGGTGAGATGGAAGAGCATCCTTATAATGTATTCTTTGCTGTATCATCTGAATATGAATTATATTTTCAGTCAGGCATTTTTTCCCTGTTTAATAAATGTTTTTCAACCTCTTATTTGAAGGAATTGTATCTTTATTTCATTGTTCCCTTTATTTATTACATTTATCATCTGTATTTTATACATTATTTAATTTCATTATTATTATTATTCTGACACTTCTGACACTGGAAATATTGTTCTAGTGACTTTCAGGCCAATAAAGCATTGCGAATTTGAATTTGAGAGAGGGTGAGAGGGTGTGTGTGTGTGTGTGTGTCATAAATGAGCAGGGACACTCCATCTATATGACTGGCCATGTTGAACTAATGTCGGTACATTCAACTCTTATCAGGGCGTACATTTCTCAGCCTTGCGTTGCCCGTCCAGATCAAATTAGATAAGATAGCAACGCTTTAAACATCATCTGCGGACGGATCTGCGTTTTCCGAATCTGCAGAACCAGAAGGATTGGACGGACAAGGGGGAGCGGCGTCCAGCCGCGGCACCCGGCTGTGCACGTCAACATGTGTTGAACGCAATGTGATGTGTTAACTAACACGGGGACGTTAGCGGTTGTCTCACGAATCACGACCGGGAGGACCAATAACGGCGCGGCCCGACAGTCGCGCAGCGGACACTCGGGAGTTGCCCGAATGAACCCGAGCGTATCCCGATCCTTATCCTCGGCAGGAACAAAATGCGGTTCTGTGAGAGTAGAACCTCTGTGTGATGAGCACGGCGATCGGGAAGTGTAAAACACAAGCGCTGATAAGGGGATCAGAGCGGCTCGCCCTCGCCGCCAGATAGCAGGTTTGACAGAGGTATGATGGGCTGAGCGGAATCGGCCTCCCGCCCCGATGGACTCTTGGAGATAACCTTTGCGACTGAAGAAGGCTCTCGTGAGCCGCCCGCCGCTGATCCATCTGTATGTGAAATAACAAGATGGGACAACACCGCATTTTCACCGGCACTCGGTTTTCATCCACGTATCGGCCTTGCTGAGGTCAGTGTCAATCACAAGTGACCTCGGCGATGACCTCAGAAATGACTCCAACGATTCAGTGGCTATTCCATATTTATAATGACAGAATCCCACTCCAGAACTTGATGTTACACTCGCTTCTTTTATTATTTTTTTTACATTGTGCGATGGTCATTTTATTGTTTGTACTGTATTATTGTACAGCATGCCTCGGTAGGACTCCAACCCAATACGATAATGACCAAATTCATCATGTTTTTGTAACGCTCATTAAAACAAGCCACAGAGGATGCATAGGAGGCAGCCAGAAAGAGCCTGTGTAAAGGAAACTAATTGGGGGTTGGTAAAATATAGAAACTCATCTCACACCAAAGATAAGACGGCGTTGCTGTATTAAGCACCGGGGGCAGTTATTATAAACACATTTAAATATACCAGTAGCTGAACTCTATATAATTAATGCAGAATTCTTTATTTCTACTTATCCTGCTTGTAAACATTTTCGCACACACATGGATATCCAACCATGTAGCACGCACACACACACACACACAGACACACACACACACACACACACAATTTCAACCAATCCAACCTTATTGGATGAGACATTTAAGGGGGCTGAATGGAGCTCCCCTAACGACACCCTTCTCATCTCCACCCTGTGAGCCGAGCTGTGGAAGAGGAAACCTTTAATTGTTTCGGGGGATTAACTGATGTCACCCGGCTCCCCTTGCTCCGCTTTGGGCAGAAGTTAAACTTACCTACCGCTGTTCCCTGCATACAGAAAAGGCGATAAGTGCAGGAAAACCTCATTGGAATAATGCAAGACTGACAAGCTGGCACACGGCAGCATTTTCTTTTTCTTTTTCTCCCTTTCATAAATGGGCTGCTTATCTACATTTTTTATATTTGACAAAAATGTAAATACAAAAAACCCCAGTCGTGTCTTATAATTGTTCCACGTTTCTCATAACACACCGAAGGAAAAGTGTGGTTTCTTATCGCTGTTGTGCATATTGTCACATCATGTAACTGTGAGAATTGCCTGAACAAAAAAAAATACGAATAAAAAATAATCAAGAAGCTGAGACAGACAAACATATCATGACATATCATTTTTTTTTTTTTTTATTTGATTTCAACAAAAGATTTCAAACTTTGTGTATCAACCCTTCTTGAAAACCAACAGTGAACCCAACTGCATGGAAACTTCTTCAATCCTTCGCCTCGATGGTGTTGGATGTGACACGGCGCACGGTGTCCCCCTTTCTCCCGCGCTGGTTTATTAAGCGCACCGGCGGGAGGAACAGGACGTTCCCTCAAACGCACGGCCGCACACCAAGTTTCCGTCCCGGCGATAGATTCCGCTTTGATCTGCGAGAGATTTCCCACAAATAGGTGCCGTTATTTGACAGGGTGCCACGACAAAGGCCCGCTGCAGGACCCAGAATATCAGAGTTGGAGTTTACACCGCCATGCTCAGACAAAATGACGTTTGATATTACAGAACGCAGGCAGGCAGGCGCGCTGTAATATCAAACATCATTTTCATTTTCACACAGGCGCGCACGCACGCACGCGCGCACGCACGCACGCACACACACACACACACACCAAAAAAGTTTTGTTCTTGTTATTTACTTCTTCTTTTGGACGTAATTAACAATTGCTTAAAAAAGGGTGAAAAACCTACCACACCAAGCAACAAACAATAAAAAATGCGGAGTACAATAAAATATGGATGGACAAAGAAAGGCCCTAAAATCAATTATGGATTCATCAGGATCCTACTCTCAGTGGTTTGTTTCAATTAAGGCAAATCGAGCTGTACGTGGTCATAAACTAGAGCTTGCTTCGGTTGCCACAGCAACATGGTAAATTAAACATTTGTGGCTCGGAAAGGAGCTTTGGATTGGACGAACCATCCAGATAAGGATGTTTTGATAGCGTGAGCCGGGTGGGAAAGCGTTTAACAAGTCATCTCACGTGACTTACAGCCATAAAGTGGACTTCCTATAAATGTGCGCAGGGTTTTAAATTCAATTGGATCCAAACTGGGTCACTCCGCTATTTCAAGTGAGAGCAGTCTGAGGAGCGTTTTGCTCTGGACTATCAAGTAGCTGCTCTTTCGCTCCGAGGCCCCGGGAAGAGGCTGCGGCGGTATTAAAGCATTTTTTTATTAGACCTGTAAAAAAGCGAAATAATGTCTCAAACTCTCACCCCACTCGGTCTTAATGGATCATTTATTCCAGTAGCTACTTTCAGTCAAATAGGAGAAGCGCTGTCACCTCAACACGAACACGGGGCGATGGGGTTTTTGACCACGCGGGCAAAGTAAACGCGTGCGCGTCCTCCATCTTTTCATCAGCTGTTCTTGAAAGGCGAAGCTGTTCAAACACACGGCGCACGCTCCACTCCTCCCCGCGCCGACGACACAGCGTGCCGCAGACTGACACCGACAGCTGCAGGTAGACGCCAGAACCGGCGCTCTGCATGATAAGGAGCCGCCGCCGCACGGATTACCTGCCGTCCCTGCTGGAAATGCAGATTAGACGTTTCAAGCACCCTCGCCGTGGCTGTCCATCACGGCCCTCCCCGCCGCTTATTAGTGACAGAGTAATTAGCGGGACAAGTCGAGCGAGCGGGCGTCAGAAACATGCGGAAAGAATGCAGATAAAGAAAGAAAGGAAAGGGAAAAAATAACAGGGAGCGGTGTGAAGGCATATGCCACCGGTAATGATATCCAATTTAGAAAGATTTGTTGGATCTGCCTCACGGAGGCGTTCCGTTACAGAACACTTTTAGAGTCTGACAGACAAGATACTGTTAAGCTGTCAAACACCCTTTGAATAAAAAAAACAAAACAAACAGACCCCCACCTTATTAAGGTGGGGGTTTGTTAGTGAGAGAGCTGCTTGTTAGTGAGAGAGCCCCAGCGGAGACGGGATTGGGCGTACAAACCTCAGCTGGGCGTCTGATGTTTCCGTCGTATCAGCCCCTCCTGCTCTAAAACGGCAGGGCACGCAGCCAGAAAAACCCCTTAAAAGTATCTCGGAGCGGAGTGGGATTCATGTGTTCTTTCATCCCTCCCAAGCACGGACATCAACATCCACCGCATCAACATGTCAGTCACACTCAGTCTGTTTCCCCCACTGCTGCCGTAATGGGTGGCTATTATACACAGCCCCGAAAAAATGAATGATATTGTGCGATTTTTCGACAGCAAAAATCCGAGTTGGACGTGGACGGGGGGCCGATTGCGAAGCGGCTTTGTACAAAAAAAGGCGACGATTGAATTAAATATGCAAATTGACCAAAAGGCTGAAGCAATCCATTCGACGAGGAACAAGTGGGAGACGAGCTTTAATTACCGAAGCTTCAGGCGATTGTTTTCAATTCAAGAGCTTCATCTCTTCTGCTTCCATTTTACTAAAACTCTGAATAAAAAAGTTTTTTTTTTTTTTTTTTTTTCCTCTTATCAGTTTATAGAGACATTGGGGCGACACATTTCTGCCTCTCAGCAAAGTTTCTCTATTCCGCTGCTCTGGTAAGCAGGACGTGGAGAATGTCGCCCCGGCCTTCTGTCTGGATCTGGGAACTCTCTCTTTCATTTTCCAGGACTTACGCAAAACAAATATAAATCAGCCTATGAATCATACTCATAGGTCTCCCTCTCCCTCCCTCCCACCCTCCTCAGGAAGACACACACACACACACACACACACACACACACACACACACACACACACACACACACACACACACACACACACACACACACACACACACACACACACACACACACACACACACACACACACTCGTGATTCGCTTTGGAATGCCTGCAGAGATAACTGAACTGTTTAACTTTTCAAATTAATATGCAGCCCCTGCCTCTGGCTGAGCATGAAACAACAACAAAAAAGGGGGTTAAAATGATGAATCCATACAGGAAATAAAAATAAAAATAAAAAAGCATAGATCTCATTTAAGGGGGCTCATCGATAGGGGACGCATGCGTGTTTGTGCAACCTCGAGCGGTCAGGCTGGAGCGTTTCCCCACACTGCAAGAGAAACCGATAATTAGGCTGCGAGATGCAGCGAGGACTGAGGAGGATCTACGTACTGCAGTAACTCAGTGTCTTTCCAAATCTACGACGCTTTGGAAATGTGGAATTAAAAAAAAGGCAAGATGAATTCCCATGAATACAATGCAACAAAATACACACAGGGCCCTGAAATCAAGCCAAAAATGTGACTTTTCCTGAAACTTGATGCCACGTGAAACCTGGCTTTGATATCCCTCTTTACTGTCCCTAGCGCTGACTTTTGCTTTGTCCCATGTTTGGCGTGCATTCATTATTGGGCACCTCCGCCCGACACATCCTCCATCACGTCCTCGCCAAAAGAAACGGCCTCATTGAATTTAATCAACTCGCAAATGACCCTCTCCCGCTCGCTATGTTTATGGGCGGACATATCGCCATTTACCCGAAAGCCCATTTAATATGTTACTTAAACGCGATGTTATACGTGTCGTGGTTTTCGGGGGAGCCAGCTTGCGGCTGATTGGGGCCTTCCGCCACAGCGTGTCTCGGGAGATGAATTCCACGCTCGGCTGCAAGGGCCGTGAGTGGGCGTTTGGCCATTTGTTATTATGATCAATTTAGCATATTCCTGTCCAACGTCCAGAAACGCAGAGAATTCACCTCGCCACAAATAAGTTGTTGGCAGCATCGGGGTTGACAGACAAAGAGCGCCCTGAGCAGGCGGTCCACACACGCCCCGCTGTCCTGCATGCTAAGCAGAGGGTGACACCCGCAGAGGCCGGGGTGGAACAGGGGGCGCAGAGAGGAGCCCAGCCGAGTGGAAGAGCTGTGACAGCAGGAGCAGGAAGGGGCAGGGAGGCCAGTCGGCGCGGACTGCATTCGCTGTCACGCTCGACAGACGGCTGTGGGAACAAGGTCGCAGACTGTGCGGGAAGGGCACGGGTAATAAAGTTACAGGAAATGTAATATATTCGGGACAGTGAAGTGGAGAACACTGACATATTAAAAGTCCCGCCCTCCCTGTTGAGGAGTCCAAGACTAAGGGGCGAATTCACAAAAGGAGTGGTGCAGCTTTTGCGGCCGCTAAACCTGCGCAAACAAGACAAAAAGCAACCGCATAATTCTCAAAGCACCTGCAAAGGGCGAAATGCAGCTCTAACTGCGCTGCCACGCAAATAAACGCCTCGGTGCTCCGGTGCTACTTGCACGTATTTAAATGACCTAATATGAATAGATTTGGCGCAAAATTGGCCCCTTTCTATGCAAATGAGCCTCAATGCAAAAGGGTTCTAATTCACAAATTAACAAGCCACGCCCAGTTAGAGTGAAATCACTAGCGTCTACAGAGAGTTAGTGGTACTGTGACTGAAGCACAAATAAGGGGTGTCCCATTTGTTTGTGTATGTGTATGCACTGTGCTCCCTATCCATTACACGTTTGGGTACGGGGGCACGAGATGTGCCATGGGGGGGACATCGGGGAAAGCCCACATGCGTACTGAAGAAGGAGCGATCGTATTTGGGCAAAAACACTTGGTTTTTATATTAGATTTATTTATTTTCCCCTTGCTTTCTAATTGAACTAAACAAAAAAGCCATGTGCGTCCCGTGCCACGTCCGCAGAGCCATTAACACCCATTTCCTCCGGGCATGTGCTTGGCACAAAGCCACCATTTACACTTTGCCGCATGGATACTTGCAACCTGACATAAATTGCACTCAGCTCCAAAACTTTATGGCCATGCTTGCGCTGCCATATCATTAGCGCAATATCTTCTACGAATCGGACATTGAGACGGGGAAGATAGCGGGTGCAATTGATGCACAATTCATGCTGCCTTTAGTGGCCGCAATCCATTCTTTGTGTATTGGCCCCACAGACTCGAAAATATGAACCTTACGCTGAATTAAACAGCGTGATAACACAATGAGCCCTTCAAAATAATTGTGACAAATTGTTTTCCCCAATAAGTTCTGAAAGTTACAGATATTTTCCAGTCCACAAGATGTCGACTGCATATTTTCCCTGATCAGATAAAGTTTATAAAGTTGAGTTTAATCACATAAGGGCATCCGGTCTTGCGTGGTTGCTTAAGAAGACAGAGGGCGGGGAAGGTCATATGCTCTACATCCATAATCACAACAAATAACAACAGAGTAACAAATCATTCGGGTACTTTGAGGCTGAGTGCTCTGTGCAAGTTAATCCTCTGTCCATTAAAGAACTGACGTTGAGACGGATTGACTTTTTCCCCCCCTCATCACATTTTGTGTTTTTACATTGACTGACCTCTTTATTACATTACTTATTTTTAAAGCTTATTTTCCTTAAACCAATTAAACTTCACGTGGAGCCCGGGAAATCGACCTGTCAAACTCTAACGCGTAAATAATAAATACTACACAATAAATATCAGAGCGAGTGCAGCGGATAGGCATAATGAGCAATAAACATCGGGAAGGGGAAGCACGCCATTCATCCTACATAATTGGTAGGATGTCCTTGTTTCACATGCCACAACAACTGCAGGGACATAATCTATATCTACACAGCAGCTTCCGTTGCCAGTTAATCACTGGTGATGGATTTTATTTTATATGCATCGGCAAAATAGTTTGAAGGATGTGATAGGAGAGAACAGCGACTACACACACACACACACACACACACACACACACACACACACACACACACACACACACACACACACACACACACACACACACACGTTTAATGGTTTGTCCCTCCGAGGAGCCTCTGACGAGCGGCGCAACTGAAAAGTTTTTGCAGAAGTCCTTCAACATAGGGTGGAAGAGTAATTACCTTTTTTTTTTTTTTTTTTTTAATAATATTTTTTTGACTGATAGTACTAATCGGTCCAAATTCCTATTTTCGGTTAAGGGTAAATTATTAACATCCCAGTAGTTATCCTTGTTCAGACGACAGAGCCGATGTGGCGTTCAATGTTTAACTCGCACTGTGTTTGACAGAACCCGGAAAACTGTAATCAAACCTAACACGACTGAACTGCCTGCAGCCGTACAGTATTTCTTGTCTTGTTTTTTGTTCTCCCTGTGGTCAACAAGATTGTGGTTCCGCTCCCACTCCAGTGAATGGCTTACACTGCCCCCTACAGGGCAAAAACAAGCAAAACCGACTGCAGCCGACCATCACTGGAATAGATACTACCTGATTAAATCCTGAGTCCCATGGATCATCATGAGAAGCTGGCGCTGGCGGCGCTCGAGTAGTAGCCGGTGCAATCGGTGGAATATCTCTGGCATAGCTGAACGGCATTCAGGTCAAACTCCCCAAAAGCGTAGGTGCTAAAAATCTGCATAGAGCGTAAAAATATATATATTTTTTAAAGTTGACAGGCTCCAAAATATGTATACAAGATTGAAACGTTTTCACTATGAAAAGACAAAATCTGGACTCACACCATAATATGAGGAAAAAAAACGGAAAAAATAAAAACTGCTTATATCTGAGAAACAGGGACTTAAAAAAAGTAATTTCCCCAATTGCATTTCTCGACATACAAGCAGGTGTACAAACAAGAGAAAGCTTCTCACAGATGCAGTGTTGTTATGGTTGTGCATAAGAAAATAAGGGCTGTATTCGGTTGCTCATACAGAGTTGATGATGTTACCACCAATGTTTGTACAGAACAATTACACTAGCACACCAATGCTAATGAATGAAGGGAACTATTGGACTTTCTGAGGTAGATATTGGTAATGCACATTGAGTATTTTAATTTAAAATGTGGCGCTGCCTTCTGTCCTGTCTCGCTTTTGTGGAGTGTGTGGCCTCTGGAGGGCAGTGTTACACATTAACAGTGACTGAATAGCTGTTCAAGGCTGTTTACCAAGAACTTGTTTTTTGTACTTTTCTTGAAGGCTGGCCGTGCTTGACCATGAGAAAACAGCCGTGTATGAGAACTTGTCTCATGCAGCTGATAGCAAAGACATGAAGCTCAAACTTTGACGTAACAGTTGATGGTCGGTAGAATTGCTTATTGTTTTTTTATTTATTTTTATTTGTAATTTCCCCCTGGGATTATTAAAGTATTTCTGATTCTGATTGTTACGTGTTTCCATTCAAGATTGCAAGGAGCTGTGAATTTCTTCTAACCTTCAAGATGTTCCTGGCGTCAAAAGCCTCTCTGTCTTTAACTGACTGTCGTCCCGGAGCGCCCCGGTCTTCAGCTGGAAAACAGGGACGAAGTGCCATTGCAAACAAGTAAAAATAGCACAAAAAACATGGAGCACTTTAACTCAAGCTGGAAATGTGAGAAGGTGAATTTGGTCAACAGTGACACCTTATCTCCCTGCGAGAGTAAACATGCTGCGTGACTTGTCACGAGTTAGGAAGCCATGGGCCAAGTCAGAGTCAGGATAATTTTGTAAAATCGAGATCGCAATTACTCCTTGAGGTTAAGAGATTCGACGGGGGGGGGGGGGGCTGTTTAAAAAAAAAAAAAAAAAAAGTAGCCGCAGTTTTCTTAGACATAGTTTACATTCCAGTCAACATGGTCAGCGATGAAGTCGCCTCTTATTTGTGCCGTGCCGTCGGGCAGCTCAGTATGAAGCTGTGTTTCAGAACAGCGGCTGGACTTGATCCACAGCCAAAATGAATGAGGCCATTGTCAGAGTGGCTGGAAAACACACTGCCCGGCGCACGTAAACACAAGCCGCGGCCAAATTGGGAGAGGTCGCTGTCTGCTACCTCACTTCTAGAACACCGTGCGAGGGTTTTACGAGTGCCACTGCTGTTCAAAAACAAGGCAAATGTAAACCCCGAGGACGGTTAAAAGTTGGCTCGAGGAGACAAGCTTTTCTTTGAACACGCAGTCCCTTTTGTCAGAGGTCACGAACGCCCCCGTCTGCTCCACAAAATGGTTGGTTGCCCGCGGAGACACCAAATACAGCACGGCGGGTTAGAACAGTGACGCCTTTCTTTACCTGTGGAATCTTTCCTGAACAGGGTGTTCATCACCGTGCCGTGCAGCTTCACTTTGTCCCACTCCCTGAACATCAAAGCGGCCGAGACAAAATGTTCCACCAGCCGGTCGGCGACGACTTGAAGCCTACGCCACAGGGAACAGCGCCAGCGTCAGCGGCATTGTGGTAAACAAGCAAGCAGGGGGGCGAAGAGCATCCGACTCGGGGCACTCACTTGTCAGATCCGTCCCTCACGTTGACCTTGGCGTACAGGACGTCCACCGCCACAGGATCGTCGTTCATGTACTCGATGCCCGTCACCGCCAAGGGGAGGGGTTTTCCTTCCGTGATGTCCCTGCTCGCAATAAACACGTTGATGACCACCTCGGCCGGTCAAATTGGTCGGTTCCTTTTTTCTTTTTTTTTTTGGGCGCCTACCTGATGAAATGTTGACACTCCTTGAGGTGTTCACATGCTTTGGTCACTTCCGCTTCATTTAATAGCACTAGGGTACCAATCGTCAGGTGAAGCTTGGCCACGTTTTGGAAGATGGTTCCATCTACTCCTTGATCCTGTACCACAGATTAGTTGGTGTCAATTCAATGGCTGGTTGTGACTTGAGCATTCATTCTTTACAGTTAATTCTCCTTCCTCATACCTGCGAACACTGCTCTAAGACCTCGTCTTTAAACCTTAGGAATCCCTCTTGAACATGGGGATCGGTGAGAGCAAAGGAGAGAAAGTGGGTGAAGGGCTGCTTCCTCCGGAAACTCTCGATCAGGACCTCGACACGCGTGACCGCAGAGGAGACTGCGCCCTTTTGAGAACCTGTGATAACTGTCAGAGGAAGAATGACAATGAATTTCAATTATCTGCATTTACTCTAATACTGTTTTCACATCAAAATTAACGGGTTGACCCAGGTTTTTTTTTCTTTTTTTTTTTTTTTAAACCTGGGTCCACCTGCTAAAAATAGGTGATTGACACCTTTCCCATTGCCAGGAGAAATACAGTTTTAATCCTGGTGTGCCATGTTCAATGTCACAAACACGCCCGAAAAAGTGTGTGTCATGTTTCCAGTGTGACTGGGATTAAAACAGTAGAGGAGACGGAAACTTAAACAAACAACGACATAAAACTCTAAAACTTGGAAAAAAAGCATTTTGAGCGGTTCAAAAGAACCGGATTGTTCATGAACGACCCAACACTACAGTAGAAGGAGTATGTAGCATCTGCAGCATGGATACTCCATACTACCGGCGCGTGCACCGGTTCTTAGGCGGCTGGGACAGGGGACCACCAGGGAGCTTGGGGTTTCTCCGCTGTGGTCCCCACGGTGCGATCCCCACACTGACAATATTTCATGGTCCCCCATGACGAAAAAAGTCAATAACTTCAGATTTTTGATTCTAAATGGGATGTGAAACAATAGAATGTACACAGATATTCCTGTCTATTTATGCGCCAGCGTCTGGAACTTCAACACGCGTCGCATCGCGCCAGTAAAGAGCGCCCCGGTGTCCTGTTCACATCAGAGCCGATCGGAGGTGGAGCCAATTAAAACTCAGGTCTATTGCAGGGTCATTTGACCTGGATTTTTCCTTTCCCACTGGTCACAAATGCCAATTGTTAGTGGGCGTTACCGGCTTTTTGGTGCAGTGGGAAAGGGGTATAAGCAAAGTCCCCAGCACCAGAAATGGATGGTAAACCAATATCATTGTTCCATCCTCTTTCAAAATGGTAGTGTGCAGTCATGAAAATAAGGCAGTGTCACGTTTGACGCACAATTGTATAGTCAAAATAATATAAATAATAAATAAAATTGGATAATTGTTTTGTGTCAAGTTGAACCGTCTCAAAACTCATGACATTATAATGTGATTATGCCAAACATGGCCAAACAGTATCAGCACAGAGGCTCAGTGGTAAAAAGTTCACTGACAGGGATTGATGGACACTCCAGAAATGACCAGAGAATTGAATCTGAACATCTGTGACCCAGTCTCAACAAAAAAACACAGGTTGCAAGCTTCACAAAGATGGAATTTATGGCAGGGCCGCTGTACTTGCTTCCAAGGGCTTTGCAAAAAGGGTCATAATAAACTGGCGTAAGGAGCCCAAATCGAACCAATATAAATTAAATAATATCACTAAATCCTACATGGGTGATGCATGTAGAGCTGCTATGCAAACGAGAGGTACTGTGGTGTATGATAGCGGGTGAGAAAAGCAAGAGAACAATCTATTATCACTCATTTATGTTATGCCTCTAAAATCATTCTAAAATCTCACCAATCTGCCCCTCGACGCCCTGTTTTGGAATGTTGATCGTTGTCTTTGTGTCAGACTCGATTCGTCTGCGTGTCTCTCCTTTCTTCCCGATGATGTATCTGGAGAACAAACACATAAAAACAGAGTAATAATTATTGAGTGAATGAAGTGGCCTCAACAAGGACCACCCGTTTCTCCATTTAACCACCAACTCACTTGTACAGCACACTCGGGACATCGATGGCGCAGCGAAATCCTTTATCGGTCGGTTCAATGAGGTGGCCTTCAGAGTCTGCATCGGCCGCCAATTCTTCACTTTCTACACAAGGCAAAAGCAAAAGCTGTTTCCGTACCAGTCAAGCCATACTGTGTGTGTGTGTGTGTGTGTGTGTGTGTGTGTGTGTGTGTGTGTGTGTGTGTGTGTGTGTGTGTGTGTGTGTGAGAGACAGAGCGAGAGAGGGAGAGAGAGATGAAGGATACAGGAGGGATTGTATTTTGGGATTTTTCTGCCTGTGACAGCTTGACATCTTGGGTCGCACGATTCATACAAAACGATAGCAAATTAATAATAATAAAATAAAAAAAAGAAAGTAAAATATGAAATTCAATTACAGATTCGGATCATTAATTTCAATCATCAGTCACTTTCAATCAGTATTCCTCTCGAATTATTAGTCTGGATCTACTCCAAGCAATTCTAAAATAATTCCAAAAATAATAAGTAGTAGTCACATTAGTCCAGGGCACTTCCCACAATAGCTCAGGGCCCTTTGCAGTACACGAACACACTAATGTTCTGGTTGATATTTGGAATCACCTGGTGGCTCAGAGTGGGTAAAATCCTCTTCGTCGTCGTCGTAACGTTCTTCCTTCGTCACGTTTCTCCTGTATATTCTTCCATTTATATTTAGAAGCGCTGGCCGCAGAACATCCATCGTGCAGGTCGGACGCGAGAGCGGCGCAGGTCTTCGGCGTCACCGGCTGATCCGTGGGGACCGTGGGGACGGCGCGGATTACGGCAGTGGGGGGGAAGCGTGCTGACGCTGCGTTCAGTTGAACCTCCGAAATCGGAAATTCTGCCACCGTCGGCCCCGCCACTTCCTAACTAGATGCGCCCCATTGCTTCTAATCGGTTAAATATAGACGCCCTCGTCAAATGCGTGTCTCAGTCCCAGCTTGTGAATCATACAAGCTATTTAACATATGTTTACGCGACTTTTAAAACACGGAGGCGATTGGATCGAAGTTAGACGTGTCTGTGTTTTAAAATAGATTAAATTTAAAAAAAAAACGCAAATACGCCTGTTTCAGTAGAAGGGTGTGTGCCGCCGTGTAACTGTGGCGTTCGGTCGTTTATTTCGGAAAAAGCTCGGACCCGATTATTCCGCCTACTTTGCGCCTCCCCGTGTGGGAAGTGGGGCTTCTCCCGAGGCCGCTTCCGAGGGGGAGAGTAGCGTCGAGCCTATAACGTAAAGGGGTGCCAGGGTGTCGCAACTGTCGTAAATAAACAGCAACGTAGATAAACAACCGCCGAGCGGGTGGATCCGGAGCGTTTCCGTATCCAGGTCTCCACGTAACGCAGCGTCCACGGTGGGTCCCGGTCCAACCGAACGGTTTGTGGACGTTGTGTTGGTGCGGATCCCCGCGCCTCTCTCGCCAAACGCGTTCGGCCGTCTTTGATATCTGTCTTGTGTTTGTTCCCCGGGGGCCCCCAGCCGAAGCGATGGCGGCGTCCTCCTCGTCCTCCTCCGCGGGGGGCGTGAGCGCCAGCTCCGTGACCGGGTCCGGGTTCAGCGCCTCGGAGCTGATCCCGCCGCGGAAGGTGCTGTACACCTACCCCAAAGGAGCCGGGGAGATGATGGAGGGTAGGTCGCGCGGCCGCGGGTCTCCTCGCACTGCGAGCGGGGGCGAATGTGACGTGACGCGTGTCCCGGCGGTGTCGCCGAGCAGTGGGTTTCCCGAAGTGGAAGCCATCATGCTCTGAATGGAGGATTTTGAATATTAATCATCCAAGGCAGACTCACCACGAGCTATGGGACTGTGAAACGACGGTATGTGCTCCCGTGGAAGCCACCTTGTTTTCAGAAAAAAAAACACGTTTAATTCGCGATGTCAGGGAGGAGTATTACACTACCCCCAACCCCACAGGTGTAACAGCGACGTCTCTGATTGGCGGAGCTCGCTGTTGCCATGGAAATGCCATGGAAATGTTTACCCCCCCCCCCCCCCACCACACACACGCAACACAAACCACAACATATTACAACACCACGATTAACAATATCAACCCTATGATAACAACAAAGGTTGTATTCAAGGAGAAGCGTGCTAAACGGAGCCCTTCAGAAAGTGAACGGTCACTGTCGTGCTCTACATGTACACAAACCACTGTGTTATGAGGTTTTTAGGATCATGCCAGGTTGCCAGGTTGGTATCCCCCCCCAATATGGTGTAAAGGGTAAAGTTCTCGGTGCAAGGGCCGGATCGGGTTTTGCCTACCAGGCGAGGCGAGACCGTTCAGAATTTAACGCTTCTTATGTGCCCCCGGGCTCAATAAGGCAGCTGCACTCGGGCTCTCACACATATTCATTTGATTTCATTTTGAGTTTTGTGATGCGTGCGCGTGCCATGTTCTTATCGTTCTTCGAGGGGTTTCCTAACTTTCTGATTCGTTTCTTTAGGCGACAATACTTTCTCATATACTTGCATCTCATTTACATCTCTCATACAAACCGTGTCAGTGCATTTTCATGTTTCCCCTTCATTTTGTACTTTCTCCTCAAATCAAGTTTCTATGGTGGCGCATTCTGCCTCAAAACACTTGCGGCTGCTGTCACAATACTTTTGATTTTCGTGCATTTCACACATTCTTTTTCGACTTCCTTCTCACATCTATACGAGTACGTTTTGCATCAGGACACATTGAATTACAGCCCCTTCCCTTTTCATATACAATTCCTCATCAGCGCATTTTATAACTGTCATTTGACATATTCACTTTCTTGTCTCCACGTGGTCAGGTTTTTCTAGAAATGTGATTCAGCAGACGGATTATTTGCCCATCACTGCCCTATATGAACATTCTTTAACTATATCATCAAATGGTGGCTAAATTTGGGTGACCTATTTGTGACTCCCCTTGCTGTCCAGGGTCAATTGTATTAACATAAACATGGGTCTTTCCTCTTTGTCCGTTGAACACACTGCTCTGTGTTACCTCTCCTCCAGAGGATTAGTTTTAAGGAGCAGAAAGTCCATCTGGCTCGATACCCAGTTTTCTGCTGCTTGTCTGCTTCCAAATGCACTAATTAATGTGCTTAGTTTGGATCTGGCACACAAACAATGAGTGTTGCAAGGTCAAATACAAAGTGGCACTAGCTAAGCGGGGCCACGGTGCGGCAGGGGCTCATGCTCTGCTGCTCCTTGTTTTTCTGTGATTGTTTTGTCCTTTACACACGCATTACCTCATTTACATAATGATGGAAGTTGCATAATTTCCCCAAACTGTGCTTCCTGGAATAGATTACTCGTAGATGTACTGGACATTTCGTTTGGTTTTTGGGGGCAGGATTATAAGGTAGTGTTTAGCCTCCGCTGTGTTTTTTTGAAATCTAATAATACATAAATCTAATAATAAAGGTAATTATCAAAATAGTAATCCAGCGGTGTGTGTGTGTGTGTGTGTTTTTTTTTTTTTTTTTTTTTCAGATGGTTCTGATAGATTTCTGTGTGAGTCTGTATTCAGCTATCAAGTGGCGTCGACATTAAAACAGGTGAAGCACGGTAAGTAATGTGGTTTTTTTTTGTTTTTTTTTTACGTGAAAATGATTGGTTGGAAAGGGCACGCTAACTGGGTCATTCCTGTTTCCAGATCAACAGGTATCGCGGATGGAGAAACTCGCAAGTTTGGTTGAAGAGCTGGAAGCGGACGAATGGCGGTATAAGCCAATTGAACAGTTACTGGGATTCACAACGTCATAAATAAGGAATGTCTATTGCCTTTGATTATATTTCATGCACTCGGACAGCTAGTAAGGAGGGCGGGGGGAAACAATCTATATCTGCAAGTGTGAAACTGTTATCTGCAGATGTTCAAATATGAGATGTATTATCGCATCGCCGGTTTTACTATTGTATGGTGGTGGTTTTACCTTTCCCTATAACAAATTATCTTTGACTCTATGAATATACACAAATAAACCTTGGAATATGTACAAATTCGTTACACTGGACAGTTGTAATTCATTCTTTTTTACAGGTTATCTTTGCATTTCCAACCAGCGAGCTTGAAGATTTTCACACAATGGTTTATAAAAAAAGCCTGAGCTCATCTGAAAATACAAAAAATATATTATTTAGTAAGAACAGGCGGTACCATACTGATGCAGCTGTTTAGAGTAAGATTCACAGTGTAATGTGACTTTCCACACCATTACACTGTTCTGTCAGACTGTATTGTGTAGTATTTTGTTACCACAACATAGTATTGCTTGAGTCCAAGTACTCGCTTCTTCAATAAATACTCCACAGCGAGGCGTTCTCTCCCACGAGACTGTACTGCTATGAAAAACATCTGGCCGCTGAGTCTCCTCCCACCTACAGTAGTTCCTCTTAAGTTATTTAGAAGAAATAAAAATAATAAAGATGGTTCCCTCTAAAATAGTGCCTTTATGAGAGCAAACTGGTCTGTTTAAACCTCATTACAGTTTAATGTGACTTAAGTAATTCATCTTATTGTTGGAGGGGTTTAAAATATAAAAACTACTACTTTTCCATGTATGTTTTTGTATACGCTATGTGAGCTCACTAAACACTTTTAAAATCCTGAATCAAGTCAGAAATGCGAGGAAAAGCACAGAACTCCGTGTCTTGAATTGACGAGTTCTTACAAAAATGTGGCTATACACAAGTATGTCCACAATGTGCATGAGCTTATTTTAAACAGTATACTTTGACATCAGATAGAATCCACAGGGTACACTTGAAACAACAGAAAGGGGGAAAAAAAAAAAAGTGCTTCCTTTATTATGCTCTCCAGATAAGAATCCATCACCAGCATGTGGACTCCGGGCTGCATGTACATACATCCTGCAACCACAACATCCCAGTGAGAACATTCTGTGCCTGCATCATGTGTTGTTCTCTCTCGGCTCCGCCTTGCTCCAGTCCACTCCCACTCACGTGTTTTGTTGTGCACAGCGTGTACATTCACTCTCTGGCTCCTTACCAAACCACTGGTATGCCCCCGGCCACACAATAACAACTATATCAACAATGGCTGAGTTTATTAAAACAAAAACAAAGATGAGATTTATATGGAAAGATTTATTTCTGTCGGGGACCGAAAAAAAAGTAAAAAAAAAAAAAAAATCCCCCAAACTATCATAGTCTAAACCTAAACCACTATTATCATATATCTTCTTTAAACTTTTATAATCAAAACAGATGATATAGCAGACGAACTTTTATTATTCATAATCATAATCAATAATAATAAATATGATTCAAGAGATAATTTGTCACATACATATACATACGCTCCCAAGATATAATCAAGCATTATTATTTTTATTTGTATTAATTATTATTATAAATTATTATTATTATTATCGTTAAAACATGGGTTTTTTTAAATCTCTTTCAGGATTTTGGTGCATCCACTGTTCCAATGTGAGTTTTCTAAATCAGGATTCTGACATAATTTACCAGGAGGTGATCGGCACAATGGGTTGCATGGTTTCTGAATATAGACCTTACAAAAAAAAAATAAACCGTCAGGTGCTCCATTGACCGGGTCACGATTGCAAACTATTGTCTTCCCGTGCTTAAAATCAGTATTCTCTATTATTCCTGTTCGGGTTTGTGGGCAGCGCAAAGTTCTGCTGCAAGCTTTGGGAAAAACACATGACGTAATGCGCTGCTGCACCGAAGCAGCTGATCCCATTTTTTTTTTTTTTTTTTTTTTTTAATTTTTTTTTTTAAACATTTCACCACATTCACACGGCTTTGGATTCTGAAGGAGCTTTTTTTTTTTTTTTTTTTTAAATATTTATATATACATACAATTATTTTCTTTGACTTTTTGTGCGCGTTAAACAAAGAAACGAGGCATCACCCTTGCATGTCCGGACAGGTTCTTGTATATTTCCACAGCGACCCCCTCCTCTCCGCTGGCCTGTTACCAGGCAGGATGCGGCCCCG
This sequence comes from Zeus faber, assembly GCF_960531495.2. Lineage (NCBI taxonomy): Eukaryota > Metazoa > Chordata > Actinopteri > Zeiformes > Zeidae > Zeus > Zeus faber. The sequence continues at coordinate 18,220,451 of NC_137207.1, forward strand.
GTGGCGTGCCCCCCCGCTCCGATTGGCCGGGAGACCGGGGGTGGGCGCGGCCTCGCAGGGGCCGTATAAATACATTGTTGCGAGGACGGGAGCTGCAGTTGAGTTGAGAGCAGCTGACCGCAGAGGAGCAGGGCCCAGGGCAGCAGTCTGAGCCAGCAGGGTTCTCCACCCCCCCCACCCCCCTTTCTTTCATGGCATTGACTCCCTCATCTTCCTCATTCTCCACGTCCGAGCGACGCCTTTGAAGCAGCCGTAAGTGCCTTCGAACGATTGATTGGGTTTTTGTAAGTTGAGGTTTTGTTGGATCAACAGGAAAAACAAACAAACAAAAAAAAAAAAAAGAGAGACACTGGCTCGGGAGGTTGTTGTCGTGAACTTTTCCTTGTCAGATCGCCGAGCTCTGTGCGTGACGTACCTCGGTCGTCGTTGACCCAGGTGTTTTTCCCCTGAAAGTAAATCCTTTTGCTTTTTGCCTTCCCCTTGCAGAAAGCACAAAGGAAGCAGCGGATCGAGAGGTTTTCTTTGTCAATCCTGCAAGTGGACGACCATGCCAACCCTATCTGCACCCAGTGCTGGCAGCCCACCCTCCTCTCCAGTGGACGGCTCTCCCAGGAGGCTGTCCTGGGGGAGGCTGGTCCAGAGACTGGCAGGCGGCAACAGCAGCAGCATCGGGTCCGACTCCAACAACGGCAGCAGAAGTGATCTCTCCGACTCGGGTAAACACCATTGTTCCACTGACGGCCTGTCACCAGTCCACCGCGCGTGTTTTTGCACGGACGCGGTCAATGCATTGTCTCTGAGTAGTATCAAAAAGTGCAACCGTGTCTTAAACCCTTTGTCATTTCCCCCTCGTGCGTCTTTAGGGTCCGACGTCTCCGGGGAGTCGTCTCCGTACAACGACGACCTGTTCTACGACCCCATGGAGGAGACCATCCTGAAGGAGGTGGTGGACCTCATCGCCCGGAGCCTGAGGGCGGCCAAAGACTCGGACTGCGCCCTGAGGTGCCACAAGCTCCTCATCCCGGAGAAACTCCTGGAGCACATCGGCCGCGAGCTCCTCCACCTGGCGGCCAGCGAGCCCTGCGGCCTGCGCGGGGCCCTGATCGACCTCTGCGTGGAGCACGGGGCCGCCTGCGAGAGCGTGGAGCAGATCTCCGTGGACCCCTACCTGGTCCCCACGTTTCAGCTGACTCTGGTGCTGAGGCTCGAGTCCAGCGGGCTGTGGCCTAGGATCCAAGGACTGTTCAACACCAAGCCCCCCTCGGCGCCCTCGGTGAGGCACGCCGTCAGGCTCGGCACCGGCTTCAGGGTGATCAAGAAGAAACTGTACAGCTCTGAAGAGTCGCTCATTGAGGAATGTTAAAAAAAATAAAGAAAAAAATGGAGGGGGGGGTCAAGAGGGCAGACGTGCATGGAGAGTCACATCTGACATTCCATTTACACCTTTAAAAATGCCTAAATGAGCTCACGAAAGGGCCTTAATTATATAACATGTTTGCGTTGCCTTTCTCCATGTGAGGGTGGGTTCATGAGGACGTAGCTTTGTTGTTTCTTCTGTAAGGGAGCCCCGATTCATGGTACTTTTCTGGAGCAAAAACGACGCGCAGAATCACCGCTCACTGACAAAATTCTTTGCAAATTGCAAGCCACTAAGTCTGATCGATAGGACATTGTTTTTTATTTCGAGAATTGCTCTAAATGTGTACCTCAGTTTCTGTTGAAACCATCCAATGGCAGCTAGCTCTACCGTCACTTTTGTTGTTTTTGAGACCCTTACCATGAATTGTGTACCAGGAGGTCCGCTCGGGCCTTGATGACGCTTGGATCCATGTGCGAAGGCCTGCCAGTACCTGCTTGATACTGTTCAACGCAAGTCTCATGTAACATTGTTTTTTGTTGTTTTTTGTTGTTGTTGTTGTTTTCAGTAACATGGACCTGTCTTGCGTTCAAATGTATTTATTTGACATTCAAATGTTCACATCATTGCACTGTTGTTTTTGTACTTTCATGACTGCGGAATAAATTATTTTTTAACAAACTGCGTGTTCTTTTCTCGATCCCATGAAGCCCCCTCGCATCCATTCCACGTTCTCCAAAGCCAACGCCGTGACTAGTATCGGGAGTGCGCAGAACCAAGCCCCAAACCCAAATGTATTTAGATCCCAAAGTGTATTATAGATTTTTGAATTATAGTCCTGTAAGTTTTAGAAATTGTGCAAACGTGCCTGAATACAGAGTATCAGAACGATGAATTCATGATTGCTTTTGAAAGTTGCAGATCTACTGTCCTTTCATTTATAGATACCCTAACTATGCATTAATGGTCTTAACCCTGTACAGCTCACTGTGGCAAAATTACATACATCGCTTTGAGCTATCCAAAAAAAAAATATTTTTTTTGTAGGACGACATTTACATAGTCAGTGGGTCCTATTGTTTATCCTCTCAATGCTATTGGATAGTAAATGTGTTTATATAGGTCCGGCCATGAACTCACACAACCTGCAAACCTTCCTTCAAGCTCACCTCTTTGTTTTATTGGACTGGATTAGTCAAGATTCAAGGAAGTAAAATGCCTTAAATACATTTGTTGTGATTATGACTGCCTAGAACGTAGATGTTTGCAGATATGTAGTTATTGTGGAATACATTCATTCAATCTGTTTTGGGATGATGTCAGTGTTGCCATCCTACATACTGTATCTGGGTGAGGTTGATCGTCAGAATAGCATGTGCACCTTACACATTCCAAAAAGCATTTTCCTAGTCCCAATACTGATTTTTTTGATGCCGTTTCCCTCCACGCATCACCAGATTGCTCGCAAAAGTTTGTGTCAGAAGACACGATTCAGGCTCTACAAATAGTAGATTTTTCACAAGAATGGAACACCTATGAACAGCAATACAAATGAAATTGAGAAAGTGTTTGGCACGTACCTGAAGATGGGCCCGTGGTGTGGGGATGGTCTGGTTGAGCAGCCACACCCGACCTGGATCTAGGTGATTGGGATCAGTGTGGCTGCATACCCGTTGCTCCTTGGTTGGTCTAACGAGCAGCAGGTAAGACTCCCATCCCCACACACGCTCAGGAGAGGAGCCCTTGTCAGGACACATCTCCATCTTCTCCTGGGCTAATTCCAACTGGCCAACTCTCGACAATCAACTGGTGTCTACAACCCAGTCTTCTGTGTCTCTGCACCGGAGCTCCCTGAAACGCCGCTTGGGTGGCGGGTGGTAGGTGAAACTGCCACAGGGCCCAATGCAAATGTCTGGAGTCCGTATGTATTGGGAGTCAGACACGCGGTACGACCCGTTTCTGAGGCGATGCCACGCCCACGCAACAGAGTCCGACCTCTGTTGACCTCATTACATCCTGTAAACAATTTGACAGTGTCGGAGACGGAGAGGGAAGACCAGCTCGGAGAGAAACGCCCGCAGGTGGCACCGGAAGAGCACAACTCCGCGGATGAGATGATGATTCCTTTCAAGGGGAAACTGGGCAGCATTAGGCGGTACACGCGAGGCCAGCCACAACCACGTGGGGGTTCAAGGCGTGGGTTAGAACCGGGGTTCTCCGGCATGCTCTGTGACCTCCATGTGCACCCAGGCAGCGTCAACACACCCTCCATTGAAGATGAGAGGCCGTACATCGTGGGTACCGGCAACAGATGCATGGGAGGTGTGGATTTTTCTGACTCATTTGCAGCTGAATACAAAGTTCCCCATGAAATCCGGCCGCTGGGTCGTACATCACCTGTGCACAACATTATCCTGGCTGTGATCAACGCCTGGCTCTTCTCCTCTCAACGCGCATCCTCTCTCAGCCCGGTGAGAATGCACTTTCTCATTTACCGTTTGCAGTATTTTTGACATTTCACCGTTTCTAATATTTTTCACCTGCATCTTAATGTATTTTTGACACGCATTCCTAATCGATCCCGTTGCAGTCCGATTCAGGTGAACCCAGCTCTCAAACACACCAGAGAGAGGCGTGACCATCTTCAGGCAATGGGAGCCCGGTAACACGGACGGCGACGTCGCTCAGAAGAGACCGTCCTCTGGTGATGGGAGTCCACCAAACGGGGTCCCGGGATACGAGGTCATCCGTGCACCCGCCGGTGGATGTACGCAAGGACCCAATCTCACATTTCCCACTCCTCCAACACGCTATGCAGCAAGTGTAATGTTCCTCTTTGCTTTTCAGAAATAAAGGAAGTGTCTTTGGGAATATCATTGCAGATGAACATGACAAAGAGATATGACTGTTGTGTACTGTTATGGAGCTAAATAAGAAATCAACCCTGCAAATGAACCCTTAGTTGTTCCGTATATTTGTTCAGACAATGTGAGTATAAATACAGATATTTTGCTCCCAACTAGGGCCAATGTTGCAATATTAAATAATTGACCCCAAAAAAAAAAAAAAAAAAAAGAAGAAATCGTAAGAAAATTTGCAAACCCTTTAATTTCTGCATCTAAATGATGAAAAAAAATGTTTGCACATTTTTTTTCTATATCCGGGCTTTACGGGGTAAACTTATTGTGAGACTGGTGGACATACTGGTCAAAGATCATCCGTAAGCACCTCGACTGAAACAGGGAGACAGGAAATGCTCATATCAAAGGGAAGGGCATTTATTTTTGTTGAACTTTAAACGATGGTTTCAAATCACGTGGGCGGTGTGACGGCCTGGAAAACCCTCGGCCCCCGGCGGACACGTGCGCCCCCGGGGCCGCGCGGGTTCCCATGTTTCCAGGCACCCGGCGCTCCCAGCCGCCATGCTGACGGAGCACTCCCCCCCCCCCCCAAATCCACCGCTCTCCACTTCACACATTCACAAAGACGACTCGGGTGCCACGCGTTCACTTGGCGGTGTTTATTGCGTTAGATTTGTTTTTGTTTTTTCTGCGTGTGGGTGTAAAAACAAGTTGGTAAGTCTTGCTTGGAGCAAAGTCTTGCTCGTCCGAGCAAGACTTTGGAAAACTACTTCCCCTTTTAACTTGAGAATCCGTTTTGAAAAATAAAATGACACACAACTCAACAATAGCACGTTATAAACTCAGGCGTGGGACAGAAATGGTTTAGTCGGACCGAAAAAAACATCACAGAAAAAAATAAAATAAAAATGTTCCCTCCATCACCGGCATCTGAGCTACGTGGGAACAAATTGGTGGAAACAAAGCGCCGCGGAACAAAATATGAAGTAGTCAGGTGTCAGACAGACGCTGGATTTTGGAGGTCTACACGTTATTCCTGCATAGTTTCTGCATAGAGGGTGCGCGGAAAGGAAGCATCGACTGTGGTTTCTATTCGGCTGCTACATAAAAGGCTGCATCTTATCTCTATTTTAGGTCTCGTACAGTACAATGGCACGTGAACTGGAGCGTTGAGGTTTTGTTCAGCCCTATCTCAGGTGGAACATTTAATTCGACTCCAAAATCTCAAAGTGTAGTTTAAAATACCCCCCCCTCCCTCTGCCCCCCATTCCCCCCAACGTGCGTAATTTTCAAGGAGACGGCGCTGGTTTGATCGCTGTTCTGCATTTCGTCGTCGTCGTCCTCCTCCTCCTCCTCATTGTCCCGAACATTTACAGGCGATACATGATCTCTGTGGGTCGAGTGTCGTAAAACCTGCAGGAAAAGGAAATATTATGCATCTTGAAAAATAATTGTGCGCACGCACGCACGCGCGCACGCACGCACGCACGCACGCACGCACGCACGCACGCACACACGCACACACGCACACACGCACACACGCACACACGCACACACGCACACACACACACCTTACCTGTCAGTGTAGTGAGGCGGTGATCTCAGATAACTTTGCACAACTTGGCGTCCGGGCCTTCTGCGCTCTCTGGTACAAATCGTTGTCTCCAAAATAGCGAGCTCGGTACAGCATGCCCTCTTCTGCGCGACAAAAAATGTAATGTTTTAGCGTAAACCTCGACCAGGGGTCAGAAACCTAGTACTCAAAGAGCCATTTTTGCCCGGAGCCACAAATAAATATTAATCTAGGCTGCTATCTATATTGATAAACAAGCTGTGTCTATTTTCACTTTGTATTTAAGAGGAATCGCTGCAGGTCAATTTTATCGACGTGGACTGTCGGCTATTTCATCAATATCAAGTGCATAGGAAAACAGACCATAAAGAGCTCCCCTTTGCCTGGATATTTCCAAAATGAATAATGGCTACCATTTGTTAATCATCAAGTTGCTTTTTTTTGTCGTTAGAAAACTTGGTGGATCAAAAATACTGGCAAGCCAGCAGCGTTGGCCATGAACGCAAATGATTCTGCCCGAGAATCCATTGAGTTCTCGGTTTTGAGCCAACGGTAACTGTCAGTCTCAGGCGCAAACAGAACGCGACAGGGCGTAGTAGCCTAGCAACCCAGATGCACTTTTTGGTTGATGGAATTTATATTTATTTATATATATATACACATATATATATATACACACATATATATATATACATACATATATATATATATATATATATATATATATATATATATATATATATATATATATATATATATATATATATATATATATATATATATATATATATATATACACACACACACACACACACACACACACACACACACACACACACACACACACATATATATATATATATATACACACTGTGTGTGTGTGTGTACACACACATTTATACACACACACACACACACACACACACACACACACACACACACATACATATATATATATTAATTTAATATATTATTTTTATAATTTATGTATTAAATATATCAATTTTCTTTATTTGGTATGCATTTTTTTATGATTACAAAATAATAAAACAAAATAAAATAAAATACTGATAGCCAGGGAGCCAATGGGGAGGGGTTAAGGAGCTGCATGTGTTGGGTTGCATGGGTTGCAGACCACTGACCTAGATGTTTAAGCCATTAAAAAAACCAAAAAGAACAACGACGTCGAAGCTCACAAAATAGTCAGATGGCCTCTTCAGTGTGTTATACTGAAGAAAAATGGTTGTGAACGACGCATTTTATATACACGCTAATGCGAGAGACTACAAACAGGAAGTCGCACTACTTCCTTTTTTAACCACGGTGGTCAACGTTACGCTCTGGATGTACTGTGGCAATTGCAGAAAGCGGTTTTAACTAAAATGTGATATATTCAAAATACGTTGGAAACAAAAAACAAAAAACAAAAGAGAATTGGAGAATTTTTTTTTACATTTTTTTTTTTTTGGCAGCAGGAGTGGTGGGACCCTGATGTTCATTCAAAATTTCAGGATGTCAAGGGCTGGCATTTGATTCCATTTTTCAGGGGGCGTCCACAAGATTTTTACGGCAAGGCCAAAATCCAGAGGAAGAGCGATTCCATGACTTTCCTGTTTTCCAAAAAGAGAATCAAGGTGTTTTTATTTGTTGTTTTTTTTTTTTTTTTTTTTTTTTTAAGGCTTAAGCGTTTGCCCCACTGGACCGCATTGGAGCACAGTAAGAAGCTGCAGCAGAGTGGTAAGTTTCCCTAACTGACCGCTGAGTCTAATCACTAACAGAATACTATTTTACCCACGACATTTCCTCGCATCCCAAAGTGAGCGTGCGACTACGGGGCGTACAACGTACTTTGCTGCTTCTCCTTCCAGCAGTTGTTGCGTAGATTGGATATGTAGTCGTCCTCCACCGTGCGCTCGATGGCCTTCAGATCGGCTCCACCGAACTCCCTGGAGAACTGGTCCCCCACGTAGTACGGCACCTTCAGGCTCTCCGTCAGCCTCTTCTGCGTGTGACCCGCCGCTCTGCAGGTGGACACAGAAAAAAAAAAAAAATGAAATGGAGGAAAAAAAAATCAAATTTGAAAAATAAAATTCTCTGGTCTCTGCACGACGGGCTCAAGAATGTTCCGAAAACATGGGCCTGGCGTTAAAAGCTGTGACTATCAAGGCTATTGTGAAGATAAATACAGACATGGAGAGAGAAAAAAACCACACTGAACATTCTAGTACATGGAAGGGAACAAAGGTGTTAATTGAAAGAGCTATTGCTTATTTGCATTTTTTTTTGTTTCGTTTTTTTAAATCATTGTCATAGAAACGCAGCCTGGAAAGAAATGGCATCTCTCAGCCATGAATCTGGAAATCATAAAAAGAAGAAGACCCAATTCTGCCACAATACATTGAAAAACTCAGGACCAATGACTCACCAATCATTACTTTATAATAACACTTGAGAAGTAATCAAATTCAAACTCAAGCTGCATTAAGTGAAATTCAAGGAAAGATGGGGTAGACAGACAGACAGACAGACAGACAGACAGACAGACAGACAGACAGACAGACAGACAGACAGACAGACAGACAGACAGACAGACAGACAGACAGATAGACAGATACAGATAGACAGATGCCATGGAAATGGTAGGCAAAATAATTACATTACATTACATTATGTAATTTACCAGACACATTGAATAATAATGAAGCAATACAATAAAAATGTGAAAAAAGAAAATGGCAATATACAAGAAAACAGCAACATAAACCATTATTTTTTTCCCTTCGCTCTTTATTTAAAACCAACGCCGTGAATGTTGTTATTTGATCATCTAAAACAACGGCACTCACGGTCGGAAGCTGAGGCTGTACGGGGGGTTGTGCACCATCATCTGGCTGAGGGCCGACACGATGACCAGGAAGAGGATGGGCATCACCTGCACGAAGAGGGCCAGGCCTCCCTGAAAAAACATTGGTCTGGATTTTAAAAATGGAACACGGCTCAAGGCGACCGATGATCCCGTCGGGGTTTGCAGGAGAAGCTGGAGAAAGGACCAGTGATCACTGACCATGAGGAGGAAATGGAGAGAAGCAGAATGCAGAGAAGGGATGGGAGCGATCGCTACCCATACCGATTTTGAACCCTGTCATCTGCTGCTAAGGTTGGTAAGTTAACACATCACTTTTCATGGAACAGTATAGAACCTTAATTTTATACATACATTAAGCAGAATATCAAAAAGGCTTTTCTGTCATATCTTAAATGCCTGATATGGCTCTTAGTATCAGATACAGATACTACTAATTGATCCTGATATTGCATTGATATCTCATATATCATATCTTAAGCCAGTATCGGTGTCGTCTCCATCGATAATGCACGGGCTTGCCTCTCGCTGTTGCTCTCGTCTCTCCGGTCTCTGTTGACGCATCCTCCCGTTGGTGTAGACGTAAGGGCTGCCTGCAAGAGCAAGCCCCGCAGGGAGTCAGAGGGCGCCGCTCATTCTGACAACAACACACACGCACACACACACACACACACACACACACACACACACGAGCAGCGTCGGACTCACTTGAGGGGAATCCTCCTCCGAAGAACATGTTGAAGAGGTCCTCGGGGGAGATGTCCGCCTGGAAGTTGTCGCTCTCGGAGCCGTGTCTCGACGGATGCCTCCTCTCCTCGCCGCACTGGTCGTACTGCCTCCTCTTGTCGCCGTTGCTGAGAACAGCGTACGCGTTCCCGATGGCTGGTAGGATCGAGAAGGAAATAATATCACAGCACTCGTGTTCGATCCTAAGGGTGATAAACGATGTACGTGAAAATATGAAACGGCGCTGAGGCCTTGGGATCGTAAAACTGAGAAAACCCACATAACAACTTTAAAGTGGCAATCCTGAAGACTATTTGGTCACAATATTCCATATTTTGTACTTTATTTAGCCGGCATGTTATAGGGAACAGCCTTTCAATGTATTTGGGCATGCATGCGCGCCCCTATTTTTGATTGTCTGTGGCGGGGTCCGCCACTCCCGCCATGCAAGGGTCTGCCGATAAGATCGGGATGAAAAAATATGAGGTTACACCACGATGGCGAAAAAGAAAAGTTGCAGTTTCAACCGGAACTCGTGGTGTAACCCGCCCAACACAGACGACCTCACGGATTTCCCACTTTGGGTGAATTTTCTACGTTACCTTTAAACGCTTCCGTGGCACCCGGAGCATGATTCTTGTCGGGGTGGAATTTCAGAGCAAGCTTCCGGTACGACCTCTTCAGCTCCTCCTCTGGAGCGTCTCTCTGCACTCCGAGTATTTCATAGAAGTCTTTGCACTGTTTTATCCTGCGTGGAGGAAAACACAATCCTCAATGTTGTTGGGAGCCGTGCAATTGATTCAGTGATCGATCCGACACACACACACACGCGCGCGCACACACACACACGATATTACGAATACCTCTTTACGGCGTCTAACTGATCCGAGGTGTAGGATTTGGGGGCTTCTGAGCTCTTCTCTTGGGGACTGGGTTCCTCGCCGGGGACTCGGCGGTGTCGAGTCTCCGTGTCCGCACTGAACTCCGACTGGCTTTCTCCTCTGGGACTGAACCCGTTCTTTGCTATTAATTCAAGCAGCGCTGAAAGTTGCATGAAAACAGCGGGACGCATGTTAAATAAAATGTCAAAACAACACACAATAACAATACACAACGACAATAATAATACACAATACTACACAGTATGTGTACAGATTTTTTTACACATGTATGCAAAAGTGCACAATTTCCTATTTTTGACAGAGTGCGAAATGTTTCTAGGTTTATTGTTAACTTTTATATTTATTGTACATATCTGCAATTTCACTCCCGGGATGAAAAAATGATCTATCTATCGATCCTTCCATCCCTCCATTATTGCATACTGCCATTTTTCCAATGCACAGAGATGGTTGAGGTCTCCTTAGAACCGGGACGTTTCAGGCGCATTTTCGCTCGACTTTGATCAATCGATCTACATCTGGAACAGAAATGGGCGAAAAACTGTCGTAATTTTACCAGAGGAAGAACGTCGAGGTGATTTAATTATTTTCATGAGCGGGCCGCTTTGTGACATCATCATCCAAAGTTACGCAAGTCCAAGCTTCGCCTCGCGGGCTGAATTTGTGTAGTCTGATCCCGGCATTACGGAAACTTGGAAAACTGTTACGTACTGTACAGTAACTAAACATGACTAAACCGGACCCTGTGTATTACTGCCTGCAGCTATATTTTTATGTACAGTGTTACCTCGACTTACGACTGCATCTACTAACGACTAATCCAAGATACGGGCAGCGATAGTCGCGAAAATTTGTATCGACTTGCGACCAACTGCTCCAAGATACGACCGTGGGAATTTGCAGTTGCCGCGTCAGCGGCCAGTCAGCAGCCAGTCAGCAGTCAGTCAGCGGGCACGGCATGGTGCGTGCACGTAGTTAGTGGCTTATCGATATTTTTTTCATATTTACCGTGTTTGTGCTGTGTATTTTGTTTATTTTCACCCTTTATTTTCACCCATGATTTCATAACTCATATGGGAAAAATTGCTTTGACATACGACTGTTTTAACATACGACCGTTCTTATAGAACGAATTGCAGTCGTAAGTCAAGGTACCACTGTATTAAATTATTATTATTATTATTGTCTATTGTTTTTATGTGAGCTGCACAACAATTTCCCTTGGGATGAATAAAGAATAATAAATAATAATAATAATAATAATAATAATAATAATAATAATAATAATAATAAATAAACAAATAAACAAAAATTAAAAAATTAAGAAATAAATAATATAGCTGGGGTCCAGGGTAGTTGAGCCTTCGTTAATGTTCAATGGACAAGTGTGCTTTACACTGCAACTAATGGCGGTTATCATTCTGAATTAGGGCTGCATGATTATGGCTAAAATTATAATCATGATTTTAGTCAATATTATGATCACGGTTATTTATCACTATTATTAATCCATTTCGGGGGACAGAATTATTTGATGACACTCAGTAAATCAACAGAAAACTTCCTTCACAACAGTAATGTGTTTTATAAACCAATAAATAACTAAAGAAACTTTGGTAAGGTGAGTGATTTCACCAACTTTAATTGTAGAGGATATATAAAATAAATTGTGTGTAGTGGGCTACACATTTTTGTTGTAATTTAACAAATCTTTGAGGCATCTGGAAGGAAACCCAAAAACACACAAAAAAAAAAAAAAAAAGTCAAAACACATACACCATAAATACATGTTCCTTGTATTATGTAATTGGTTATGGTTAATGTTAACAGTTATTTTAATTCAGGAAATATGTATACATTGATATCTCTGGAATGTCTATAAATTTGGACAGTGATGTTATTGAGTTTTTATTTTGTAGAAACTACTCTGGTGCGTGTTGTCCTCAGAAGCGTCTATATTTATGATGTTTAACACGCTGCACTATGTATAATCCAACTGTCTTCTTGTAATACTTGAACAAAAATTTTTTCTAACATAATAAAGTTTAATAGTGATAAAATAATACCTGTCACTTTGTAACTTTGTATGGTTGCGAGTTTTTAATCTTATATTCCTTTATTTAAAGTCCAATCCGGCTACATCTGTCACGTGATCTGTGTACTCCATCAACTTGCGCTGTGCATGGTGCCATCTTGGTAAGGTTGCGCTTGCTGATCACAAACTCCATCCATAATACTGAACCACCAATCTGGATGAAACTCAAACGACGCCATGTTGGAACTGCCCCGAATAAAAATCGTATTCAGATTGTCTGTGGGTTCATCGGATCCATGCCATCCATAAAGTTCTGACATCAGTTACATCTGCACTTGGAGGGGTTCAAATTGTTGAGAAATCACGAGACTGCGAAGCTATCATGGGACTTGTGCGCGCCGTCATTTGCACAAGTGCGCGTTGCAGCGATTAAAAATACAGTTTTTGACTAAATTATTCCACAATATTGGACGGACCTGAATTAAACTTGGACAACGGCATGCCGGAATTGCCCTGAATACACATTTTATTCATCTTGTCTGTGAGTGTGGTGGATCCATGAGATTCATAGACTACTGACGTCAGTTTTTCATTAACAAAAGCAATTTGTTACAAAAGGCATAACAAAAGCAATATAGCTACAGGCAGCATTACACAGCGTCCAGGTTAGTCATGTGAGATACAAATTAGTTCCCGGTAAAACACACCATCACTTCCTATCGACACCAAATACAAATTTTCGAGCTGCCATGGAACGTAGCATCAGTTCGTGCGGTCGCTCGTCTTTACATCAGCATTGCTACAAAAACGAGTTACAAATTTCCGAGTTTCCTTTGAACATAGCATCGGCTCCTGCTGTCTGTCAGCTTGAATTAACGCAAATCCTGCACAGAGCAACCACTACACACCAATGGAGTCTACAGCGCTTACCTCGCCGGATGCCAATGCCCTCCCAGAAATGCAACCTGCACATAATATAACAAATTGAATGATGTCAAAAAGTTCCCTACTCCGTAAACGAATTGAGGTACGCCAACGCTCTGCGACTTCCGGTAAATTTGCAACCGTTTTTCCCCACAAATATAGATCAATATAGATCAAACTTGAACCACGGGATGTCTCAGACGACCATGTCCGTGGGTTCAGCGATTGGCGTGTTATGGACACGTTTAGCCTGAAAACCGCCAAGGAAAATAATAATAAAACTCCCAGCAATAACTATAGCCAGGCTGGACCCATAATCATAATAATACCCCTAATGATATAATAATTATTTTTATTATTATTAATAATAATAAACATTTATTTGTATGTGTATTTATTCGTGTATTTCTTTGTGTGGGGGTGTTCAGTTGGTGGGCTCATCTGGAAATAAAAGGTACAAAACTAGTTGGGCTGGCCTGTGTCGAGGCCCGGATACGCATGAAGAGCTGCCCCTGCGGGATGCGGATGATGCTGCGGATGATGTCGCAGGTGATGCTGCGTGACTCCCCCGCTCACACCGCCCGGAACCGCGCACTTTTACCTTTGGCTTGACGCGTCGGGAAGAGCCGCTGCGCCTTCTCCAGGAACCGCAGCGCCTTCTCGGCCTGGTTGTTCGCCAGGGCCGCCGCGGCGATGTCGACGCACCGCTCCGCCTCATCCCGGTTCACCTCCATCGCCGCCGGAGCCGAGGTAAATAGGGGCGCCGGGCGATGACGTCACGGGCGGCGCGCCCGCGGTCGCCGGTATTTTGGGGGCGACGACGCGACGCCGCCGGTCGGTTCGGCGTCGTCCCGTGGAACCGCGTTTTCGTTCGAGATGAAGCTGGTGCAGCGCGTCCCCCCGGTCCAAGCTGAACGGGAGGGCTCGCAGTGGTGTCCTGCACGGCCGCCAGATGGCGACAGCTTCCGATCAAATACAAGCGCGTCCGATACGTTGCTAATTATAAAAAATGAATATTATTGTTGGTTATAATAACAACCACCATAATAATAAATATCATTGTCAATAATATAACAATAATACAAATCATTATAAATAACAATACATGTTATAAATATTATTATAAATAAATAATAATAACAATAATAAAAGAAGAAGAAGGTGAAGGTGAAGAAGAGGAAGAAGAAGAAGAAGAACATTCAATGAATATCAATACACCTCTAATAAACGGGGGTCGATTTTGTGTGGAGTACAGCATCAGGCTTCACAAATGTAATGACTTTGTCGACAAACACAACTTTGCTGACAAATGTGCAAATCTAAAGCCCATTAGTGGGGGAGAGTGGAGATAATATCGATTCACACATCATACATTTCGGGTGTCACAGCGGTTGAACAGTACAAGTCAAGAGGGGAGAGGGATGGACCAGCTCAGGAGGTAGAGCTGGTCGTCTAGTGATCTAAACGTTGCTGGTTTGATCCCAGGCTCCTCCTGCTAGCACGCTGTAGTGTCCCTGAGCAAGACACTTAACCCCTAATTGCTCCTGATGGCTGCGTCCGTCGGTGTTTGAATAATTGTAAGTCGCTTTGGATAAAAGCGTCTGCTAAATGTAATGTAATAATGTAAAAAAGTAAAAGAACGAGGAAAAAATGCGATGAAATAAAAATAGCATGCAGTAGGCTTTAAGTACACGTCCGTCAACAAAGGTCAACGGGGAATAGCACTTGTACAGCTGACCAGCTAACTAGTGGGCCTAATAGGGTCTGCAAAGTATTAAGCTGGTACTGTGTTGTCAATATGTGCACATCAATAGTGTGTAAGTAGACCAATATCTATATTGTATACGAATATCCATCTATAGTCTGGCAAAAAAAAAATACATGATATATTACTATTATATGCAATATTAATATCTTTGCTGCAGACCCACTGCAATTCCTTCCCCAACCCCCAGGGGGGTGCGGACCCCAGTTTGGGGAGTGCGTACCACAGACGTCCGGGCGGACGCGCATCTGTGGCGTTCACACGACCAACAAAATAAGTTGCGACGGCGACACGCTGTCGGCCCGGGACTGTCCACGGCCGCACTCACGGTGAAGCCGCGTTCAACGTCACGTAAAGTGAAATATCCACGACGTCGCGTGGAGGCAAATGGCCGTTGGACGTGGTCGTTCGGTGCCACCTCCCTGTCGTTTCCTATTAAGATCTGTGACCGCGTCAGTCTGCAGCTGGAACATTCACCAGGGCCGCTCGGAATGCAGCACGTAGGTGCAGCCGCGGGGTGTTTGTGCTTATTCGCAGAGGATTTCAGGGGGCTCGGTTGGCTGGTTGTGCACGCACACTGCACAATTTCGTGCAAATTGAAGAATTAAAAAAAAAAGAAACGGGTTGAAAAGCTCGGGTGGCGTGATCAAGTCAATGTGTCACAACAACAATAGTTCGCCAGCGCTGGT
Source organism: Zeus faber (assembly GCF_960531495.2). NCBI lineage: Eukaryota > Metazoa > Chordata > Actinopteri > Zeiformes > Zeidae > Zeus > Zeus faber. Next base: position 18,236,146 of record NC_137207.1, read on the forward strand.
AAATATACATCTGGCGCTGGATGAATAAGCGTGAACAGCAGATAGCGCAGCAGCCAATGGGAGGCCGGCTCTCAGAGGACATCGGCGAGCGGCTGGCCAATGGGAGGCCGCCTCCCAGGAGGTAACGAAAGGTTCGACTCTTTTTCGAGACGCTGTTCTCGACGAGTCGCCCAGGGGGGGGGGGAGAAGAGTCGTTCCGTTTGCCCACCCGCCGTTCGCTCGGTTCAGGTGGCGAAACGAGCAACGCGAGGGTTCGAGTAGTCTGCGTGGTAAATGCGACGCTTCCAGTGGCCGCTGCTGCTGCCCCCGTCGTATTCACCTGCACGCTTGCGAATGAATTGTCTTTGTCAAAATGGAGGGAGGACGCTTAAGATTTCTCGGTGTTTCCTTTAATTGGAAGACGTCTCGGGAATTATACCAGTAAACATAAAACATATATACTGTCGCCAAGTTGGTTTGGCGCTGCTGTCCGTCATCCCACAGGTGATTCCCCTCGTCCCCGTGTCCTGCGTGGCCCGGGTGGCGTGGGAGTCGCTTGGGCGCTCGCACGTCACAGGGCCCCTTGCGCCGAGTCGTTTCGCGTTTGAGGCGAGCCGTTCGCCGCGACCCGGTCGTTCGCGAGCCTTGCGTCACCCCAGCCGGAGCGAGCCGCGTCTCCCAGATGCGCACCGAGCCGCACCGCGCCAAGTCCGCAGCTGCGTCTCCCTGCTCTCCCGCTTGCGTTCGCCTCCGGATAATTACAGGCGCAGTCGTATTCGGATTTGTCGTCTTTCAGTAAGTATGCGTATAATATTAGTTCTTTTTTTTTTATTTTTTTTATTTTTTTATTTTTTTTAAAATACATATTAACCGCCGCGCAGCTGCAAAGCATGGATGGATCAGCGCGGAAATGGAATGTGCGCGCGGTGTGTTTACCCCTATAATTAAAAAATATTTATATCGCTCTCTCTCTCTCTATATATATATATATATATATATATACATTTCAATAACACCGCGTCATGTCATCCATGTTGTGTATATATTTTTTTCCGCCGCAGCCGGCTCGCCATCAAACCCCGATCACCATGACGGAGGAAGCGGAGCCCCAGTCCCAGTCCCAGACCCGTTCCAGGAACGGGAATAAGAGCCCGCGGGCCCAGCCCCACTCGGATTCCAGCGTCGCCGGCGCCACAGACGACTCGTTCGACCACACGTACCGGGAGAAGGAGGGCCCCAAGCCTCCCACGATCATCGTGTGGAAGAACGTCATCCTGATGACACTGCTGCACGGCGGCGCCGCGTACGGAGCCTTCCTCGTCCCATCAGCATCTCCCTTGACCTTGGCTTGGTGTAAGAACAACACTCCGCTAACACTGTCAGGTGTCTTAAAAAGCCCCAAAGTGACTTCAATTCAAAATATCTTCCACGCATTGCGCTTTGACAGTCATTGAATAGTCGTGCGCTGGAACTGCTGAGGTCCTGAACATGTTTTCAATTCAGTTCTTTTTTTTTTTTTTTTTTTTTTTTTTTTTTTTTTTTTACAAAAATAGGCCCCAAAACTCATCAAACAGGCTAACATTTGAATGTTTGAGGTGTGCTGGTCCTGAAAACGCCTTAAAATGTCTTAAGTTCAGTTAAACAAATACACAGGTCCTGCAAATCTACAGGTCCTGAACATGCCTTCAATTGGGTTTTTACAAATATTAGACCTCAAAGGCCATTCAATAGTCTTACGAATGGATTTCTGAAGTCCACAACAGGTCCTTAAAGAGTCTTGAATTCAGTTTTTACAAATAAAGTCTTACATTCAGTATTACAAGTATAAGCCCTTAAAGGCCATTCAGTAGTCTCAAATTTGAATTTATGAGTTCTGCGGGTCCTTAAAAAACCTCAAACTGAGTTACACACACACACACACACACACACACACACACACACACACACACACACACACACATATATATATATATATATATATATATATATATATATATATATATATATATATATATATTAGGCCTTAAAAGTCATAGCATAGTCTTAAATTAGAATCTGATTTTATTTATAACTATATTTTTGTCAAAAAGAGTCAAAAATCTTCAGCATCAGAGTCAACATCCATGGTGTAATCAAAGCCTCAGGCCACCGCTGTACGTCTTACTTCATCTGTGGTAGTTCTAGTACTTGCCGGTCTGACTGAAGTTCTGTGGTTTGTTGGATTCATCACAGACAGTTACGTGCTATCTGGCATAAAGGAAACTGTAATAGTATGCTATAATAGTCGTTCCTCTAAAAATCATTAAAAAAAAATAATAATAATAAAGCTCTTGTAATGTATGAAGTTGGTAGTGACGGGACATCTCTCTGTCGCCCCACCACCACGCAGCTCTCTTGTGCTTTTTGATAAGTGCTTTGGGGGTGACGGCCGGAGCTCACCGTCTGTGGAGCCACAGGTCCTACAAGGCCTCCTTACCGCTCCGAATCTTCCTGGGTGTCGCCAACTCCATGGCCTTTCAGGTGACACACACACACCTAATTGCAGTTTTGCCAATAGCTAGTAAGTGCCATGTTGCGCTGAGTGTGTGTGTGTGTGTGTGTGTAATCTTTGTCACACGCCGTCCCCGCAGAACGACATCTTCGAGTGGGCTCGGGATCACAGGGTGCACCACAAATACTCTGAGACGGACGCCGACCCCCACAACGCCATGCGCGGCTTCTTCTTCTCCCACATCGGCTGGCTGCTGGTGCGCAAGCACCCCGATGTCATCGAAAAGGGACGCAAACTGGAGCTGAGCGACCTGAAGGCGGACACGGTGGTGATGTTTCAGAGGAAGTGAGTGGCTTTAAAACAAGTCGTGTGTTTTTTTTTTTTTTGTCTTTTTTTTCTAAATGTCCGCAATCTGGAAGAAACAGACAGAATGTGGGAGTTTATTAGTCGCAGATGAATTGTCAAAGAAATAATTGCGAGTCACATTTAAATGGTGTCGACGTTCATTTTATCGGGACTATAGTTTTTCTTTGGGAAAACCACTATGAATATTAGGACATACAAGCTTGGGCAGACGGTTGATGTTCTTCATATTGTGACATCTGTAACGCGGGCACAAATTTCCCACAAAATGTGGACGGAAATGTGATGGAATATGCAGGATCTAGCAATATCAAAAAATAATAAAATCGAAAAGTTTTACAAAATAATTGTGATTATGTAGTACTTGTGAGGGCTCTATTGATGAAACCTACGTCACATTCTACACACCTGCCATGAATGCATTGCATCGTATAAACTTGCCGCGCTAAAGTAAACCGAACAAACCCGTCTAACTTCCACCACTCTCATGAGCTCAGATGTCGGTTTCAACTTGTCAACGTTCTTTAACTGGGTTACGGTTAATAAGGTTTGCCAAAGACCAGTGAGTCCGTTTTTTTTATTAGAATGAAGTGTTTCCCACCATTTGCAACTGGTCATAGCACAACCTCCCTCAACTATGATTGTGCTTGAATGCAGTGCAATGGGGCAAACGTTTTAGCCCTAAAAATAAATGCAAGTCTCTTTTTCAAAACCTAAAATATTGTCAGACAGTCTTTATGTGTTATACTGGGAGATGAGAAATACTGCAAACCGTGCATTTCATCAGGTTTTTCAGGTTTTATTTCTTCTGCACGCGCTCAAATCAGCTTCTCTTGGCTACATCGGCACCAACGTAAGAGAGACTAGAAACCGGAAGTTGCATCGCTTTCTACTGGCAACTCGCTGTCGCCAGCGTCAACGCTTTGGACGAACTGTGGCAATTCCAAAAAAGTGATTTTAAAATAAAATGTGATATTACTGTTATTTAAAATTTGTTCAGAAATACTGTAAGACACAAATGAGTGTAAAGTTTCAAATTTTTGAAATGATTATTTTATTTACGTTTACGATCACCTCCCTCAGGTATTACAGACCATCTGTGGTGGTCATGTGCTTCCTGATCCCCATGCTGGTGCCTTGGTACCTGTGGGGGGAGTCTCTGTGGGTGGGCTACTTCGTGCCGGCCCTACTGAGGTACACCCTGGTCCTGAACGCCACCTGGCTGGTCAACAGCGCCGCCCACATGTGGGGAAACCGGCCCTACGACCACGGAATCAACCCCAGGGAGAACAAGTTCGTCACGTTCAGTGCCATAGGTGAGCAGGGACCCCCCACCGGGTCCCTAGAGGCGCTTCCAGCGCTTTTGTATTTCGCCCCTGGAAATGTTAGCACCAGAATACCCTGGAGAGAGCACCTTTTGTGCTGAAGTGCTTGGGGAGAAAAATAACGAAATAAATAAATACATAAATAAATAAATAAATAAAACGCAGTCATTGAAAGCCTGTTGATATTCTCTCCAGTTTTATTATTCAAGTTGTATTATAGAATGGAAAAAAAATATATATATATATTAGGAGAGGGAGAGAGAGACACTTTTTTGTTTCTTTTTTTTAACTTTTAAGGTTCCTTTATTTTCAGGAAGTCATGTCACAGAAAGTTGATTACGAGGGAACCAAAAAAAAGCAACAAAATTAAGAGACAAAACACATGAAAATCACAGGTCAGTAAGAGTATAGACATTTCTCTTCAGAGATAACTAGGCACAGAGGGATCTGTTGATGTCTTCACCCATTTTGAGACAGCTGTTCACTACAAGGACGGCTCCCTTTGTAGCCCGGACTTCCTCCTTTTGTACAGGGGGAGGGAGAGGGAGAGAGAGGGAGAGAGAGATAGAGAGAGAGACTCATTTTCACCTTTTTTTTTTAATTTTTTTTTTATTTCCACCGGGCGCCCAGGTGAGGGATACCACAATTACCACCACACGTTCCCCTACGACTACGCCACCAGCGAGTTCGGCTGCAAGCTGAACCTCACCACCTGCTTCATTGACCTGATGACCTTTCTGGGCCTGGCGACGAACTGCAAGAGGGTGTCCCGCGAGGTGATCCACGCCCGGATACAGCGCACCGGCGACGGCAGCCACAGAAGTGGTTAAAAAAAAATATGGGCGATGCGAACCCCCGACCCCGCCCCCAAAGAGAAACAGCCTCATTTTGAGGACGCTAACGTTGTTTTGATTGTGTTGTTCATTGGGAGGGGCTCTTTTTTTTTTCTTCTGTGTAGCTACAGCCGCTCTGTACTTTCTAGGTTCCTCGAGGTTGAAAAATCAACTTCGTCGCAGTTTTGTTTTGTTTTTTTTTGGGGGGGGGGGGAGTTGGGTGTTGTAGCTACAACAAAGGAAAGTGAAAATCTGTGTTTTGTGAAGCTCCTTGCACCGTCATCGCTCCTAGTGCTCAGACGGCGCAGTTTGTTGCAGCGATTGCGTTGCCCCCCCCCCCCCCCCCCCCAAAATTATCAAGAACGCTCTGTCTGGGCGTAGGGAAGGTTCTTCCTGATATCCTGCTACACCCTCCTCCGTCATCCGGCACTTTGCCGCGCAGCGTCCCCATGTAGCCAAATCCAGTTTCTACAAAAGGTTAATCGACTATCACGGCGCTGCACCGGGTAAGCGTGCTTGATCTGGATCCTCCGGCCTTTTACTGTAAACGCAGTTCACGCCGGTTTCTCCGCTGACTTCTCCTTTCCTTCGGGTAAAGGAAGTGAGGAGATGCACGCGGCGTACGCCACGCACGGAATTGAACCACAACCCTTTTTTGCGGCGTCGCAGCGTTAACTGTAGAGTGTAAAGGTGTACGCCACAACCATCTCCAGTGAATATCAACTATTTGATGAATTGGCAGAACAATCAAAAACAATGTGATAATCGCCTTTTTTATTTGATCTTTTTTGCACTCAACCCGAACACGGTGCGGATCCTGCGAACGCGTCCGAGTTTGCGGGGATGCCGGCGGCAAAAAAAAAAAGCACTGTTAGACATCCAAAAAAATGTAAAATATTCCTCTCGGCGCTACGCCACGGGGGGGGTCGACGATAGTCTCTTTTTGGTAAACCCCCTCACGCGTCGTAGTGTCCGGAATGTGCCAATCGTCCCCAGCACACTGTAGCTCCGCGTCGCCTCTGCACTCCACACCGACCGCGGGAGGTTTTGTTTGTTTTGGGGTTTTTTTGACAACGCACTGGTATCGGTCACTTGGCTTTTTTTTCTGTCGCACCTTCTCCTTCTCCCCCGTCCCCGAAAGATTGACCCAGGTGTGGCGACCCAGAATGGCAGGCGGGGGGGGAATTGCAGAAAGGGGGTGAATACCCACCGTGAATATGGAGGTGGGTGGGTGGGTGGGGTCGTTTCTTGTAGCAAAACAACTCTGCGAACAGTTCTGGTGTCACAAAGAAGGTGCCATGCATGGACCATGTGTTGTGCCGAGCTTGTCCGTTTTTGGTTTTTTTTAAATAATCCCAAAAACGGCTTCTCCGCATTTTAGTTTTGTACCAAACCGTGAAGTAGCTTTTGGATCACCAGAACTGTTTCGCTGTTGCTTCTTTTGGGTAGCACCCCCCCGCCCCCCCGCCCCACCACCACCACCACCATCATCACCACCACCCCTTTGACGTCCCCGCTGAGTTGATTGTCGCCGAAAAAAAAAAAAAGATTTCAGAAGCGTCGCTTTTTATATTACTCTTAAATAGCTGGTTGTGTGCTGGGCTTGAATTAATATTTATATATTTATTTCCTCTTGTTTATTTGCGTTTAAATGTCTCTCGAGGAATAAATTTGTTGATTTAAGAAGAAAATAAACCATGGAAAAAAAACAAACAAAAAAAAAAACCACAACAACCGCATTTTTCCGCCGTCCCAAATTTGGTTCACGATCTCCCAAAAACAGACTGAATTGAAACAAAGGTTTATTAAGTCAAAAAAAATAAAAAAAATAAATAAAAATAAAATCAGGACACTGCCTAATGCCTTATGACTTATATCCATTCCTGATGTTTCGCCGACATCCTGTCACGAAAGACGAACAAAATATCGCAAAAGAAAACCCGCCCCGAGTTTGGGGTTTCGCGCCGAACCGAGCGTTTTTTTTGACCGTCTCATTCTCAGCGGCCACGCGACCGCGCCCAACCAAGCATTTCAGAGCAGACCGGTCGACGGAGCGAGTACAGCGCTCAAGTCGGTGCGAGCGTAGCATTTCTGAGTCGTCCCGTGTCCGTTCCCGGATAAAAAGGACGCCCGCCGCGGACGTTGGATGGGGTTGTTTTGTAAGACATTGAAACTTTGTAGAGAAAGCCTCCCTGATGTTTTGTGCCAACCGGTTTTTACAACACGAGATTTGTTGCAACAAAAAAAAACAAAAAAAAAAACTATCGGCGCCATTTTTTTTGTTTTTTGTTTTTTGTTTGTTGTTGTAATATTGCTTTTTCCGGGAAATGTTAGAGCATCATAGCACTTACGAAACTCTACAGTTGCCACAAGCCATGTAAACAATTTGCTGTCCAGTGCTCTGACGTAAACAGCTCCTTCATCGTGACGAGGCGGCATCACAAGGGTGTCCTTGTGCCTTGTGAGTGACGTGTAAGATATGAAATATATTCTGAAATAAATTTCACAGGTATTTTCAATACACGTGCAATTGAAAGAAGTTGTCGCTCCTTTATTTGCGCCCACTGACCGAGCGCCGCTGAAGTGGCGACCTGTCAGACCGTCTGTGTCGGGCGGGATGGCGCCCGAATTCCCTTTGTAATGTGTTTATTTTTTGTTCATTGACTTCCTTTTCTCAAAAGATTTCCTCCCAACCGATTTTTCTTTTACTTGTCTCTGAGCGTTTGAGGCGGTGAGGATATTTTTGCGTTCTTGCCGGGAAAGGCGGACCGCGCCACCAACGATGGAGACAGCATATAGAGCAGCACATGCATAACATTAATACATGAAATGGCTATTTCTTAAAATGTGCCGCCTAAATAAATACGGGATGAATATTAAATAATGGATTTTTTAATAAAATAACCTTGCGGATTACAACTTTAACGTTATTGCTGGTAGCCGAGAGGAAGAAGTACTCCTCTGTGGATTTTTATAGTCTTGTGATCCTAAGGCCTGATGTTTTTCTCCTGTTTTAGTGTATCTAACCATAATTCTAGGAAATCTGTCTGTCTGTCTGTCTGTCTGTCTGCCTGTCTACTTTATGTATTTATGTATGTCCATCGATTATCTCAACAACCGTTCATCGGATCTACTTCACATTAGGTGGGTGTATTGTTGGTGGAATTTAGACACGCGTGTATAATAATAATAATAATAAACCTTTTATTTATTTATTTATTTATTATATATATATTTTTTAACCTGTGCTGTCAGCATGCTGGGCAAACAACACAGAGTATTTGTTCCATTGCATCTAGTGGAGTTCAACTTCTCAACCTGCAATGCAACTCTTTATTCATTCTCAAATCATCAAGAACTGCTGCAATAACTCTGTCCTGTGGTACGAGCTGTAGCATGACATGAGCACAGTTTTTTGTTCCACAGAACCTCCACCAATCCCCCTCTTTGGAGAACTATTCTACCATGTTTGGGTCTTTCAAGCAACTAATCAGTACTCCAAGGGGGGGAGAATGACCACCGATGAGAGAATTAAACATAGAACCAAACAACCACATGTACATGGAAAAACATACATCGAATGAATTGAACATGTATTGAATAATTAATTAAGTCCAGGAAAACTGGAACAGCAATTGGTCACGTGACTTCTTCCTGTCATAGTTATGGTAGTAAATGAGGGAGGAAAGGAGAGGCATTTAATCAGGATGGTGCTAGGGTACATTCAAAACAGGTGTGTGTGTGTGTGTGTGTGTGTGTGTGTGTGTTGTGTTCAAGTTCGTGTTCGCACTCCTGCCCCTCAGATCCTGGTCTGGTGGAGTGTTGTTCAGAGTAAGGTTGGTGTGTGAGTGCACGTGTTCTAGGCTAATATGAGTGAGATTAAGATTTCAGGACGGACGAGAAGCACGTCGGGGCAGCAGCGTGACAGGCAAGATGGTAGCCGCCTGCCACATCCCCACCTACATAGCTCGCACCCCACCCATCCCACAAGCCCAAGGCCTATTGTGTGGTGTACAGTATGTACTGAGTATGAGTTCTGACACTCGGAGAGGCAGGCGAAGCGCAAGCAGATCAAGGCCTCGCAGACCCCCCGGACCCGACCGTGCCATAGCACACCCACCTCCCGTACCTGGAGGCACCCGACCTACGGCGACCAGCCGCGGGCGCGGAGCGACCAGCCGCGGGCGCGGAGCGGCCCGCCGCGATCCTCTGCCGTGCCAGGCAGCCCTGTGACCCCAGCAGGCCCCTGGTCAGGCCCCGGCCGCCGAGCATGCGGACCACAGAACAGAGGACAGCAGACTGCCCCGCCCACCTTCAGGTACCGCAGCAGCCAATTGTGACGACAGGAGTCAGCCCCCCCACCGAAGGAGGCCACATGGTGAGCCCTGTGCCGAGCACACCTGGCCAGGTTCAGGCCTCCGGGGCACAGGACCAGACGGAACGGCTAACCAGCCCTGGCACGATGGGCTGGGCCACCCCCCGCCCCCCCCCCCCCCCACGGGATGCAGAACCACCGACCACGGGACCAAGACCCGAACACGCAACAGGCAACCCGCACCCCCTGCCCGCAACCCGAGCCCCAAACCTGCAACCGCGCCTCAAACCAACACATGGACGCCAGCTGCAGGCACTCCCCAGGAGTACCGCCCCCACCCCCGGAGACAGGCCAGCTCAACCCAGGAAAAATAGCGGGCGCCACCACCTGGCTTCCCTAACACCCCTGTGGGGCCCCGGGGCCTCCCCCCCACAACCACAGGACTAAGCGCCACAGACGTCCCCACAGCCGCTGGGCACCCACCCAACCGCAGAGCCCCGACGAGACCGAGAGGACCCCCACATGCCCCAAAACACCAAGACATTGCCCCGACTTAGGAAGACTCAAGTATTAATGGATGGAGTTATGTTAGTTAATATTTCATTACATAAATCAACCTTGTTTTATGGATATTGCCAATAGTTTTTCCATTGAGATGTATTCTATTAATAAATGCAACCATTGGGATGTGGTGAGATTATCTCTGTTTATCCAATTGAGTAATATTTTTTTCTTGGTAATTGTTAAGGCGATAAAAATGGGTTGGTGGTGTTTGAGTGGTGGGTCAACTGAGGTGAGGTCACCAAGGAGACATACAGACGGGGAGACTGGAATGCTGTGACCCAGAAGGGTTGATAGCTTCTTGGTGATGTTGGTCCAGACTGTTTGGATAGGGCGGCAGAGCCAGACGGCACGAAAGTAGTCATCTCTGGTATTAAGGGAACAGTGAGAACAAATGTCTCTATCCACAAAACCCACGTTGAACATTTTGTGTTGGGTGATATGAGCTCTGTGCAGAATCTTATATTGGATGAGTTGCATTTTGGAATTGCGGGTCATAGAAAAGCTTTCACTGGTGCTCACAGCTCTTTCCCATTCCATGGTAGGTATAGACATAGTGTCATTTTAATAAAAGTGTGTATATTCTGGAAAAGGGATTTTGAAAATGACCGTTATATAATAATAAACTTTGAATAAACAGTGAGCCAGCCAGGGGGCCGGGCTTCAGGGTCTTTCACACCGGTGTACGACTATAACCGGCAGTTTTGTCTTCCGTTGTGGAAACTGTGGATTAAAATATCGTAGAAAAAGTCTTTACATTTTGAACGGGCGTGCCCAAGTTTATTATAATCTCAGGACCATTGAATGCACTTTCGATTAACTTTATTAAAAAGTGCCAGCAATATTAAAATGGGATTTTATTTTATTTTTTTAAACAAAATTACTCATGGTTACCACTTTAAAATGCATACACTTTAATATTGTACACTTCAACACAGTACATGTTTTAAACTCCAGCAAAAGTGAAACAACGTAGATTATAGTGAAAATAAATAAAGAACGAGAAATGGATGGAAAATATAACAGTTAATGGATATCAGAGCCCCGGGTATGGTTATAGTTTGCATGCTGTAGGAAAGTATGAAAACAGCAAACATTTTCAGGCGTATACCAGTATCAAAGTCCTCTAGTGTGTGTGACTTGTTGGTGACGCTCCTCCGGTGCGTGGAGTGACGTCACACAGCGGAGGGTACTGTCGGTCAGAGACATAGACGAACCTTCACGCCACGCATCACGCGAGCACCGCGAGCGTCTGATTGAATTCGGCCAATCGCAGGCGTCGGATTGAGCGCGAGCTCCTCGACTTGCGATCCCGGCTCCACCAATCCCCCAAAATCCAGAAAGGCGGAGGTTTTTGATGCAAGATGCCGGTGTCAAATGGCATGTTGGTGCAAGTCTGTTTTTTATAGTCTCTTGGTTTTATTTATTACGCGCGCGCACGCACACACACACACACAGGGATCCATAATGTTTGAATTCATTTATAAACAAATGTTTATTCCATTTAATTAGACCCTATTCTTTTTTTATTCTATGTATTATTATTATTATTATTATTATTATTATTATTATTATAAGGGGTCCAGCCCGTGGGTAAAACTATCTGGAACAGAACAACGTTGGAAGTTACCAACACGGTTGAGGTGTCGTTTGAACCGGGGCGTGGCAAACACCGTGCAGAAATGAGGGAAAGACTGACCAACCCTGACCCAAATTAGCCGGGTCGTCGCAAGTCACCGACACGCGCGACATTCACAAAACGAATGGAACCAGATGAGATTTAGAATAAGATGCCTTACGACTTCATCACACTACTTACTATGAATGTGCAGGGTGTGGTTCAGAATGTATATTGGCGCCGTGTCCAGTGTACGGTGCGGACGCCGTCGCTCTGTAGTGGTTAGAGATTACAAACTGTCTGTTTATTTATGTACCTTCTTACCTGGTAGATGTCTGTGGATCGGTTTGATTGATGTTTTACCTCGTTCGTTACTTTGCCGGATTCATGAAAAAACATGACATAACATGAATCCACAGATTTGATTCGTCACCCCTTCGAGTCGAGTCCACTCGACTGCACGAACGTACCAGGGACGCGTCGGAAAAATGGAACCGCTGAAATTGTAATTGGTCGTAGAAGTACGCCAAAGTTTTTCGTATTTCATGGAAACCAAACCTCAGGAAGAAGTCACTGCTAAAGTTACGTGAATTTAGTTACCTTTGTAAAAGGTGGAGATACACTTAAAAAGACGCAAGAACAAAAGACGTTGGAACCCCCGGAGAACATGTCCCAGAACCCCGTTGGCAGAATACTTTATAAGAACCCAAGAAGAACTCAGTGACGAAAAAAGCGAGAGGAGTTGGGAGTGACTTTGTTTTAAATAAAGATGAAAAAATAAAAAAAATTAAAAATAGTTAAATCAAACTCAATGTAATTTATTGACAGTACCCGTACATCCTCAAATAGTGACCAGGGCTTTTATTCACCTCAACTGTCGTCTGGGCACCGTGCTCCTCAAAATAAATACGTTAAAATAAACTGCCGTTGTTTTTATTGTTCCGAGACACGGGACGCACAGTGGACCAGAGATCACCCCCTCCATGATGCAATACACTGTCCTGATCCAGGGCAGAACATCCCTGAGTTTAAGATGTTGGTATCATGCAAGTAGAAACGAATAAAAACGATAGATCCGAAATAAAAACACAGGAAAACCAGAACACGGGGTGCGCGCGGAATCGAGGCGCAGCGCTGGAGGAGAAGAAACACAGAGTCAGCCTTGTTCACCCGGCTCCGGCTCGTTGACCCGGGAAAAGGAGGAGGTTGAGGTCCGTCCCCTGCCATGACGTAGCTCTCAGAACCCGAGAAAGACCAAAGAGAACGATGGCCTTGCGCGGAGAACACCGCAGGCATCCAGATCGCCGCGTCGATTCGTTCTTATCGTGTTCTGAACATGGATTTATTTCTTTTTGGTCAAAAGGCTGTGCTTCTTCTTAAGTGCACCTTCACCTTAAACCTCCGTAAACACCTCACTTCAAACACGTGACACACACAGCCAATCGTACAGCGGGAGCGCCGCCGCGGCCCTTCCTAAGACGCCAATTTCAACGGGAGACTCGCACTCCTCCCAACCGCGCCCGAGCCCGGCGTGGCCGCCATCCCCGCAAGAGGAGAGCGATTAATAGAGCCGGATCGGCGGAAGGAGAGGACCCCTCGGTCCGCCCCAAACGTCCCCCGCACGTAATAAGAGCGCAGAGCCAGGAACCTCGGAACCTCCAAAACCTGTGATACTAACATGACTAAAGTGGACCCTATTTATTATTATTCGGGGTCCAGTCCGTAGGGGCTGGAGCGCTGATGTTATTGTTCCGGGAAAATTCTCCGAATTTTGAGATGGAAAACTACCTGGAACACCACGTTTCATCCAAATCGGTCCGCATACAGAGGAGAAGTGAGCGAAAAACAGTCCAAATTCCGTATCCGTATCAGACGCGGTCCAATGCATTTCAAGCCGAAATATGTCCAACCCGGCTAAAGGTGTCTGGAACACAACAATGACATAAGCTACGAACACAGTTAAGGACCGGTATGTCACACGCTTCCTGTGGACAATGCCAGGCAAACCTGGTCCCCGTCGTTGCATTTTTGTCTTGAAGCTTTTTATGTTTTTTTGTAAAGCACTTGGAGCTGCCCTGTCGTTGAAATGTGCTTGTACAAATGAACTTGCCTTGCCTCACAGGTTTTAAGTCAAGCACGTGTTACTTCATCATTACTGTGTTGTTGTTGTTGTTGTTGTTGTTGTTTTATTGGCCGGTAGAGAAGAAGCCCCCCACTGGGCCGGCATGCTTATGTCGGCGTCATTAATGGTTTTTGGATTAAATTTTTATTTTTTAGGTAACCCGTTACATCAGGGAACCGGATGGGAGAAGTACTTCCACTTTTGATACTTTCATGACCTTTACTTCTTTACTGTTACCGGAGGAAAGAGGCGGTTACTTTTACCGGAGTAATTGCATATTTGTATATAAAAGGCTCTGAGTACTTCTTCCACTTCACTCTCATCGGACTGACCCGGATTCCCTATTGTACTTCTTTTAGGTCGGCGTGTTTGAACTCATTCTCGCTGTTTTGTAATCTACGACTCTCTCCTTTCTACAGGCTGCAATTAAAAAACAAAAACGGTTGTGATTTAATTAGTTTCAGGAGCGGGACGTTTTGGGACGATCGTCATCCAAAGTTATATAACTCCAAGCTTTTATGAAGTCATTCCCCTCCAGCTACAAGAGGGTGCGACAGCTTGAGTGCTGCGTTTAAGGGAAACTCGGAAAACTGTGGCTGCGTTTTACTGAACATGTGACGCGAAGAGCCAATCGCACAGCGGGAGCGCCGGGGCTTCCTCCGCTCTCTCCCCGGCCTCGGCGCACCTCCGGACGGGCAGCGCGCAGCGGAGATGAGGCCCCCCCGGAGCTGACAAACCCCTTGATTACGGACCCCCGGAACCTCGAAAAACCTGTAATAGATACCTAACGTGACTCAACTGGACCCTGTGAATTGCTGCCTGCAGCAATATTTATTATGATGATGGTGATGGTGATGATGATGATTATTATTATTGTTATCATTGTTGTTATTGTTATTATCATTATTATTGTTGTTGTTATTGTTCCCGTCATCATCATCATCATCATCGTTATCATTATTATTATTATTATTATTATTATTGTCGTTGTTGTTATTATCATCACCATCATCATCATTATTATTATTATTATTATTACTGTCATTTTTATTATTGATTGCTGATTCGATCCCAGGCTCCTCCTGGTAGCGTGCTGATGTGTCCTTGAGCAAGACACTTAAACCCCTAACTGCTCCCCGGGCATCTACATGGCAGCCCACTGTTCCTAGATGAGTCAGATACTAGGATGGGTAAATGCAGAGAAATTGCAAATTTCCCTGTTGTGGGACTGATAATGGTATATAAATAAAAAATGAAAAGATATTCCCACCAGTCGCTTATTACTCAGTTCGGCACATTCATGGACATTGGTCTCAATCGTGGAAATGTGAAACTGCTGATCATGCGTCTCGTGCCACCTTTCCACAGGTCCTCACCTCGCAACCCGCTCATCCGCCGTCACAGTCTACGGTGTCATCACCGTCGACCTCCGCCCGATCACATTTTCCCCTGCTTTGAATTTTCTGAAACGCAACCGTTGGACGTCTCCTCCGAGGACATTCGTCCCATTTCAACCGGACCAACTTTGCTCGATTCATCGCACTCCCCTCTTTTAAAGAATCACCCGTAGAGTTCTGGAATCCGTCTCAGTATGGCCGTCCCAGGTGCAAACGTATCGCGGACACCGCCGCGTGAACGGGAAGTAGGCGCATCTTCCGAATTCTTGGTCCAGTTTTCACAAAACTCGGTTCCCGAGTCCCGTTACCTCTACCGAATCTACTTGCTGCATCCAAAAGCCTGGCCTAAAGGGGGCGCTATGCCAGAAAATTTATGAAGACGGTCACTACTCCGAGACCGTGTGTCCGATTTGAACACAACCTGCGTTAGGACAGGTTCTATTGGCTCAAGAGAGATGAAGTAGATCGTCAAAACAAGATGGTCGCCGCAGGCCAATCAACACTCAGGGGCCTAAAGGCAGGTTCAATTTGTCCAGTCTTCGTGGAATTCGGTGGATGGAAAGTCCGAGGGGTCATGATGAACCAGAATTTTTTTAATTTAATTTTTTTTTACATTTCCCGCTTACAGGGGGCACTATAGTCATCATCTGAATGATGCAACATTGAACTGGCCTACAGGTGTGTGTGTGTGTGTGTGTGTGTGCGGCTCCTCACAGGAAATTGATTTTCTGGGCAAATTATTGACATACGCCTTGACCATTTCCGCCATTTTGAATTGTGTGAAAAACCTACGTTTGGACACTTGCTTCGAGGCCATTTGTCCAATTTCAGCCAAACCAGGTTGGTTGGATTCTTTGGACCTTTATTAGTTCAAAGTTCCCAAAAGAGTTCCCAAAGTCCAAACAAAATGGCCGCCACGGACGGCGACGTTTGGGCAAACGTGCCGCGTGGACAGGAAGTCGGAGTAGCTTGGGAACGCCGGGTCCGACGTGAATGGAACATACTTTTCTTTTTCGTCGCCTTATTTTGCATCAGATGTGTTTAAATCGGTTCACGCCAGTGGCGGCCAGAGGTCATACAATGACGTCTTCCAAGGTCATTTGGATGAGCACTTTTCTATAGGGCTTCTATAACGCTCCTTATAGAATATGACATCACACTTTGAATACACAGTGATGGCCAGATTTCACGGTATACATGACATCACAACCTGTTTCGAATGACATTGCGCTGTGGCTATGAGTCGAAAACGCGTGTGCACGGCTTACGCGCCGCGTGCACCGTTCCCTCCCCGGTGGAATCCCCTCATGGAGGCATCCCCGACCCCTCGCCTCGGCGTCCAAGACGCGCGGATGGTTTCCGTTTTAACGGTGGTGAAACAAACACCGCCTTTCCTTTCCCCGAAAAAGCGAACGACAGTCTGCGCGGGCCCCCCTCCCGAAATGCTCGTCTGCCCAAATGCATCGTTTTCTCCGTTTCTATGTGCACCTCCTGGGCCCCGCCCGGCTCTCGTGATGAGAATGTTAGCGCTTGCACGCGATGTCTTCGATAACGATTCATGCTTTGATATTTCGTGACATGCGGGAATGAAAAATATTCGTCACCGCCACACAAACAGAGCGTTCATATAACCCGTCCAGCAGATATCTGGAGCTTGTAATGTAGTGTCAACTCATTGAATGGGAAACCAAGGACAAATTACGCAACGTTCCCGACTGAACAAAAGTTCTCAGAATCCTGCAATTTTCATGGGAAATGGTCATCAAAGGGGCGGTTGTTTGAGCAATGCAATGCATGAATTACACTTAATGCACCATAAATCTTTTTTTTCCCCCAGTTGCATAGACCTATATTTGTCTTTTTTGAGCATCTTTTGCATGGATGGAGGTCAGGCTCCGGGGGTCATGCTTGGGCTTGACCCCCGCTCATCGCTTTATGTATTATTTTACTGTTAACTTTGTAGGTAGATGCATAAATGTTTTTTTTTGTTTTTAATTTATCATTTTCTTGATTCCAGGGATTGTGTAATATCATAGATTTTCTGTAGAATGGTGGGAAAACATCCTCTGTACGCCGCAAAAGCACACTTTTGTGTAAGGCGGCGACCGGAAAAACGACCTAGAGTCTCTCTGGAATAGGATTTTTACTTGAAAAAGATACATAAAATGACAAAAGCAACATGGATTGTACAAATTTCTGTGCAACCAAAAGTAGCACGGAGGCACTTCAATGCCTTCTGCTGCTGTGATATATGCTTGTACAGACTCACCTGCTATCTCTAATCACCATCGATCAACATATACCACAAACACATCCACACCATTATTTTTTGCTATTTTCATTCGTTGATACATTGTTTTTTTACCAAGTCGTATCATCGTAGGCGGCTAAATACAGATTAAAAAAAAAAAAAAAAATGATTCACCAGTGTTAAAAAAAACGGTGATGGCCTGGGTTATTAGGGACCAGAAAAATCCTCTGCTTAATGAGGAGCGACTGCCTTAACACGGGTGGGCGTCAAGTCAATTTGGTAAAAAACTTGTCACCTTTCATGATCTGCTTGAGTTAACCGCAGAGGAACATGCTCGTAGCAAATAACAGAAGCATGAAGAGTGTCGGAGGCAAACATTGTTCAGTGTCCAGCTTAAAGAATAAGTAAATACAAACATAAAGGGGGGGGCGATCCACTTAATAGACCAAGACTATTAAATAACATTCTGTTGCAGTGCATTGGCGCATCATTGTAATGGCACCAAAGAAAGGTTAAATGGAGAGCCCCGGATCAGTACTACAGCACATACAGTATGTTTCATGTCATTCATTCATTCGTGCCCGGAAACTGCATGATGCGAAATTGGTTCATGCATTTGGGAGCATATCTCCCCTCTTGCAGAGCGCCTAAAATGCACCCCAGCTCTTGCTCATGATTTATGATTAAATATATCTCAGACAAAGAGGGTAGTTGTCCCAGACAACTGAGAAACTACCACAAAAAAAAAAACAACTGAATATCTATGAAGTCAAATAGGTCGGATGGAATCTTACACATCCAAAATGAGCGAATTATATGCCTACTTTTAGAGCTACAGTGTTCATTACAACACTGCAGTATTTCTCTTTCATATTATTATTATTTTTTTTAACATTTCCCGCTTTCAAAGTCACAACGAATCACCACATTCAGGCAAATGACATTCATCAAAAATGGTAAATGACCACAGTTGCAATGACAAAGTGTTTCTGGTCCAGCTCATCAGCGCACATTCAAGTGCTGAGAAAGGAGTATGTTACAGGGTGAAAACCACAATCTGCATCACTATCGGTAATCATCATCCTCATCGTTATTATCAAATCACGTCCTTAGCTCCAAAAGAAATAAATAAATATATATATTACATAACAAATGTCATATCCGTAACACTGGGTCTGGCTGTGTTTGTCCAGGGGTCAGACCCCCAACTTGTTGGCGATGGTTAAGACCACCTTGAGGATGGGCATGAAGGCGGAGATCTCGCTGAAGTTGCTGCTGCTGACCACCTGGGTGTGGACGTCCAGGCCGCGCTGGTAGTTCTGGCCGGCCACGTAGTGGCTGATCTCATGGAGGCCACCCAGGATGTTGTGAGAGAGCTGCGGGGGAACAACTGTCACCGGTGGCTTTCTGGGCACGAGCAGGAATCAAGCTGTTTTTATGAATGACATTTTTTTTTTTTTTTTTTTAAGTTGATGCTCTCCTTACCGACTGGTCTCTCAGCTTGTCGTAGAGGGATCCCAGGCGCTTGGCAGCGTCATCGAGTTTCCTTTTAGTTTGCTACGAGGGAAATAAATCAGGAGAAACATCAGACATAAAATTTTGACTTCCGTTTTTATCCCCTCAGTCCGTGGAGTCCTGCCCACTTCTTTGGCAGCGCTGCTTACCGGGTCCCCCGCTGCAAGCTGGCAGCGCTGCACCAGGCTGTCGAAGGTGGTCTTCAGGACCAGGTGCTCGGCGGGGATCTCCCTCTGCTCCACCCGCTCGGCCGGCAGCTGCTGCAGCAGCTAAGGAGGAGGTCTCAAAAAATATCAACAAAAGAGCCTGCAAGAGTTCAAGAGCGTTAAGGAAAAAAGCTCTAGTGTGACACCGACCTGCACGCTGGGCTCCTGAGGGGCCCCCGGCGGGACCTGGGCGTGTTCGTGGGGCTGAGCGGCCTCCACTGGGAATCCCATTACAGGGGCCGTGATTGGGGCTGGTGGGGTGTAGTGATCAGGGACCTGCATGGGGAAGAACAGGGTTTAAAATCCAGGAGGGTCATGAAATGCTAAAATGAGGACTGCAGAACATTCCTTCTTTATTACTTCAGCATTAAAACGGCCAAAATAATGAATTTCAGTATGACAATATCAAGTACTATTTCATATACTTTCTTCTATTGGTTATTATTTGATGAAATAAAAGAGCTATCTGTGTGTTACATCTATTTTTTAATCTATGCTATCCTCTGGCGCTATCCTGCTGTGGAATCAACCTTTCAAATTTGGTTGGTGATACTGCCCTCTGGTGTTTAAAGTGTGTAAATGAGTACGTCCAGTAAATATCGCGATCCTATTTCACAGTCGAACCACAACATTTTGTGCCATGATACATTGTTGAACCTTTTTATTAAGCCCTTTATTTTAAATCTTTACGTTCTATACAGAAAACATCAGGCAATAACGTCCTATTTGTCGGTTGTATTTAGGCATGTTCGTTATATCTAGCGCTCGTTATACAGTGGGGCAAAAAAGTATTTAGTCAGCCACCAATTGTGCAAGTTCTCCCACTTAAAGAGATGAGAGAGGCCTGTTATTTTCATCATAGGTTCACCTCAACTATGAGAGACAAAATGAGAAAAAAAAACCCAGAAAATCACATTGTCTGATTTTTAAAGAATTTATTTGCAAATGATGGTGGAAAATAAGTATTTGTTATATACCCTTTGTTTGCAATGACAGAGGTCAAACGTTTTCTGTAAGTCTGCACAAGGTTTTCACACACTGTTGCTGGTATTTTGGCCCATTCCTCCATGCAGATCTCCTCTAGAGCAGTGATGTTTTGGGGCTGTCGCTGGGCAACACGGACTTTCAACTCCCTCCAAAGATTTTCTATGGGGTTGAGATCTGGAGACTGGCTAGGCCACTCCAGGACCTTGAAATGCTTCTTACGAAGCCACTCCTTCGTTGCCCGGGCGGTGTGTTTGGGATCATTGTCATGCTGAAAGACCCAGCCACGTTTCATCTTCAATGCCCTTGCTGATGGAAGGAGGTTTTCACTCAAATTCTCACGATACATGGCCCCATTCATTCTTTCCTTTACACGGATCAGTCGTCCGGGTCCCTTTGCAGAAAAACAGCCCCAAAGCATGATGTTTCCAACCCCATGCTTCACAGTAGGTATGGTGTTCTTTGGATGCAACTCAGCTTTCTTTCTCCTCCAAACACGACAAGTTGAGTTTTTACCAAAAAGTTCCAGTTGTCATCTGACCATATGACATTCTCCCAATCCTCTTCTGGATCATCCAAATGTTCTCTAGCAAACTTCAGACGGGCCTGGACATGTACTGGCTTAAGCAGGAGGACACGTCTGGCACTGCAGGATTTGTGTCCCTGGCGGCGTAGTGTGTTACTGATGGTAGCCTTTGTTACTTTGGTCCCAGCTCTCTGCAGGTCATTCACTAGGTCCCCCCGTGTGGTTCTGGGATGTTTGCTCACCGTTCTTGTGATCATTTTGACCCCACGGGGTGAGATCTTGCGTGGAGCCCCAGATCGAGGGAGATTATCAGTGGTCTTGTATGTCTTCCATTTTCTAATAATTGCTCCCACAGTTGATTTCTTCACAACAAGCTGCTTACCTATTGCAGATTCAGTCTTCCCAGCCTGGTGCAGGGATAACAATTTAGTTTCTGGTGTCCTTTGACAGCTCTTTGGTCTTGGCCATAGTGGAGTTTGGAGTGTGACTGTTTGAGGTTGTGGACAGGTGTCTTTTATACTGATAACGAGTTCAAACAGGTGTCATTAATACAGGTAAGGAGTGGAGGACAGAGGAGCCTCTTAAAGACAAAGTTACAGGTCTGTGAAAGCCAGAAATCTTGCTTGTTTGTAGGTGACCAAATACTTATTTTACCGAGGAATTTACCAATTAATTCATTAAAAATCCTACAATGTGATTTCCTGGATTCTTTCCCCCCCATTCTGTCTCCCATAGTCGAAGTGTACCTATGAGGAAAATTACAGGCCTCTCTCATCTTTTTAAGTGGGAGAACTTGCACAATTGGTGGCTGACTAAATACTTTTTTGCCCCACTGTATAACACCCCTCGGTTTGCTAAAATGCACGGGCATGCGTCCCTGTGGTGCCTCCGTCCTCTCTCCGTCCGGACGGAGAGAACGTGCTACATCGGGCGGCGATGCTAAAAGTACCTTCTTCTTCCTGGGTCCCCCTCTCACAGCTGGAGGATCATTCCAGCCATCTTGAGGTCCTAAGCAACACATCTACAATCAGACACATTCTCAGCACCAGGGCTTTTGGCCAAAATACCAACAAGCATTATTCGTCCCAAAGCAGGAAAACACGTTGCCACGCTGGCTGAGCCAAGGTTAGTCCATGTGGCCGAAGGTCAATAATATATGCGACAATTTTTCTACAGCCTCCAGCGGAATAGAATTCAAGGAGGACGGGAAAAATCAAAGCAGCACCAAAGTTAACAATTACCATCAATTACTCTAGAATTCTGTGTGTGTTTACCAACCTAGTACACCTGAGGGCTCAGGGGCTTTTGGTTACATTTTCCAGCACTGCTGACTTTTCTAGTCATACCGTCACCATAGGGAATAGACACGTAGTGATTTTAAAAAGTCTCATAATAAGTCAGGTATTATGTGGAGAGCTTGTGTCTGGATGGATTCCAAATGTAAACCCCCGTGCGTTTGCATTTTGTCTTTGTCTAATAACTAAGGCCAAACAGTCTACTGAGTCACTTCCCGGCATCCAGCGGAAGTTGAGCCTACCAGCGCTTCACACTAAGCACAACTATTTGTGACGTCAAATGCCGTGAGCAAGATGCAAAAAGGTTTGGCTGGAACAATTTGGAGTTTATCACTTGGCCAATAAAATCAAAAATGGTATTGTTTTGATTAAAACTTTCAATCAAACTGTCATTTTCCAGCTCACAAACGCATACGTCAGCAATTCAGTCATTGTGTTTCACTCAAGCGCGTGGCTGCAAAAGCAAACACGCGACCACACGTTTTCAGTGCAAGCCTTCGATATGCCACCCTAACGCTGTCACCTTGATCGTGAAATTGGGAATTCAGCCACGGAAAGTACCCTGAAAGTCAAATAAGGGGGAAAAAGCTGAAGAGACATACAAAAAACCCCCAAAAAACAGCCTGTGAAAAGACATTTCATCGCAGCCATACTTCAATGTGGATTTGTCCCCAAGAAACATTTCACAGAGGATTCCCTTTACGCCTGATTTGGGCATCAAATCAACATTATTTCAGTTGTTATTGTCATCACGTTTTTACCTGTGGGGGGCGGAGCGACAGCAGCTGCAGGGAAGGGCTTTGCGGCGGGGGCGCCAGGTCCTCCCTGTGGATACCCAGGACCGAGGGGAGGGTACGGGCCGGCCGCCATGGGGGGACCGGGCGCTTGGCCGTGCATGCCCCCTTGGTACATGGGGACCGGCGCTCCAGGCTGGGAGCCAGGGGACATGGGGCCCGAGGGCACCGAAGTGGAGGGCATGAAGACCGATGGTGGCACCCCAGGACTGGTCATGGTGGGCATCCCGCCAGGGGCGGATGACGCAGACGGCAGCGGTGGTCCTGACAAGTTAGCGGCTGGCATCGATGGACCCGGGGATGGGAAGGCCGAGGGGGCCCCCATGGACATGGAGTGGGGTTGGAACGGCTGATGAGGAGCGAAGCCTGATAAAAAGACAGAAAAACACCTTAGGGCTTCGAAGACGAATGGCATACAAACCTGAAGCGCAGCGTGCAAAAACCAAGCGGGGCGGACCTGATGGAGTAGGAATAGCTTGCTGGGGGTAGGGGGGGCGTATGCCGGGGCGTGGCCCACTGGGAGGAAGCATGTGGGAGGTGGGGGGCAAGCCAGGGACGGTGTTGGAGAGAACGGCTTGAGGAGTGAACACAGTTGGTATCGGCGGCTGTCCGCCAGGAGCCATTTGGGCAGGAACAGGCTGGTACTGACCCTGTGAGGAGCACAACATGGCTTCATTATTACCAAATATAGCCAAGAAACACCAAAACATCACAGATCCTCTGTGATATTGACATGTGGTTCTTTGAGTGGGGTGAATCTGGAAATCCGTACCATGACGTGAGCTTTCTGGGCGGGTGCTTGCGGAGCAGGAGCGGGTTTGGTCGTAGACACGTTGACTCTTTTGTACGGGACGGGGGGCTGCTGTCCGACCGCGGCGTCTCCCTGCGCGTGGAACAGCCGGTCTCTCAGCATCATGATCCCAGCCTGGAGAAACAATAGGAATGTTGACATAGCAACACAGAAGAGAAGCATTGACATTTTGGATGGCCAGAAGTGACGGCTCTCACCTGCTCCGAGCTCTCGGGGAGGTAGGACATGGCAGTGGCCAGGCTTCCCTCCGCGGCCAGGATGCCGGCGTAGCGGGTCAGCTTCTCCGCCAGGACGGGGCTGTGAACCGCCACCTCGCTGTTGCGAAGGCGTTCAATAGACTTCCGCAAAATCACAACCTTCTCCACCAGGTCCTGCCAAGGTAATGCAGCTGGTAAATCTTTCCAGTCAAAAGGTCATGCAGCATTTGAATTCAACTAGGATGGATGGATAAATATATCTCCATAGATAGATATCCATCTACTCACAAAAAGTTAGGGATATTCAGCTTTCGGGTGAAATTTCAGGATGAACCTAAAATGCACTATAACCTTTACAGGTGAACTTAATTTGACCTTCTCTAGACTTTTGAATGCACATGTCCAACTGTTCAATGTTTCAGTACTTTTTGCACAACTTGCTGTTCTCTAACAAGGAGCTGAACGGCAAAATTCACAACAGGTGTTTGATCCATGAATCGACCAATACATTTCCTGGTTCAATTAGAATTGGTATTCAAACAGTCCTCTTCATCATGCTGTTCACATTTTGACATCGTGAGACCAAGACGACACCTAACAATTGATCAACAGTATCTCGCTGTTGCAAGGCTTCAAACAGGATGTTCTCAGAGGGATGGATGTTCTCCAGAAAAACATCAACAATTAACTCATACGGCCGCGATGCACTCATGGATATAAAAATTTCCCTAAACGAACAACTTTGGGACTTTTTATCCGTGGGAGCAGAGTGGCCGGCGGAAATCCTACGCGGGAACACTCGCAACAACAACTACAACAGAAATGGAGTCACTGTTCCACGAGCCGGCCCACGGAGGAAGCACCGAGGTAAACGAGGCGGCATTCGGGTCAGAATGAGGACGCAACCTTACCGTCCACCTCTGCCAAGCATCCTTCTTGCGAACGTCCAGTCCCTGGAGAACAAGATGGATGAACTTCGAGCGAGGATTCAATTCCAGCGTGACACGAGGAACTGTTGCGTCCTCTGCCTGACGGAAACATGGCTGAACCCACTGGTGCCGGATGAAGCCATACGTCCAGCCGAGGCCTTCTCCGTGTTCCGCGGCGACAGAACGGCAGAGTCGGGGAAATCCAAAGGTGGAGGCGTCTGCCTAATGGTAAACAACCGCTGGTGTAACGCCAACAACACCAAATTCCTCTCCCACTCCTGCTCGCCGAACCTGGAACAGCTGACCATACTATGCCGTCCATTTTATCTCCCCCGGGAATTCAGCACGGTCATCATTACAGCCGTTTATATCCCACCGCAAGCGGACACCGACGCAGCTCTGTCGGTTCTGCACGATGTGTTGTGCGGATTTCAGAACAGACATCCCGACGCGGCTGTGGTGGTGACTGGGGACTTTAACAGGGCCAACCTGAAAAAAGTTCTGCCTAATTTCCACCAACACATCACGTGTGCCACCAGGGGAGACAGAACTCTGGACCATTGTTACACACGTTACAAGAACGGATACAAGCCCGTGTCGCTTCCTGCTTTCGGGAAATCAGATCACGCCGCGATCTCGCTGCTTCCTGTTTACAGGCCTCTGATCGCGCGGGATCTGGTGATGACGAGGGAAGTGAAGCGGTGGACGGACCAATCAGAGGCTGCGCTTCAGGACGCTCTGACTGACGTAGACTGGGACATGTTCCGAGCGAGTTCAAGTGACGTCAGCGAGTTTACGGAGGTTGTAGTGAGTTTTGTGGCTACGCTCGCGGATGAAATCGTTCCCACGGTGAAAGTTCGGATATTTCCAAACCAGAAAACATGGGTTGATAAATCCATCCGCTGCGCTCTGAATGCTCGCACGGCCGCTTACAACGACTGTCTTGTATCTGGCAACATGGACAATTACAAAGCGGCGTCGTACAATCTGCGGAGGGCGGTGAGGGACGCCAAACGGACGTACAGAGACACCGTGGAGCTGCAGATGGAGCGGGGGGACACAAGACGCTTGTGGGAGGGGCTGCGAACAATAACAAACTACAAGAGCAGCTCCTCCCCAGCCACGAGTGTGGACGCCTCCCTGGCCAACCAACTGAACTCCTTTTATGCGCGGTTCGAGTCTGGCAGCAGCACCGCTAGCTCGCCGGCTAATTGGAGCTACACCGCTGGGGACGAGCGCGCACTCTCAGTGTCCGTGCACGAGGTCAGGAGGGCTTTGATGCGGGTGAACACCAGGAAAGCTGCGGGTCCAGACGGCATATCTGGACGAGTACTGAAGACCTGTGCTAACCAGCTAGCTCCGGTGTTCACCACAATATTCAACATCTCCCTGGCTGAATCAGTGGTCCCATCCTGCTTCAAGAGGTCCACCGTCGTTCCTGTCCCGAAGATCGCCTCTCCAACCTGCCTGAATGACTACCGTCCGGTGGCCCTCACCTCGGTGGTCATGAAGTGTTTCGAGAGGCTGATTAAGGATTACATCTGCGCCTCCCTCCCCCGCACCTTGGACCCGTTGCAGTTCGCGTACCGGCAGAACAGATCCACGGATGACGCGGTCTCTCAGGTACTGCACACCACGCTCACGCACCTGGATGGCCAGAAGGGGGCCTATGTGAGAATGCTGTTCATTGATTATAGTTCAGCTTTCAACACCATAGTCCCCACCAGACTGGCTGTCAAGTTGTTGGAGCTAGGATTGAATGCTCCGCTGTGCACCTGGATCCTGGACTTCCTCACAGGCCGCCCCCAGGTGGTCAAGGTGGGGAAGTACATGTCAAGCTCCCTCACCCTGAATACAGGATCCCCCCAGGGCTGCGTCCTCAGCCCCCTACTGTACTCCCTGTACACACATGACTGTGTGGCCAGGTCCAGCTCCAACACCATCATCAAGTTTGCTGACGACACCGTGGTCGTGGGCCTGATCACCGACTGCGATGAGAAGGCCTACCGCGAGGAGGTGGCTGACCTGTCACTCTGGTGCCAGGACAACAGCCTCCACCTGAACGTCAGCAAAACCAAGGAGCTGATTGTGGACTTTAGGCGTGGATCACAATCGAGGACGCACGCGCCGTTGTGGATTAATGGGACTTCTGTCGATAGGGTGAGCAGCTTCAGATATCTGGGAGTCCACATCACTGAGGACTTAACATGGACTGTTCACACAGACACTCTGGTGAGAAAGGCGAGGCAGCGTCTCTACCACCTCAGGCAGCTGAGGAAATTCCGGGTCTCGGTGAGGATCCTCAAGTCCTTCTACTCTGGAGCAGTGGAGAGCATCCTGACAGGCAACATCACTGCCTGGTTTGGGAACTGTACTGCCCAGGACAGGCGGGCCCTGCAGAGGGTGGTGCGTTCAGCTGAACGTACCACTGGAACTACCCTCCCCCCCTTGCAGGAGTTATACACCAGGAGCTGTAGTAGCAGAGCCCGTAGGATCATGAAGGATCCTCATCACCCCAACAACGGACTGTTTCAGCTGCTGCGGTCAGGCAAGCGCCTCCGCAGTCACGCAGCGAGAACAGAGAGACTGAGACGGAGTTTCTTCCCTCAAGCCATCAGAACTGTCAACGCTGACCTCACCAGGGGTCCTAACTGAGCCATGCACTAGGCTCCACTACCTACTGTACTGTATGTAGCATACTGTACCGCATACTGTATCACTGTTCAGGGTTGTTCGTGATGCCGTATTGCTGCGCCGTACTGTTGTATACTGTGCTGTATTATCCCAAACACTACCTCACACTATTCACATTCACATGCCACTTTAATTCACATGCCACTTTAAATGCACATATCTGTATATACATAGCCATATTCCTTCAACCTATTCCGTTTTATTTCAATTTATTTTTTATTGTATTTTACTCTATATATTTTTTATCTTATTCTATAAGTATTCCACTTACTGTATTACGTTTTAGGAGTCAGTTAGTCGGTCTATTAGAAAGTAATTTTCTACTTTTTATTTTATTTTATTTTAGTACTTTTTCCTAGGACTTCTTGTGTGCTATCACCGGGTGCGTTGCATTACATTTCACTGCATATATGTATGGAAGTATGTATATGTATGTGACAAATAAAAATCTTGAATCTTGAATCTTGAATCTTGAATCTTGAATCTTGAAGTGGCCACTGAGCTAAGAGTGTCAGAGTGTCATCAGCAGGTTGCAACAGAGATACAGAGAGACCTACACTTTGTGAATGGTACAGTGACAAGCCCATACTACCTGAATAACATCATTAATCCACTCATTGTGCCCCTGCATGAACAACAAAGGCCTGATTTCATCTTCATGGGATGCTCCAGCTCATTGAGGTCGCATTATTAGGGAACGGCTGCTGGAGACTGGGGTACCTCAAATGGAGTGGCCTGCACTTTCTCCAGACCTGAATCCCATAGAAAACTTATGGGATCAGCTGAGTCGCCGTGTAGAGGCTCGTAACTCTGTGCCCCAGAACCTCAATGACCTGAGGGCCGCCCTTCAAGAAGAGGGGGGGGCCAGGCCTCAGCAGACAATAAGTCGACTTGTGAACAGCATGAGACGTCGTTGTCAAGCTGTAATTGATGCTCAAGGGCACATGACAAGTTATTGAGACATTGACATTTTTTGTTGTGGTTTACCCACCACTGTTCCTGGCTTTTGTTTCAATAAATTGTTTTAGATGAGGAAATCACCATTGCATGCTTCTACTTAAATGCCCTACTTCCTGATGAAATATCACTTTAGCGTGAACTTTTTACATTTTCCAGAAATTTCACCCGAAAGCCAAATTTCCCTAACTTTTTGTGAGAACATATATATATATATATATATATATATATATATATATATATATATATATATATATATATATATATATATATATATATATATATATATATATATACACACACACACATATACACACACACACACACACACACACACCCTTTTTAAACATTACACAGGGCTGTACCTCAAGGACCAGTGGGGAGGAGCAGTCTCTCTGCAGAGCCCAGCATTCAACCAACTTCTCAATGTTCCCAGAGCAGATATAACAGAGACACGCCTGCAACAAACACTTCTCTGCCCCCTCGCCCTCCAGACGGGCTCCCAGGATGTCTGCCAAAGGTTAAAAAAAAAAAGTGAAAATACAAGAGGGGTGCGGTTAAAACATAAAAAATGTAGACAGGCAGGTAAAACAACTAGTTTGGGCACATCCACCTGGGAGATGAAACAAGTCACAGCATGAATGCTGCGCCGCCTCTGGAGTCCTAGAGCGACTTACCGCACAGACAGGCAAACTCCTCCGGGTGGGCGTAGGTGAGAAGAGCGGCGAGAGCCTCCTTCCAGTTGTCCAGCTCACAGCTCTCCACGATGTCCCTCCAGTTCTGGGTGACTACTGATGAGATGAGCTGGAGGGGGGGGGGGTGAGAATATACAGTAATTTGGATGGTGGTAATAGAGTCTCCACCACCTCACCGTGCCGGCTGCAGGACGGTACATCAAACTTTACTGAGATGTAAGCACTGTATGAAGAGTCTAGATCAGGGTTTCCCCAACCTAAATCAAACCTGAGAGCCTCCATTGAAAAGATGCTTCTTGTATGAATTAGTAGTTGCTTTTGTCTGAATTTCTTGGTAGAGAGAGCAAGGTTTTCAGGGGATAAAATACATTAGTAGGACTATACAATTAATTTACATTAGTATTGCATTAACAGTAGTTCCCAACGTGGGGTCAGGGAACCACCAGGGGTCCTTCTAGAGCAGGGGTTGGGAACCTTTTTGGCTGGGAAAGCCATAAAAGCCAAATATTTCTCAATGCATTTCCTTGTGAGCCATATAATATTTAATAAAATTGAATGCAACTTAACGTGTGCATTTTTTAAGTAAGGCATACATTTTTAACGTATAACACATCTGAGTACTTAAAAAAGCGCTATATATAATCCATTTCTCTTTATTCTTCTTAATAATATTGTCGTTATACTGTAGCTAACCTATAATAAATGAAATACTTTTTACCATTAATGCGACTTCTGGTGCTGCATGGTTTTGCTGGTAAAAGGCGCCCCGGAGTCTTTCTGTGGTACGCAACCGGTGCTTGACTACTACTATGTGTCCGCCAAATTTATATTTTGAATTTTATTTTCAAAATTGTAATTTCTGTTACCTGCTTTACTTTAAAATGACACTGAATAATTATTTATTACTTGTAAATTGTGATGAAAAATTTTAGATCAAAATTGTCTGCGAGCCATATACCGTCATCGAAAGAGCCATAGGTTTCCGACCCCTGTTCTAGAGGTTCCAGGGGTTCCCCAGCAAAACAATTAATGGTTTAACCTTTGCCATTACTTTGTTAGCAAGACATTCGCACAGTTAGAAAATGTATAATATACTGAATCATATCCAACAAAATATCAGATTGGGGGCCTTGATACAAAATTTGAATTAAATTACTGGTGATCTCCCGTCTAGATAAACTGAGATGGCAGTTCACTTGCCATGGAGATGCTATTCTTCTGCTTGTCCAGGTATCTCTGCTGGGTCTTCTTGAGGAGCTCCTCTCCTCCGCTGATGGACAGCAGGATGGCCTCGGCGTAGCGCCCGTCGCTCATGCACAGGTCCACGGCACCCTCGAAGTTTCCCACCAGCAGCGCCTGGCTGATCAGCCCGTCGGTATCTTCAAGAGAGCAGAGCCAGGCGTGAGCTAACCGAGTTACCCGGCGTGTCATCCCGTTACCCGGAGAACAGGCCAGGGCTTGTGGACAGCTGGATGTTTATCGCATCCTCGATTACAATTTACCAGACGAAACTGGAATCTGGAAGTTTGCCGGGTGATCCTGAGGGACCTGGCTAAAAAAGTCGGATGGGGAGGCGGAGCCGGGGGTCCTGGAGCCCGACGTAGGGCTCGCTTCATCAGACCTCTAGGAAAGGAAAATAAAAATCTGTTACAGGTTGTGACAACTGGGCACTCAGGAGCCATAATCTGTGGTCGCTGTGTTGTGGCAGGCTGCTCAACGATATAATATATGGATATAATTTGGATAAAGTGATATGAGACTCGATATATCACGATAATTCATACAGAAAATCTCATCTGGGATTTTCTGTATGAATTATCGTGATATAGTTCAATGTTGTCCTTCAGGCTGCATTACAGCATTCAATGCGCCTACCTGCTTGGTTATAGTGATAATGATTGTTTCTCAGATATTGTGAAATTATCGTAATTGAGGTATTCGGCAAAAGATTACTGTGATATTTTATTTTGTCGCCCGGCCCTAGCTCCATGTACAAAAACGACGTAAGGAATAGAGAACTTGATGGATGATGGATAATGTGCTAACTGGTATCGGTTAGAAAGTGTGTGGGAGTATTTGTGAGTTGGACTGCGTGTGAATTTGGGCGCATATATGAGTGTGGATGTTTTTTGCGCTGATTTGTGGATATAGTCAACACTAAAGAAATAGTTGGAATTGAAATGAGGAAAACATTAACAGCCCTATGCTGTGCACATTCTGCCCGGCTGTAGCGGCGCTGACCTCAGTGGACAGCAGCTCCATCTTCTCGGCCAGATCTTTGGCGTCCACTCCGTGTCCGTTGGGCTGAAGGTTCTTCCCCAGGCACTTTGAGATCTGTTTTAGACAACATCAAAGTATGAAGGTACGATGCGTTTCATGTAAAAACACAAGCCTTGGATATGTGAAGTCAGAAAAACAGAATACCTTTCTCTCCAATTCATCTTTGCTGAAACCCAGGAGTCTGAGAAATTTTACCCGAGCTTCGTCTTCAAAGTTTACCTGGAATTTTGAAGCATGAGATTCGTTTGAAATAGGTCAGATCATCGCCAATGATTTATTTAAATATGAAGGCAACACTCACCAGAAGGAACTTCCATATGTCCTGCTCAGCGTCAGATGGGGCGTTTTGGATCTTGGCCTGGCAGTAGCTGCTGAAGGAGCCTGACTGCACGGCCGCCTGCAGCTCCCTGGAGCGCTGCAGGAACTCCGTCTCCGTGCTCACCTGGCTGACAATCACCTGCCGGGGGACGGGCTGCGGACTCTGCACCGGGGCCGGCTTGGGGTTCTCAAAGGTTATCAGCCTTCCGCCAAACTGAGACATAAGACATGAGCGGGTGTGGAAAT
Organism: Zeus faber; assembly: GCF_960531495.2. Classification (NCBI taxonomy): domain Eukaryota; kingdom Metazoa; phylum Chordata; class Actinopteri; order Zeiformes; family Zeidae; genus Zeus; species Zeus faber. Next base: position 18,267,848 of record NC_137207.1, read on the forward strand.
ATTGAGGCAAAAAGAGTCAATCAAGCAATTGACAGTAATATGGTAAGGAAAGGTTATTTACACCGCGTATTATGCAAACTGGATTTAAGTGTCATAAACATTTAATTTTTTGTTTTTCAATTAAACTCATGGACGTTATTGTGTCTCAGGGCTCTTTGGTTCACTGAAATCAATCTCAGACACCTGTGATAATTAGTTTGCCAGGCGAGCCCAATTAAAGGAAAACTACTTAAGAAGGATGTTCCCCATTATTAAGCAGGCCACAGGTTTCAAGCAATATGGGAAAGAAAAAGGATCTCTCTGCTGCTGAAAAGCCTCAAATAGTGCAATGCCTTGGGCAAGGTATGAAAACATTAGATATTTCACGAAAACTTAAGTGTGATCATCACACTGTGAAGACATTTGTGGCTGATTCAGAGCACAGATGGGTTCGTGCAGATAAAGGCATAATGGGGAAGGTTTCTGATTTCAGTAAATATATAATATGACCTCCTAATGCTGCAAATTCAACAAGTGACCATTTTCAGTTCTTTACAACCTATAAAATGTTTTGGAACTCTGTTGTGCATCATTTGGAACAGTGCCTTTTGAGGTTGTTTTTTTTGGTGGTGGTGGGGGGGGTACCGTTATCATTGGGAGGTTTGTTCAACAACCTCGAATTACACCCTAACGGTTGATGACTTAAATTATACTGACTGTCATTTGCATCGACTATTTAGGAAAATCAGAGAAAAATATCATTTGCATAATTTGGAACGTGGTGTATAGGGCAATATTTCATACAAAAGGGCAATTCAAAGTGCTTAACATAAACTGCATTTTTTTTAAACAATATAGACAAATATCAAATACATTTAAATCACAGAAATAAAAAGGTCAAAGTTTAGACAACAATAATAAAAATAATCTGATATTAAATCCTTTGTGCAGATAATTTGGGGACTATACACAGAAGCCCACATTGTTCATACACTTCTTACGATAAAATAATTCAGAGGGAAACGTTTCAATGAGAAATTATAAATAAGGGGAATCATTAATTTATTTTCATATGTGTGAATAGAGGGGGGGCGATCGGGGCGCAACAGTTAACAGTACCGGTAACGTTGGAGCTTATCGATACTACAGTCTCTTATAATTTAGCCCCAGGACCCGTTTTATACCGGCCCTCGGCACTTGCTCGCCGAATATTCACATTGAACAGCTGATAAAAGTGAGCCGGGTACAGCCCTATATACCCCCTATATAAGCCCTATATAAGTGGCTTCTTTTTTGGGAAGAATCATGCACATGATATGAAATCGTAGCACTCACAGCAAAGGAAGCCCCCACTGGCCTGCGAACCCACTTGGGGGGCTTCTTCAGAGGGGGGATTACGGTGGCCTGGGCCGCGGGCTGAGGAACTGGCAAGGGAGGAAGCGCCTGTCCCGTGCCAAAAGGATCCATGGTGTCAAACGAGGAGGAGATCTGTCAGAATTAAACCAAAAGGTCACAATTGAATTTGCAAATCCTTTTACAATTTTTCAGATTTCAATTGCCTTTTTCCTAAACATAATTTCTCGCCATAAGGACGCCACAGAAAATTGTAATTGACACTACTCTTTCGAAAGATTTTGATGAAGATCAAAGAAAATACCACATTAATATGCTGCTTAAGTTATCTTTCTATTCAAGATGTGGCACTTTATAGGAAATAGCCATTCAATGTCGATAATGCTCGACTATATGTTGGTTCCATTGAGGGTGGAGGTGCCTGCATTTCCAGCGAAGAAAACAAAGTTCAGGCACACAAGACCTGAAAGGCGGCCGCGGGGAATTTGATTTAATGTCAATATTGTTGAAAGTTCAGAAAAGGGGAATGAACTCTTGTTTAGGAAAAAATCCTCAAACCCTCAAGTGAGGAACTAAACAAATCATATTTAATTTCACAATCCTTATGATCACTTGAAGGACTCTTTGCCACAAACACCTTATCGGCAGTGCTCTGCTGCTGGGCCGTCAGGCTTCCTCCCATGACGGAGTAGACGCTGATCCTGCCGTCGAACGAGGCGGCAGACAGCAGCGCTGGGTTCCTGGGGCACCACTGAACGTCAAAACACCACTGGTTGGTTGTAGGAAGCTCGTAGATGACCTGGGGGAAGTGAAATAGGACATTTTCGGGTTCAGTGCTCGGTAAAATAAGGAAGCAGACGGGAAAGCGAAAAGGCGGCTCCTCGATTAGACGTACTTCTCCGCTGTTTGGGTTCCAGCAGAGGATGCGGTTGTCCTTCGCGCTACTCAGCAGCAGTTCTGAGTCGGCTTGGCTCCATGATATAGAGAGGATCCCCCTAAAGAGAAAAACACCCTTACATTAAATCATGTTCTTCAGGTTGAGGTAATTAGACAAGCTAGTAACTTGGGTAGGCTAAGCGAACATTAAAATGAATGACGGAATGTACACGTTTAAAAATCAAGCATTTTCGAGGTACAAAAAAACCACAGCATCAACAACTTTACAAATCACCCTTCCAACTGGTCCTGTCAGAAAACATCCATTACATACGTATAGAAAGGAGGATTCCAATTAAATAACATTAATAATATTAAGACATTCTTCAATACTTCAGTTAAGAATATGCAGGGTGCAAGCCGGGAACCTGTGCACCTACTAGAAATAACGGCCGCGTGTTTGATCATTTAGGACACCCGTAATTGATTTAACTATTTGTGGACCACACGCATCATACTGCAAACCAGGCTCTGATCAGAGCCATGCAGTTATTGGAAACGGCCAGGATTCCCCGACCAGGTCCCCTCGCTTTGAGATTTACCTTGTGTGGTTCTCCAGCACCTTGAGCGGAGAGGTAGCGAAGCGCAGGTCCCAAATCTGGATGACCGGCAGGCGGTCGTCCTCAGAGGCCAGCACCAGCTGTGTAGCCACATCAGGGTGCCACAGCAATCCCGAGCAGTGCATCTAGAAGAACAACCACATTATATGAGAGAGAGAGAGAGAGAGAGAGAGAGAGAGAGAGAGAGAGAGAGAGAGAGAGAGAGAGAGAGAGAGAGAGAGAGAGAGAGAGAGAGAGAGAGAGAGAGAGAGAGAGAGAGAGAGAGAGAGAGAGAGATCCACCCACTGACCCTGTTGCTGTGGTCGCTGATCTTGATGATGGGCTCGTTCTTTCTCAGATCCCAGACGACCGCTTTGCCGCTGGGACTGGCAGAGGCTAGGATGTGCTGGACCTGCCGGTTCCAGGACACAACGCTGACGTCTTCGGCAGGCTGAGAGGGGAGAAGGCAGTGAGAGATAGTTCACAGGTATATTTTAAAAAGGAGCCACCCTAATATACACGCCATGCTAATACTATCAGCGTTTGAGCTTTTAAAGTCACAAGTGCCAACTCCTGACGCTCCATCAGATGAAATGAAAGCTTGAAAGGAGTTAGAAGAACATGTCGATAAGTGCCACACACACACACACAGATTATTTAGAATATCACAAAAAGGCCACCTTGTGAAGTCAAATCATGGTCTTAAATGAACTATAATTTTTTTGGTGTACAGATATATTACAATATATTTATTATATTATGGATACACTGATGCCATTTGTTGGACCAAGTACAAAGTACTTCCTTTCGACAACCAGTGAATCAACAATGTTGAGTTGATTGATTTATTCTTTCGTTAGTTTGAATTAAATCAGATTCAACATGAAACTACCACAGCGTTTAATAGATGAAGCATGAAACTCAATACAACTGTGTGACATTAAGGCTGTTTTGTATTTCGGCATCAGGGCATCGTCACAAGCACATGAGCACAGTGTCCAACCACATATACCACTAATATCCGTGCATCCCTATATGTATCTTAATTCCATAAAATGTCCATGTGAGCAGGTATTAGTATTCTCACAACACTCCAGGGCTGTTAAAGACACCACGTTGAAATCCCAAACCAAACTCCACCTTGACTTTCATCCTTACCTCCATCAGCTACAAAGAAAACAAGGAGACAAAGGCTTAACTCAAACTTCACTGGGGATAGTGTTCATTTTTAACTTATAGCACAGATAAGGGGTGACATTTTCTCAAAAACATTCAACAAATTATCCAAAACCATGAAAGTGTAAAAGTTACATTCTGAATAGAAGTTCATGGAGGAAATACATGTAGGTTATACCTGTGTCTTTGCTCCTGGAGTCATCGGATTGTTGAAGTTGTTCAGATCCCAGATGTAAATCTCTGAATCGTTGGCTCCTGATGCGAGAAGATTGCTCTGAAAGAGAAATTAATTCAGAGAAATAAGTTGCGGGGGAGTTTGAATGGATAAAGTCACCCACAAACTACAAACACCCTGCATGCTCGTTTCAAACAAAACAACCTTTGACCTGAAAAAGACCTACGTCCCATGTTATTAAAATAAAAAGGGTGCATGTTTAATAGTGGTCAACTCATATGGGTTTCTGAACGGCCTATGCCGATATTTCCAGAGCGGGGTGGCTGATGGCCGATACACAATGCCGTTGTTTTTTTTGCGTCTGACGAAGTTATTTCCCCCTGGGATTATTAAAGTATTCCTGATTCTGAAAATACAACAATTTAATAATAATAACAAAAGAGACACAAAATTGCTGAACTCTGCTCTGCACTTGCCATCTTTAATGAGCCAACACCATAACAAACCGGAGTGAGACAGTGAAGACAGTGTGTGAGTGAGTGAGTGAGTGAGTGAGTGAGTGAGAGGAGGAGGGGCTACGCGGGCACCGCAGCGGTGTGTGTGACTCGCTGTGGGAGAGAAGAGAGAGCGAGGAAGCGCAGCTGCTACCGGTATATCAATAGTGTGGAAAATGATTATGAAAACCTTTTCAAATATTCCGAATCGATATGTATAAAAAAATATATTTATATTTTTGAGAACACCAACGCTGTTAATCGGCCTTGTGAGCACAGGCATTATCTCAAAATGGGCAAATATCGGCCCCAATTAATCGACCGACCGCTAATATTGACCATCTTAATTCATTTTTCTATGAGCTTTTCATCCTGGAACCTAATAAGGGAGGTGCGTGCCGTTACCCATTAGGGGAGAAATCCAAACCATTGTCTAGTGCCAGAAGTCAGTGTGTCATCTTTCATGACGGATTAGCAGAAGCCACGCACCTGAAAAGGGTTGAAGTCGAGGGCTCTGACTGGGCCGGTGTGCTTGTCAGACTGTCCCACTATGGCCTCTGCTTCAGATGCCATGATGGCTTCTGGGCTATAAACCGTTAACATGCCATTTTCACTGCCGCTGACGAGTCTCCCTCCTGAGCCATCTGCTCCCATTCCAAAATTCACCCATACGATACTGTGCAGCCTGTTGAATATAAAGACTTGTATAACTAAATGTTCTCTGCCGTGTCCGGGCCTTAAACAAATGAGTAGTAAAATGTTAAAACAAACAACACGACTGGTGATGTAAATATGAAAAATAAATCAAGAGGGCGGTCAATGCATTGTCTGACACTGAGGCTCACCTGTTTGAGGTCGGCATAGATCCCTTGAGCTTCATGTCCAGAGAGGGATCAGAAAAATCCATCTCAAATATTTCAAGGGCAGCAGTGGTGTTGAAAGATGCATCAAGCTGTTGTGCTGATGTACCTGTAAATTGACACAGGACAATTAGAAACAAGTCAAATAAGCGATTAGTCGTCAAATTTAGTTTTAGCCTTGAGCTTCATGTTAGTTCTCCAGATCATATGAGTGTGTGATTATAGGGATGTGTAAAAGTAAAAAAAGAACATTTCATTTTTAATGCAAAAACAACCTAAGGCCAGATAGATGGGATGATGTGTGGCCGGACTCCACGCCTGGTGGGCCGTCCTCTGGATCTCCTTCAGCCTCATCTTCCGGTACTGCAATTCTTCTTCCAAAAATCCTGGACAGCGAAACACAGATTACACAATGAATGGATCAAATTCCATCACATTAAGTGTTTTACAACAAAGTCCCAATGAAGTGTCAATCTGTTTATTGAGTCAAGTACATTGTCATTTACAAGGTATTTATCTTGGTAATAGTCGGGGCACTGCAGAGAGGAGAGTAACAAAAATAATGCTTAACAGTCTATGTGCAATAAATACAGAATATTCAAAATGTGTTCTATGCACCAGATAAAGATAGATTAATTACAAAGATGTCCATGGCAGAGGATAAGAGGCAGTAAGGATGCAAGTATTGACTTGGTATTAATATGAATATTGTTGGCCATTCCTCTACATGAATAATATGTATACAATGGTATGGTCAAGGCTAGAACGTATTAGTGTTGTTTTAAATATATTGAACAGTCGAATGCACTAATTTGTGGCGTGTGTGTAGTAGGCGATAGTAATGAGAACCGTTATTTTGCGGTTAACAGGAGAGTCAAGTCAAGATTATTTATAAAGCCCTATATGACAACACAGCCTCAAAGGGCTTCACAAACCCACATTCCACATGGAAATCAACGGCACCCCCATCCGGGCAACGAAGAACTTCCAGATAGGGTGTGCCTTGGGATGATCTCGTTGTAGAAAGAAAAAAGGTGGGGAACCCTGACATCGCCCGCTGTGATATAAGAAACGTCTCCATTGAACTGATTATAGTCTGAGCGTTAGATTTGAACACGTTATGGGTAGGTCAGACCGCTCCACGTATTGGGCTCCGGCTGTTCCAAGGAAAGGACAGATTACCACCTATAATCCCCGCTGTTTCGGCATGAGAACAGTATAATGCATCAGCGAAAGCACAAAATGTGATCCGAACAACGTTAGAATTGTTCAAACAGCGCGTCCCGGTCCGTCCATTAATCCGTGCAGGCTTTGCCCCAGCGTGTAGCGCTGTTAGCTAACTCACCGCAGCTCCGTATGACTCCTACGCCCTAAACCCGTTGACACACACACACACCGCGCCACCGAAGACAGGGAACGTATAGGACTTGTGATTTAAACGACTAGAGCTCAATCTAACTTGGTCGACATTAGTATTTCACTTACGTCGGCGGTCTCAACTGCAGTCGTTGTAAACCAATCGTTGACACACACAGGAGGCTAGTTCAGCTACCAGCGAAGCTAGCGGCTACTCTGCCGTGTTGTCACTTGTCTACGGTGGCCGACAGGGGTAGAAAAGTACGAGCCAAATAAGTCGCAGGCGTATTGCAAAACTCACCGGGTTGATGCTTTTAAGCACGTATCAGCATGCAAAACACGCAGCAAACGATTGACTAATGTAGATGGACATGGTTTGCACCACATAAAGAAACCACACAGAATACCGTTTAAAGAGTTTATTGATTGCATTCATATATTTACAGAAGTAGAGACATGTCTTGGAATTAAATCTCATAGTTTTTGGGTTCCTCAGGTTGCTTCTCAGGATCCCCACCTTTCTCTACGTGCAGGTTGTTGAAGGGGTACTGTTTGGGTCCCTGGAAAATAGATTATTAGGATCATTAAAGAATATATATATATATATATATATAAAGATTCCCACCGTTACAAAACACCAACTAGCCACAAAAGAAAAGCCCTTTTTCGACATACTCGATTTGTTGACTAATCATTCAAGTTGAGACAATTTCTTATTAACACAGCCTGCAGACAAAAACAGATAAACACAGAAAAAATAAAATAAAGGCCATCAACATTTTTAGGCCAGATAGGCATAAGAGAAGTATTCTCAAGTAAACTCATATTGTAGCATAAGGTTTACATTCTCAGCAAGAGTTGTTTTTATTATTGAATAGTGAACACATCCGTGTGCAGTTTGAATCTCTGCTTTCAATCTGGCTTCATCATCAGTGCCACAATGAGCATCAACAGAGCGTGTTTTCAAATGTAAAGCAGACCCTTGTTCCAGCTCACTTTTAGTAAACGCTCATAGATCAAAGCTAAGAGTTCATTATCCACAAAAGCGACACAGTTCGTTGTCTTTTTGGTCGCAGATCCTGTCAGCTATGCAGCTTAGAGGGAACACTTACAGAGAGGCACTGGACAAGGATGCCCATCAAGCCCCTTGCAGCCTCTCTAGGTCAGTGCCAGGCCTTAGAAGGGATAACCCGAGGGGATACCACACATAAATTATCCGTTAATGCTGATGACCTTTTGTATATTGCCAACTGAACATCTTCGCTACCTCATGCCCTCTCCATTTTGGAACAATTTGGAAGGTTTTTAGACTACAAGTTGAACAATTTTCATTTCTAAAGAACACTTTTTTATTTTTATTTTTAATCACTTGACCAAATCCTCACTGGCTTTAAATGGGACGGCAAGATTAGAGGTATTCGTAAATCATTTCTACAAAGGCCAAAAAAGTTAGGCGGTATGGCCATGCCTAACTTTCTTCACTACTATTGGGCTAGCAATATCAAAAACATTATAATGTGGGTCAATGGTGGTGCAGAAGCTCCAGTTTGGGTAAAATCGTAAACTTTTAAATTGAAAATCCTTGATCTCTGCCCCTCTAGAAAGACCGTAGTTGCCAAAACATTAAAGATCTGGGTACAGTTTTGCAATTTCAGGTTGCAGAACACTTCAGGCTTCTCTTCTTGCAAATCGTCTTTTCACTTGCTCTATGTCTGGCCTGGCCTTTTGGGCCTGGCATGGGAACAACATCAGCGCTTTTAAGGATTTACATGTAAAGAAGGGATTTGCATAATTTGAGCAATTGTCAGAAAAGCATGCACTGCCACGCTCGCATTTTTTTTGGTACCTACAGATTAGGCACTTTGTACAAAAAGGCTACCACCCTTTCCCAGAGCAACCCCCAAGTACTCCCTGAGATGCTCTTTTAGGATTTAATGGTAGTCTCAAGGGTGCCATCTACTGGAATTATGATTTAATCACTGCTATTAACCTGCAATCTCTGAACAACCTCAGGACAATTCGGGAATTAGGCCTGTCTTTTGCAGAGGACCAGTGGGCTTCAATTCTTGACCAGTCTTATATAATTCAAGATAGTTCATCGCCTCCATCTCACTTTTCCATCGCACGGTACCGGCTCAACTAGACTCCACTCTAGTCTCCTTTTTTGGTTTTCCATCGGGCAAAAGATGAGGATAGCGCCTGGTACTACTACAAACCCGCCATTTGAAAATATCCAGGCTACTATAGCGGCTGCATTTTATTTTTATTCACTGGACTATTAGAATAAATGGCAACCCACAAAACCACTGAAAAACAAAAGAACAGGAACGCCATCCCTTTGACATCCTCCATTGTTCCTGTGTGTGTGTGTGGGGTTGAAGATGACATCATCGCAGTGTCATGCGTAGTTGCTATGTGTACTATCTGCAGTGGAAAACAAAATACCTGGTACCAAAAGTAAGTAGAGATGTGTCAAGTTGAGCCGTCGCATGTAATGGAAAAATGCCAAGAGGAGAAACTGGCAACTCCCACCTGTGATCGGTGTCAAATTTACCATTACAATGTGGTTACACATGTTTTGGTGATTCTCAAGCCCTTAGACTTACTGGAAGAAGGTCTTTGAACCCCTTAGCTACATGTATAATATGACAATCGAACCTCTTCCTATTATTACCCTGTTTGGATTGAGGCCTGAGGACACAATGTGGCCGACTGAAATGTGTCATGCGGTTGCCTTTACTACTAGCTCAACATCTCATCCTCCTCAAATGGAGATCAGTGCCACCATCCAATACAAGATGGCTTCACTTGAAGATTGTTTGACTCGAAGCTTTGGAAAAAAAAAAAAGGTCAAACTGTGTAAACTTTTAATAATTGTTTTTAAATGTATTTTCTGGTTTGTATGCCGTTTTATGTCTGTCATGTATTTATTTGTGCTTGATGTCACTGTTTTGGTCATCTTCGGAGTATGCTGGGGGGGATATGTGGGGGAGCAGGAGAGGGATGGGGAGGATACTGAAATTATTGATTCTGTGATTTGTAAAATGCAAAATTCCAATAAACAGAAGTAAAAAAATATATTATATAACTTTACTGTAATGCAGCCTATAAAACCTTGATAAAATAGCCACAATCAAAGATGATAACTAGTCTCGTAGTCACAATATCAACATATTGTTATGTTATTATAATGATCTCACCCCGAGGGATGAAGCTTTGAAAATTCCTACTCCTGTAATGTCAGTAATGATTGGCAACACATTGCCGTGGTGTTTAACAACATTTGACAGCCATCTCTATACTTACAACTGGTTGGTAAACCGGGAACTTCCCCCCAAGGTAGAACATGAACAGCATAAATCCTATGAAGCCCAACAGCTGTTTGGACATTGTGGACCAGGAAACAGGGCTTGGAGAGGTGTCCACACGGTTCCTGATGAGCATATCAAAATCCCAGTGCATCTAAAAAAAAAAAAGTCAAAATCATAATAATTTAAATTAAATTTAAAAGAATATGAAGATAGATCACAATATAATCTTTATAGAGAATATAATGATATTGTATTTTCTAGACATAAAGAAACACGCAACTCATCTATAAAAAAGGTGAAAAAGGTAAGAGAAACATGCACAATCTGCATAAATGATTCCATATTTCTTTGAGTGGCAGGTGTCTTTAGTGCAAAAACCATTCGTAGAAGTTTTCCAGAAATGTACAATAGTGCTATATGGGGGGAAATATTTTGACAAAGTCACAGTTCTTACAGGCTCTCCCCAGTTCCTCCTTAGGTCTGGGTGGTCCCACTTGTACCAGGGGTCTCTCTCATGCTGAGATCGATCGGCTAACTTCGGGTAATCACCAAACCTAAAAAGAAAAACATAATAGAATTCTTTGTAATCAATCATATAAGACAACACGCTCTTTTCCAGAGCGGAAATTCGGGCCTTGCAGCTGCAGAAATCGTCAGAAAATTACAAAAAAGTAAAAAAAACAATTAAAAATGAAAAAAAAATATATATATACGGTATGTACACATTTATAGACAGAAGATAACAGGGAGTAACACTAATGTTGGAAGTTGGTGGGTACGCTAAAGTAAAGTGCAAATAGTATTTAGCAGCAATGTGTGCAATAACATGAATACATGTTACATGAGTACATTTGCTGGTATAGCAAAATGTTAACAGCTGTATTGTATGATATATATATAATAATCTGGTCAGATAGCAGTATAGAAGTGAAAATAATATTAATAGTGGTATTAAAAAACAATAATAACAAAAGGGATAGTAGTACTAATGGTAATAACAATAATTGGTGGAAGACATACACAAACAACAGCTCCCATAAAAGAGAAAGTACCACATTGATATTGCCACTATACTAAAAGTACATACTTACGCTACTTTTTCTTAAAAGTACTTGTCCTACCTGGTACCCTGATATAACAGCCTATAATACAGCATACAGCGTTACTGCAGATCTCTTTCTGCACGTGACTGTTTAGGCATATCCTCATTATGGTTTACAAAATATACAGTATCAGCTGTGTCGTATGGGTTTACAAATATGATTCCTTACTTCTACCTTAATTGTCATAGAAATCTAGCAGAGTAAAAAGTATAGATAGCCACTTTGAAATGTAGTGGAGCAAAAGTTTGACGTCTCGCAAATCAATGATGTACGGACACTTGCAAAATGTAGTTGATAATACCATTAGTCAGTATCCATATACCAACTCTGATAAACACTGTGGGGTGGCTGATAATGATTATTGAAAACATGGTCAAATCCAATCTATAAGGCGCAGCGTACCCCTCGCCCTTGTCGGGATGTGGCTCATAGTCCTCCACTCTCATGTTGTATTTCTTTGCGGCGGCAGCTCTCTCTTCAGGAGTCTTTGGGTACGCACCAGGAAGCATGTTATTGGAAACGCCTGAGGCTGAAACACAAACAACAACATATTTACATTGAGCTAGCATATAGTATTGTATCCTTGTGCATAGCTAGTTTGAGCTAACGTTAGCCCGTCAAGGTTATATTGACTTCGGGACATATGCCTCAAACACTGGGCATGATGGATATTAACGTCATGGTTTTTCTCAAAGGGTAAAATAAACTCTGACCTGCTCTACATAGTGGCACCAGCGCTGAAAAGCCGGGCCGTCTGCCTTTGGAAAGCGCTCGGACCCATCGCTGAAAGCCGACGCCGGCCATGTTTACCGTCTGCTGGGACGACAAAGTGAGGATAAAGTGCGCATGTGCAGGAATGGATTTACAGGTCGCCGAAAGGGACAATATTCGTTTTGCGATTTGTTAATGAAAGAGTGCCTCTCTTGACGGTTTCAGATATATATATATATATATACATTTGATTCGTCACATCGCATCATACAAGTACGGTGCAGTGAAATGTAAAGGGGCAACCAAAAAATTGTATGATAAGTCAAGAAAAACTACATACAACAAGAGTCAACACTATAAGCAAAACTATATGGCAGGTATATGAATGTGTGTATGTATAAACTGTAACAGGAAATACAGTATACAGTTGGAAGGGGGAGTAATTCGGAGATTATGTGATAATGTGCAGTGATGCCGATGAGATTGTACACCAATGCAATCTATATATTGAACAACAGATTAACAGATTAATTTGTGACAAGCACTTTCATAAACAAATCAATCAACCAATCGACCAATCAAGAAAATCTATCAATCAACCAATCAATCAAATCAATCAAAATAAAACCGAATAAAATTAAATAAAGAGACCTAACACATAAAAAGACAGAACAACACACAGAATTAATTACAAACAACACAATAAAAGGCTCAAGGGTCAAAAAAGACGAATATACATCACTGTCTTAGAAAGAGGCAGCTGCACCGATGTCTCCACAGCTGGGATTGGTGGCGTTTGTTCTATATACACATAAGATTTCTTTAAACAGCTCAAAATGTATTGACTCTGGGCAACCACAAACACCTCACTTGCACAAGACCATCTAGGTCTCTTCAGTAATGTTCCCATGGCTTCATTATAAGCCACTTGAAGTTACCGCAGGCTTGCTTTTATTGTTTCACCACAGGTGTGCACTATAGAGTGGTGTACAATATGCTCTGAACAGGGGCATCTTCACTCCATCTGTGATCATGCCACATTGCCTACGAATATTGTCATCGTCTGTCTTTTTTTTTTTTTTTCCAAGATATTTGACCCTATTACAGACACCAAGATTATTATCGCATCATTTGAAATCAGGAAACTTTTGTCCTCTTGGGTTCTACAGATCACTCTTCCTGGCATTATATATGATATCGTGTTCTGCACCATACACAGAGCATATAGCGAGGAGCTGCTGGAGACCACAAGATCATCTGCATACAGTATATGGTTCACAACAGTATTACCAGTCATGCACCCAGTATTGTCTGTGGCATTAATAAAGTCGTTGAATATATCCAGCATGATTCTAGGACTTTTGACAGTATGCTGGCTCGAGCTATGGGCCTGTAGGCTGCCAACTTCCCCAGCTTTGTCCATAGTAGCTGGCACTAATCAGAACAGACAGATTGAGTCTGGTAACAAGCCATGAGTCATAAAGCCAGTAAAACAAATAGCGAGGAGAGGAGCCATGCTCAGACTGGCATATTTAAGATGCTCAGCAGTGATATGCTCTAGACCACTTGCTTTATTATCAGACAGCTTGTTTATAGCTTGGTTTACCTTATATGACTTAAGGTATTGATTTTGTTGTTTTGGTGATACAATACAGTGATACAGTAGTGTGAGAAGTTCCGTTAAAGGAGTGACAGACATACACAACACCAAATTCATATGCACATGTATCTTTCAGAAAATATTTATTTAACTTTTTTTTCTCTCCTCAGTATTACAGAAAAAGGTTGCACTTAGAACACAGCGAAACTCAAATCAGCACCAGTGGCCGAAGGGAATTTGTCCTCGGAGTGAATGCACTGAATCTCCGAGTCCTCTTCACCTTCATATCAGATCCAGCTCAGGCGCAATTCTGCATTTACTGGGGGATCCTCACTCTGCCACTCCTGTTGAAAACAGTTCCGAAATATCCACAACGGCACAGCTGCTTTTAAATTAGGAGTTCTATATCTCTTTCCACCTTATCAACGGGACAGTGGAGTTCGTATCTGAAAGAGAAGATAAGTATACGCTAGGTTCCATCTGTATTTGTGATGATGTCAAACACACTGATTCGACTCCATTGATTCTTACCTCCTGAAAGGGACGCCGTCTGCAGCAATGAGGAACTTTTCAAAGTTCCATCGGATGTCGTTGACTTGGATCGGCGACCAGTAGAATTTCTTGATATCTCCAATAACGGGGTTCACGAAGGGCAAATATTCCTGTAAATGAAAGCGTTGGCGAGGGAGGGCAGTCATTTCAATGCAACAGAGAAAACGGAAATATAGATCGACGGCGATTTATGTGAGCAAGGCACGAAGGGTTAACTCCACGAAGAAGCCATTACCTTCAGATAAGTGTACATGGGCTCCTCATTTAACCCGTTTACTTCAACTTTTCCAAACACGGGGAACCTGGGCACAAATCCCCCACCAGGTCTCACATACTTTAGAATATTTAGTGTTTCGTTGTTCACCTCTGAAAGAAAAAAAGATGAAAAGTAAATAGATAATAACAACGAATAGCCAGAGGTAGGTCAATAATAATAATTTTTAAAAGGGTGAGAAACAATATATATATATATGCTGTTATACAAAAACTACAATTTCAAAAACAGAAATTTTCACCCTGCAGGGTGTAATGTGTGTTTCCGTTCATTTAAACCAACATATCCGTCTGCTACCGCGGTCTATGAACGTTGACAGACCAACATGAGGAACGGGGAGAGAATCCTCCGCGGCGGTGGGGCAAGGCCTCACGCTTTCGACCCTCCTACCTGGGGACTGAAGACCAAACTGATTACAGGAGAACCCCAGGACGGTGAAGTTGCGGTCACCAAACATCTCCATCAGTGCATTCAGTCTGTGGTACTAAACGGCGAGAGACAACAGCCGCAAACATTCCGTGAGCGTGACATAAGGCGGTAGAAGGATTGTGAAATTCGTTTTTTGTGGGTTTTTTTTACACCGGACAAACGACTCAGCGGCGATCCTCGGCGGCATTACCTCCTCGATCGTCGACCCTCAGAACGTGGCCAGGTTGACGATCAGAAGCACCTTACCCCTGTAGGCGCTGAGAGAAACACATTGTCCGTCGAGGGTCTCGGCAGAGAAATCGTAGACGGATTTATCCGACATATTTCTGCTTCGGCTGGTTACGGCTCGTGGCGGGTCAGAAAGTGAGTGTTCACCGTGTGCGCCCGCGCTGTTGCCCCACCGCGGTTAAACATATCTCTTAGGTCAGCGGTCCTTCAGCGTGGCTGGCTCCATTGTCCCTCAGCGGGGAAGGGGAACAGGCATGAAGGTCAATTGTTCGACACACTATGCACAGGGTCAACGTCCTGTTGTTTCAGATGTTGGCTATGACAAGAAATTACTCTAAAATTAAGCACCAATATGGATTTGGCCTAGAGATGGACATTTTAAAAGATCCCATTTGACAATATGTTCTCATCAGGGCCATTAACAGCCAAATAATATTACATAAACTAGACTTAAGTGTGTTGTTTATATTCGATTGGCTACAGCAGGCCAATGCAACTGGTGGTGCGGGGGGCAAATTGAGGCTCGCCCATCATTGTAGAGTGGCCCTTTGAATAAGATAGAAGGTTAGCAGCAATAGACTGAAAAAAAAAATAATAATTTGGACCATTGGTTTAAAAGTACACCTCGTTGTCCCATAGGTTCCCGTCTCGACCAATCACAATTTGCACCCTGACCTTCTGAACTGCTGTTATTTATTTGATTAATCTGGATATTATACCTTGGACCTTGGACCCGTTGCAGTTCGCGTACCAGCAGAACAGATCCACGGATGACGCCATCTCCCAGGTACTGCACACCACGCTCAGGCACCCGGATGGCCGGAAGGGGGCCTATGTGAGATTACTGTTTATCGATTATAGTTCAGCTATAAATACCATAGTCCCCACCAGACTGGCTGTCAAGCTGAAGGAGCTCGCACTGAATACTTCGCTGTGTGCCTGGATCCTGGACTTCCTCTCAGCCCGGCCCCAGGTGGTCAGGGTGGGGGAGCACATGTCCAGCTCCCTCACCCTGAACACAGGATCCCCCCCAGGGCTGCGTCCTCAGCCCCCTACTGTACTCCCTGTACACACATGTCTGTGTGGCCAGGTCCAGCTCCAACACCGCCATCAAGTTTGCTGACGACATCGTTGTCGTGGGCCTGATCACCGACTGCGATGAGAAGGCCTACCGCGAGGAGGTGGCTGACCTGTCACCCTGGTGCCAGGACAACAGCCTCCACCTGAACGTCAGCAAAACTAAGGAGCTGATTGTGGACTTTAGGCGAGGATTACAACTGAGGACGCACGCACCCTTGGTGATAAATGGGACTTCTGTCGACAGGGTGAGCAGCTTCAAATACCTGGGAGTCCACATCACAGAGGATTTAACATGGACTTTGCAAACAGACACTCTGGTGAGAAAGGCGAGGCAGCGTCTTTACCACCTCAGGCAGCTGAGGAAATTCCGGGTCTCGGTGAGGATCCTCAAGTCCTTCTACTCTGGAGCAGTGGAGATCGTTTTGACAGGCTACGTCACTGCCTGGTTTGGGAACTGTACTGCTCAGGACAGGCGGGCCCCGCAGAGGGTGGTGCGTTCAGCTGAACGTACCACTGGAACTACACTCCCGTCCCTGCAGGACTTATCCTCACCACCCCAACAACGGACTGTTCCAGCTGCTGCGGTCAGGCAAGCACCTCCGCTGTCACGCAGCAAGAACAGAGAGACTGAGACTGAGTTTTTTCCTGCAAGCCATAAGAACTGTCAATGCGGACCTCACCAGGGGTCCTCACTGAACCACACACACAGGCTCCACTACCTTACTGTGCTGTATGTAGCATACTGTACCGCATACTGTGTCACTGTTCTGGGTTGTTTGATGTTACCGTATTGGTGCGCCGTACTGTTGTATACTGTGCTGTATATCTCACAAACGTTACCTCACTTTATTCACATGCCACTTTAATGCACTTATCTGTATATACATAATTAGCCTATCCCATTAATAAGTCTATCCCATATACATAAGTCTATCCCATATACATAAGCCTATTATTTAATTTTATTCTATATATTTTTATTTTATTCTATATTATTATATTGTATTATTATTATTATATATTATTCTAGATTATTCTATCTTTTATTTGACTTACTGCATTACGTTTTAGGAATCAGTTAGTTGGTCTAGTAGAAATTCTTAGGTAGCTACTTCAGTCTAGGTCATATTGTGTGTAATCACTGGGTTGTGCGTTGGATTGACATTTCACTGCATATATGTATGAAAGTATGTATGTGACGAATAAACCTCTTGAATCATTTGAATGGTTACAAGATGTATGTTGTTCCTGGTTAGACTGATGTGAGAAATATCTGATGGCTCAAATTAATCAAATTAAACAAACCAAACAAACAAGTGTGTGGCTATGCAGAAGCAGAATTAAACAAATATGAGTGAATAAATTAACAAAAGTGTTGGCATTTATGCATTTTATTTTTCATACAGCCACACCGTTCAACAACAAAACAATGTTGAAACAAGGATTTGTAGGGGTGGGGTGGTCGCACTTTGAAACGGCCCCAAAATCGTCAGATCCGCCCCTGTTAGGAACCCTAGAGTGAGCTGAAAATCTGGCCCCCCGGCAGAATGTAGCTGAATAGCCCCTGGGCTATTAAATATGTTAATGTGTTAAATATGGTCTGTTCTGTGGTAAATACTTTTTTTTTTCCGATGTCTTCTATTTCTTCTTCTTCTTATATCACATTTAGTGTTATGTTCGGACAGGTCCATTCCACACGGGGATCCACACCCACTGCACCGATGCTGCATTCCATTAACTCGGAAAATAAATCGCAAACTGTGCAAATTAAATGCACTTTTCCGTGCAAATTAAATGCACTTTTCCGTGCAAATTAAATGCACTTTTCCGTGCACCTAAAAATTCCAATTACAGTCGGTATTCCAGGGTGCATCGCTTGGGCACCGAGTTGACCGAAATAACGGACCTGACGTCACAGCCGCGCGACGGTGCACATCGCTAATGGCGAGCGGAGTTTCCTTCCGCGGCTTGTTCGTTCAACGCCTCTAACTTCGATCTGAAACCACCGTGTCGCTTAAATCCCCCCGTGTAGATGCTCGTACGACTCACACGTTTGCCCGACAAGCGCGCAACTGCTGCGGGTGTCGGAGCACTCCCGAAACGGAGCCGATGGAGGACTTTTTTATTTATTTTTTATTTTTTCTTTAGCTCGGACGTGGGGACAACCCACTCTTAAATACGGACTCCCGACCATTGCCGGAACGCCGCATCGTGTCCGTGTGGAGGGCCACGCCCACTGGGCTGAACCCGGAAGTCAACGCATCGCCCGTTTTCCACTCCAGCGCCGAGCGGCGTCAAGCGGAGCGTTGTAGCCGCTGGATGAAGGCTGGTCCGCCGGCGTCCCACCGCACTAGCACAGGCTCGAGATGGACGTCCAGGCAGCGGAGGTGATGTACCGGTATGTGCGTGGTGGAAAGAAAATGAGCACTTTGGGTGCAGGCTGAGCCGGCTAGCCGATCGGCTCATTTTAGCCTCCCCGGGATGCATGGGTCACGACCAGGACCCGTGTTCAGCTGATAAGCGACACAATATTCACCTATTTGTATTAAATACATTTTCCTTGTTGACCCTTTTCATTTTTATTGTTGTTAATATGAGTAGTATTATTATTACTATTTTTGCCCTCTATGAAGGTGATTGAGGTTATTGTTATAATTGAATGTTATTTTTTTTTTAATCATTATTAAAACACTTTGAGTTGCATGTAGTGTGTGAAATGGGCTATGCAATTAAAGGTTGTTATATGATTTTGATGATGATAATTATTATTATTTTATGGTTTATTGTTACTATTTGATGGCCTATTTGGTTACCTGTCGTATCTCAAAGGTGCTATACAAATAAAGATTATTAGTTAATATATGTGTGTATATATATATATGTATATATATATATAAACATAATATAGCACTTAATAAAGACATAATGCTAGATACATGAACATAGCGAACATTAATGGTTCATGCATTTATTGTTTCTATTTTCGATCACCTCTTTCAGGTGTCATCTCTTGGACCTGCCCTGGGAGGATGTGTTGATTCCCCACATTTTAAGTTACTTACCATTGCGACACCTTGCGAGTCTGCAGAGAGTAAGCAAGCAGTTCCACGCCCTGATCCAGGTGTACCTGGCCAACTGTCGGAGCTTTGATCTCTCACAGGTGACCTGGCTTAAATATGAGGCATATGGAAAGTAACTAAGTACGAGCATTTCATTACTGAACTGCTTTGTGTAATTAAGTATTTTACGTTCGGACGTGTTTGACAATTACTCCATTATATTTCAAAGCAAATATCTATATTTCGTTTTTACTCTACTGCATCTCGAACACCCGTCACAAAAAGTTGGTCAGTTATTGAGTCCATATCCTTTCGAAACTACGATGAGACCACCTGTACTCTTCGTAAGTTGTAAATCGTAATTATTTATAAATTGAATCAATGTATGCATTAGCACTCATCAGCAGGAAAAATAAAGCTACGTTAGGCACGTTATGATTTGTGTGAAGTGCTTTTATTTTTAGTACTTGAAGTACTTTGAAGAGCAAGTACCTATATAATTTTACTTCAGTCGAAATGTATTTGGTATTTAGTATTTCTTACACCACTGGACATAGGAAGGGTTGTGAGACATTTGCTTGTGTCACTTTGTTTACTGGCCTGTGTTTAGGTAAGACGCATTGATTGTTTCTGTATCAATTCTCCATAAATAAAGCTTATTTCTCAACAGATTGGGCCGTGCATCCCCAAGGACGCATTCTGCTCGATGCTCAGGGACAACAAAGTGCTCCAGAAGCTGTCTCTGCAGAACTGCACGGACTGGGTGACCGACAAGGAGCTGCTGCCCGTGATCGGCCAGAACCAGCACCTGCTGCGCGTGGACATGCGGGGCTGCGTGCGTCTCAGCCGCCACTCGCTGGTGGCCGTGTCCCTGAGCTGCATGCACCTGCAGCACCTGGGCCTGGCGCACTGCGAGTGGGTGGACAGCCTGTCGCTGCGCAGCCTGTCCGACCACTGCGGGGGGCTGCAGTCCATCGACCTCACTGCCTGCCGCCAGCTCAAGGACGAGGCCATCTGCTACCTCGCCCGCAAGTGTCTCAAGCTGCGGTCTCTGTCGGTGGCCGTCAACGCCAACATCACGGACGAGTCCGTGGAGGAGGTGGCCAAGCACTGCCGGGTCCTGGAGCAGCTGGACCTGACGGGCTGCCTGCGGGTCAGGAACCAGTCCATCAGGTACACATCCCCTCACCTCACTCGGGAGGATGCGTGACGTTTTCTTCGTTGGAGCCCGTGAATATATAGGATAACCACAAATTTGAGGTTTGTTTAAGTAAACCGTATCAATAAAACCTGACAGCTAACGGTGTTAATCAGTTATCTGAACCGACTCGCGGTTACTCCAAGTCATCGAGTGTTATCTTAATTATAAAGCTCTGGCACAAAGAGCAATATCAGATAAGTCATATAAAATTAAACCTATTGATCCCAGGGGGGGGAATTCACAGACATTGAAGACACGAAAACTGTTATTACTTTCTTAAAACATAGATGTCTACTCAAAGTCTGTAGTGGAGAAAACTATTAACTACACTGTTTAAAAATAATGGATGGGATTAGTATTTGATGCATAGTGTAAATAGTGTAAATGCACATTAGTGGACAGAATTTAAGATGCCATACGTTATTGTCATCTTAAATGATTTATTCAAAGGTAGTTCTTTAAGAATTAATAATAGCTACAAAATGAACACTAATAACACTCAAATCTAAGTGCTGATAGATCAAAAGTCGCAAATTTTTGCTTTGCTCTAATTTATTATTCCTTGAATGATCTTCACACTCTAAGAATACAGAATTGAGCTGATACCCCTTGAGAAGAGTCTCTTCATGCTGGACTGACGTTCAATATTTGAACCCGTCCAAATGGAAACAACCTGCCCTGGAGCGGCCGACCCTGCGTTGGAGCCAAAGTTCACGCGCCTCAACTCGCCGAACGCTCCACGCCTCCGTTTGTCGTTTACAAACCCCGCGGTTTTTTTTGTTTGTTTTTTTAGGACTGTGGCGGAGTACTGCCCCAAGCTGCAGTCGCTCAAGGTGAACCACTGCCACAACGTGACCGAGTCCAGCCTGGACCCGCTGCGCAAGCGCAACGTGGCGATCGACGTGGAGCCGCCTCTACAGCGGGCGCTGGTGCTCCTCCAGGACGTCGTCGGGTTCGCCCCGTTCATCAATCTCCAAATATAGGCTCCGTCCGCCGCGCGTGAAACAGGTAGCTCCGCAACCCACGGGACCGGCGCCGCCGGGGCGTTCCGCCGGATTTGGGCGGTCGGCTCGGTCAAAAACTAAAACGCTGTTCTGCCTCCTCACAGGTTTTTGTCCCCGAGGAAATTGATCCGTTTCCGCCCCCTCCCCCGGCGTGAGCTCACGTACGTCGTGCGAAGCGTTGCGAATATAAGAAGAAGAAGAAGAAGAAGAAGAAAGGAATGTGTGTCGTGTCCGGGAAATGTTTGATCGGAACAAAACAAAATGAATTCTGCCCGTCAGAGACTGACTGAAGAAATGCACTTTTTCGGAACCGCAGCCAAAGCCATGCTGTGACGGCACTATTTCTTAGAAAAATGCGTTGTGTCTCGTGACTTAGAGCAAGTATAACCAAAGTACCGTTTTTTATTTTTTATTTTTGTACTTTTGAACAAAGTACGTGTCGTCATTTTGTCGGTGTTGTAAAGCTGTTCACAACGAAACAGCTTTTGTTTGTTTCATGAAGAAACATTTTGAATGTTTGAGTTTAATTAAACTTTTTATTTTGCATGCACGTGCTAACTTAGTTCACTGCGTTGACTGCATTATAACTGCATTACAACATCTTTTTTTAATTATAAATGGTATTGCCATTCACAAAAACAGAATCCTTGCCACACCTCTTTTGATCTCGAAATTGCACCGCTTCAGACATTGATATTATGTTATTATGATTTTATATCCAAAAAACATAGTTGAAGCAAAATTGTGACCGGAATTTAGACAGACGTTTAATATATTAAGATCACAATGTACTGCAAGATATCATAAAAAAGCCACTTTTTCATGTAAATATTATATGTAATATTCCAACAGGCCTGTGTTGTTCTTGTCTCGCTCACTTCTGACATCAGTTTGGAAGGAAGCAAGTTTAAACAAATTAACTCCGGTTTCAAGAGGGTTAAGATTAAATAACACTTTCTTAATCCCCGGGGGGTTTGGGTTAGGGTTAGGGTTTTGGAAATGTAGGATGTCCATAAGCACAGGGTGGCAGCAACGAGCTTCAAATGATTGTAGAAAAAGAAGGCAAAGTTCACATAGTTTATTCTGTTGTTGACACACAAGGGGCTCTCTCTCGCTCTCTCTCTCTGTAGCTCTTATTTTAGGAAGGATTTGAATAGATCAAGTCTGCACCATACACAGATTTTAACTTGTGACATCAGTGTTTCAAGCCGGTGTATTCCTCTCATTGTCACTCTGAAGCAGTGCCTTCTGACTGCTCCTCCAGCTCCGTCCTTTCCCTGGTGCGAGGCTCAGCGCTCAGTGGGTCAAAAGCGTTCAAGGCCATATCCATCATGTAGGACCTCAATTAGCATTGATTTGGGTGTGTGTGTGTGTGTGTGTGTGTGTGTGGCGGCGGGGGTGGGGGGCATGGCATGGCTGCATTATTGTATAGCATGGAGCAATTTCTGTTCCAGTGATTGAGTGTATGGAGGGATTTCTGAAACATAGCTGGCCTAACATATTTTGTCTTCCTGTCAATAATGTGGCACTTGTCCAAATTATGAATCGATAGTAACTGATCTTTTTGTGCGAAGGCACGATGAAGTCGGTCTCCTTTTTATTTAATCTACAGTTTGTTGCCCGCAGCACCATATGAAATAGGTCTACTTAGTAGAAAGCAGGCTGGATGGTTTGCTTTGGAGGCCTTTAACCAAATCATGCATCTTCATTTGTGTGTGTGTGTGTGTGTCTGCATTTTTTGTGGGTGTGTGTAATCTTCATTTTTGTGGGTGTGTGTGTGTGTGTGTGTGTGTGTGGCGCTGCCAGCCCCATGTAACTGTGTGTAGGTGAGTGTGTGATCTTCATTTTCGTGTGTGTGTGTGTGTGTGTGAGATCTGCATTTTTCGTGCGTGTGTGTGATCTTCATTTTTGTGTGTGTGTGTGTGTGTGTGTGGCGCTGCCAGCCCCATGCAACTGCACTTAAAAACAAACAACAAACATTCATAAATTGGCTTTTTTTCCCAGCTTTCATTTGCATCTCGTCCTCATTTTATTGTTCAATGATTTTTTTTGTTTTGTTTTGTCCTTAATTGCAAAACTAATAACACAATGAGCTTCAATTGTTGGAATTCACAGAGCCTGAGAAAGACATTTGACACAAGTTATTAGGTAATACACACGTACACAATACAGGGTTCTTATACACGCTCCTAAAAATGTTTATTTAATTGTTGTTGACATTATTACCTGCTATACCGTAAGAGTTCAATAGGACACAAAACACGACAGATACTAAGTGGTCCTTTTCCTGCTTATAATGTATATCGTTAAATTTCCTGTGATATTATTTAGATGAAATGTATACAGTGGTGAGTTTCCAAAGGCTGCCACAAGAGGGCAGTAGTGGCGCAGAAAATAATAAAATGTAAAAAAAACCCAAAAAAAACCCTTTTTGTTTACCTTTAATTACGTTAGAATTAAAAGGTCTAAATAGGTATTTAACTAATGCGTCCTGTTTCTGTTGAGATCATTTTATTTAGTCTCTTTCTGACAGGTATATGTGAGAACAACGTATGTGTTGCTGTACGGTTATTTTAGGGACACTTTGGAAGCTCATGATGTAAAATAATTTTAAATGTATGTTTATACAACCATCTACATAGGTCACTTATGAATGTTTCATGGTCAGCAGTACAGAGTATTTGCCGTAGGCACATGGACATAGACAGGATCATGTTCACCGATAACACCTGACTTTCAAATGTTAGAAACATAGAACATTAAAACTTTACATGCCGAGGTTTCCATATTTGTGAGATATGAATAGGCAAAAACCAAAACACATTATTGGGCTCAAAATACAATAATAAACGAGATTCTGGATTATTCTACGGATTGTTTTTATTTGAAGAAAAAAAAAAGTTTTATGAGCAATAATTGCTTCGTGGATATTCAAACACAACACGTTTTCGTTTTGACACTTTAGTGTTCAGAACTATTATGTTTTTGTTTTTTGTTTTTTATCGCAAACTCAATGCCGTCCTTAAACATTCCAAGTCGGAGCGTGACGTGACATCAAGCACCCCAGAGGGATTTAAAGAATGAACCAAAACCTGCATTTTTTTTTTTTTTTTTTTGTTCATTTTCATATTTTTAATTAACCGACTTCCTATGTCAGTGAGCAAGTCGTTTTTTTTTTTCTCTCTTTTTTTTCCCCCATTTATCCAATGTATTTTATCTCCTCCGACCATTCATTTGAGCGCCGGTTGTGGGCGCTGGGACTTTAGGGATCAGTCTTTTCGGCCCCCAGAGGAGCAGAACTAATATACACATTAGAGTATCTCGGTGAGGGCGCTCATCAAATGTCGATCAACCAAGCAAGAAATAATGTTGGATTTCGCAATGTGCATGAATAAACAATGTTTCTAATCAGCTTAACTGAACTGCGAGGGGGGCTCAACTTTAAGGTCCCACATGATGGAAAACTCACCTTTTTTCAGTGCTTGTGCACAGGGTCTCTGATGGGCCCTACCAACACGCAAACTGTGAAACAAGACAACCCAGTCAGTCCTTTTGTCGGCCGTCTATTCCACAAAGACGTGGTAAAACAAGCCGTTCGGATTTGCCCCCTCCTTCCACGTCAAGGGGGGGCTCATCGGAACGACACCGCCTGCGCAGTTTCTCGCCATTATGTCGACGCTAAAAGCTAAGCGGGGGGGGGGGCTCTCTTGGCTGCGCGGACCAGCACAAATCTTCTAAAAGGAAGAGGAATCAATACCAACTGTCTGCGACAAAACTGCGGACGACGGAAATGTAAGTGTTTAAAAAAGAAAAGCAATTGTGCTGCGTGTTTCTTCTGCCGTTTCTTTTTACCTGTCAACCCTCCCGTTTTTCTGCCGTATTTTACCCTCATCTCCTGCTGTCCTCCCGTTTAAACATTTTCCCTTCGACTTCCCGTATTTTTTACCTTTCTAAAAAAATATATATCTTTTTAAAGTTGGCGGTAGGCTGTGCCATTTTTTCTTCCGTTTCTGAACTGAATGACACAAAAAAAAGCTCCGGAGGGCGGCGAAGGGATCGGCAGATCACTTGCATTTCAAGCTACAGACACGGAAACAGGGGTTTGGAGGCATGTTAGAATGGCTAGAATGCATCATCTGAATGGTATTTACAGCAACAAACTTCAAAGAGATGTTCACCTCAGAGACCTATATTAACTTGTTGAAAAGGAGTGTAATATGTGTGTCATATCTGAGATTTAAAGGTGAAGTTTTTTTTTTTTTTTTGCTTTTTGCATAATATTTGATTAAATCTCGTTCGGGTCCTTATGCGTCGCATAGATGATTATATTCTGGTGCTGCATTTATGAAGC
The DNA here is from genome assembly GCF_960531495.2 of Zeus faber. Classification (NCBI taxonomy): domain Eukaryota; kingdom Metazoa; phylum Chordata; class Actinopteri; order Zeiformes; family Zeidae; genus Zeus; species Zeus faber. Next base: position 18,293,619 of record NC_137207.1, read on the forward strand.
TTCTACGGAGTCAGTGGTGACTGACCGTGCCGCACAAGATGCCTCTTTGCTGCCCAATTAAAGTGACATTTGACTCTTTTTTTGTTTTGAAGACACCAATAATTGTCAAACCAATTAGCATGTCCTTAATGACTTTGTTTTTACCCTGAGCACGGACAGGGAATACATGGATAACTAGCCGGCTGTCAAGTACCCCCGCAATAAAAAACAAAGAATAATATTTGGACCTGTCCTCTCTTATCTATGGTTATCAACTTTCGGGGTCTTTAGTTTCATTATCAGAATCAAAATCAAAATCAGAAAGAGTTTATTCCGCCAGGTACATTTACATTAACATGGAATTTGTCATAGTGAGGATTGGTGCATTACACGGGTGATTACTGTAGCATTAACCAAAAATCTTAAATCTGGGAAAAAACGAATTTTTTAAAACGGAATACACAATTCCCAAATATACACATATAACCGAAAAAACCCCAAAACAGAATATGAAAAAATAAACAGATTGTACAAATGCGATTCAGTGCATGGGATATGTTATTGGGAATGGGGTTATAGTGTATACATTCTCATTATAAATATAAATGGTTGCTATAGTAAATCTGGTATTTCGCTTGAAGGTTCACATAAGTCCACTTCCATGAACTTGATGGTTTTTATTCCTCCAGACTTTGGTTGTTTCCTTTATTTTTCCTCCGTAGAATTGAGTTGACCTTTGCGTGACCGGACCGAGAAGCCCAACACTGAACTCACCTGACCCCGGGTCCCGGCCTCCATGTTGGCTTTTTTGATCATCCAGCTGGGGGAGAATCGTAACCATACGCTCAATTTACCTGCGATGTAAACACGGTGACTTACTTCAAATGCTGCACCCACCGCAGCAATAACAAGGATTAATGTAAAGGACTAAAGGGCTAATCTGAAGCGCCGCAGTGTGAGCAGCCGCTCTGACCCCTCTCGTCCTCCAGCGAGCAGAGGTCAGAGGTCAGCGTCCACCACCGATCACATCCCATCGCTTTAGCCTCACTGCGGTTTATCTCCTTATTTACTTTGAGAGACCTTTTTCCACAAGTCATTTTGTCAGTCCAGGGGAATATTCCGATGGCTATGAAATGATGCAACTGTAATCAACGTAACAAAAAAATTATGAAATTTCTAAATTATTTGAAAATATTTGCAAATCCTCAACGAAGTCGGCATGTATTAAAAACTTTTTTATTTTAACTTATTTTCCATTAAATGAGCCAGTTCCGATAATGATAATGTTGTTATAGGTACACTCGACACAAACACATATGTCAAGAGAGCACTAAATAAAGTTTTTATATTTCCAATATATTCAATTTAGGCTCTGTCGAAGACTCATTTTATCTTTTCCTCCAGTAATTTCGCACGGACGGAGGGAGGCACTTTAGTTATCAACAACAGCAACAACAAAAAAAGAGCACAAACAGCCAAATATGTGTTTAGTGCGCGTCTCGGCCGGCAGATTAATGACATTAACAAAGTTTCCATTAGCACGGCGATGGGGGGAGACAGAGGCGTTCATGCGTTCAGCCACATGACTGAATCACTGATAAGAGAAAATGAAACACATCTCCACGGGCCAAGAGGGGGCCAGGAAACGCCACTCCAAATTAGCCCGAGTCCCAATTTGTTGTTACTTCATTAAGCGGCCGGCGTCTGCAGAGCGAGGGAGGACGGGCGGTGACCCGTCTTTTCACCAAATATCCTGCCCCGCCCTCAGTGCCCCCCCCCCCCCGGAAAAATAAAAAATAAACCCAAAAAAAACAAAACAAAAAAATAAAAACCTTTCCCCACCCGGACAGATGGCCCGGGAGAAGAAAAAAAACCCGCAAAAACCACGTTGTTCGTCGGCAAAAAAAAGTTTAGCGATGGTCATCTGGTGATGGAGCCCCCCGGCTGCAGGAGAGTCTGGAAGCCGTCAGGGTTTGGGTTTCAGTGTGTGGTCATGCCTGCGTCTCACGCTGTTCGCCATGAAGCTCGGAGCTGGGCTGTGGGCTGTGTTTTGGAATGTTTTTTGTTACGATTTCTTACAACTTTACGCCACGTCCGTAATCGCATCCGGCAAACGGAGCCTAGCCCCTGGTGGTCGCCGGGTGAGCTGCGTCTGGGTTTCGCCTCCCAAAATATGTCAGGGAAGATGGGGGAGCTCTACCCCGTTTTGAGTCCAGTTCCAATAAAAAAAACAAAAAACCTTGACCGACGCCACTTCCGGTCGTAGTGTTGGACCCAAACTCGCCGCACAAGTGGATTTTTTTATTCTTTATTTTTTTCGCGCGCGGAATTTGACCCTCCCTAGGAACGAATGGGCTTCCGGTTTGCTCTTGTCGTTTGTCGTATTCGGTGTGAAGCGGGCCTTGCATTCAAGTTCATTGGTCTTTAAATCAGATACACTCACATCAAATTTACAGACGTTCATTCGGTCTCTGTCGGTGACGCGGGAGTTTTTTTTTCTTTTTACCCTCACATTACCACGGTGCACACGCCACTGTGTTTTCAAAGCGGTTAATCATTGTTCACGGGGATCATTATCCGTTGTTTGGCAGTTAATGATTTCTTGTTGGTCGTTGCTTTTGCAAGACAGGACAGGCGGAGAGGCAGCGAGGAAAAAAATAAAAAATAAAAAAATAAAAAAATTGGACTTTCTTTCCATCGACGTCTTCTATTGATGCCGCTAAATACTTAGAATTGAAAACCGGCGTCGAGACGATAGGAAAGGAAGGGAAAGGGAAACATGTCTGGAGCAGACCAACATGTCACCGCCAACTGAAGGCGGAATGTCCAAAAATCCTCAATATGTGTCATACAGTCAGGGTAGCGATGCATCGAGGACAACATTTATACTGTAATTTGACTTTTAGACCATAGTGGTGATGAAATAAAAACTCTCTCATGAAGCTCCTGAAGTTATTATTACTGTTTATAATGTCAACGTTGGGGATATCGACGTTTTTAGACCAGACTATTGAATTTTTGAGGTTTTGATCGCTTGTGAGATTTGGTCAAAAAAAGACAAAAAGGCAATGTTGAGCAGGACTAGATGGGAACAACATGGAGGTGGAGCAGTGAGCGTCCAGGAGGAGGAGGAGGCGGAGGAGGAGGAGGAGGAGGAGGAGGAGGAGGTGGTGAGGCCTTATCGGCTCCTGTCTAGCATGGCCGCTCCCTTATCTTCCGGGGCCCGCTGCTGTCCGCCGGGGACCAGAACCGTTGGGCTCCGTGAAATCCTTTTTCATCGGCCGCATGAGGAAGCATCCTCCGCCCGTGGTGGGGGCCGCGGAGAAAAAGCGGCGCCATATGGCCCCTTTTCTTTTAAAATCCTCAAAGGGGGGGGGGGGGGGGGTTTCAGCCGCAGCATCTAGCGGCGCACACTGACAAATACAGATTATGTCGTTCTGCTGAATGATGTCATTTTAATGAAATTTAATGTCATTTAATGTCGTCGTGTCGCGACGAATCACCGAAAACCATGAGCTGCCTCATTCTGAATATGATTCAGACTTTGCGGAACGTCTTCGGACTCATTGCCTGAATCAGGGTTTTCCCTATTCTTTGGGGGCCCCAGAATCAAACACGATTCAACCTGAGAGCCAATTTAAAATCACTAATAAATAAATACATGGACATTTTTTTTTTTACAAGTGGTCAGCGATATTTTTTTCTTCCAAAAAAAAAAAAAAAGGGCAGACAACTCATTACAACATACAGTATAGGTTCTCGAAACCTGATCGGACTATTAGGAAACATACGCCTCAAACCGTCCAAGGCTTTGCGGCCGCCGTTGCGATCTCGGGTGACCTCCCGCCGGGGTCTGGTGCCTCGGGTTGGGAAATCAGTGCGTTAAATGACTTCAACTTAAATAAGGTTTTGTCCCCCCCCCCCCCCATTTTAAATCATTTCCTCTTCTTCTCTGGGCTGCTCCCCCTGAGGGGTGTCCACAGCGGCTCATCTGCCTCCGACACCGTCTGTCCTGCGCCTCTTCCTCCCTCACGCCGACCGCCCGCGCCTCCTCCCTCACCACCTCCACAAAGCTTCTCTTCGGCCTCCCTCTTCTCCTCTTTGCCGGGCGGCTCCATCCTCAGCCTCCTTCTCCCGGTGTACCGCTCATCTCTCCTGCACACGTGTCCAAACCCTCTCAATCTGGCCTCTCTCACTTGGGGTCTTTCGGTATCATTGTCGTGGACTCTGTCGTTGTAGTTCATCCAAATGGCCCCGGCGCCCCGTATGAAGCTGCAGTTTGAATTTCGGGTGTGTTTGAGTTTTGAGCGGGGTCTTGGGGGTCTCGACCGAGAGGATGTTCCCGAACACTTTGAGGCTGCATTACTGCATGCGACCAGATGAGGACATGCTTTCCTCACTCTGGGACAGGGCGCGCCGCTCGAAATATCCCCACCCCTGGATCACAGCAGTGTCACAGTGTCTATCGTCACTGTCGATGCAGAATTACGGAATATTATTTTTTGCGAAGATTGGGTTGATCATTTTCAGATAACGATCTTTATCTTGAACCCATTGACTCCCATTCATGGGGTTTTTTTTCAAAGTTGACCCCACACTATGAAATTCTAAACTTTTCCCGGGGGGGGTTTAGCCCTCGGCGGGGGCCCCCCGGCCCTGCGGGGGGGGGGGTGAGGGGTGCGACCGAAAGACCTCCGTCAGACTGTTTTTTTAATGGAGCGGCTGGCGGGGAAACCCCCCCCCCGCCCCCGCCGAAAGGTGGTCTACCTGAAAGGTGGAGGCCGCCTGCCAGCTGCATGTCATTTCTATCAAATCTGGCCGGGGTCTGTCAATTAAGAAAACACAGGGCAATCTGTGGCTGCTGAAAGGGATCCTTTTGGCCCGCTCCCGGCCCCAAAGACGGCTCTTTTGTTCCCAGGCATGTCTCACATACTTTCAGGGCCCAGATAAGCTCGGGCTTCATGAAACCCGGCTTTATATTTGCCCACTGTAATACCTCTGTGGGGTCAGCGCATACGGTGGAAGCACAGGCAGTGAAAAGGTAATACCCTCCCCCTCCTCCTCCTCCTCCCTTATTATAGGGTCAGGAATAGAAGCCACAGGTTAGGTGGTCCTAAGGCCGGGGCCAGGGACGCTTTGCTGAATGATCCCACCCCCCCCTACCCAGTGCCCACCCTCCGTTGCCCATTTTTTTTCTCTCCGACCCCCTTTCAGTGCAGCGCCGCGGATATAAAACCGGCAACAACCGAAGGGGAGCCTCGGATGAAATCGGTTGAACGGGTCCTCAGCGTCCGTATGTAATCGGGTGGGTTTGTGGGGAATGGGTGGGGCGGGGGTGGTGGGGTTGGATTGGGGAATTCTCTTTTTCTCATAGTCAAAGGTTGGACCACCCACCGCCAAGTAAACAGGTACATCAAGGTGGGTTGCAATCTGAGACGGGGAGGAGGAGGAGGAGGCGGAGGAGGGCCAGGGCCATGTAGGGGGTCGCCAGGAATAAGGGCCCTCTCTATGAGTCGCTGCTGCTGTGGTCAAACATGAAACGCGACCGAGTGCTTCTGCTCGGAGAAGAAGGAGGAGGGCGAGGAGAAGGAGGAGAAGGGGGAACAATAGCGAGAACGAGGAGAACAGGGCTCGCGGCTCCCGCACGCGTTGACATACAAACGCGCAGGCATTGCCGATAAAGGGCATTTTGAGCATTAAAACCACACTCTACCTCCAGTGATTATTTGCGTCATTAACGTATAGCAGCCAATTATTACCGTTATTTCGCCGTCACGGAGCGATTTCCTCCTCCATTGTCAGCGAATCGCCGAGGGATAAGGTCCGGTCTGATTGCGCTTTAATCAGGCGGGTTTTAAGGTCGGCCTGATTGCTCTCGAAAATGAGTTTTTGTGTTTCTCTCTCTCTCTCCCGCTCCGCCGGCGACTTCCTCGAATGCGGGGCGGCTGCGAGCGGTGCCGCCGAGGCTTTGTTAAGAGCGCGCCGGTCTAAGCTCGCAGCTTTTCAAGCCCCCCCCCCCCGTTATGCCCGAGTCGGTCGGGCAGAAAGCAAAAAAAAAAAAAAAGAGCCTTCTCGGCGGTCATGTGGGCATACTGGCACCGTACGCAGCTCTGCGTCGGGATATTTGTGAGTCGTATAAACAGAAGGGCGGGCACGGAGACTTCTGGGGGGGAAAAAAATATATATAATTGGGGAGTTATATAAGTGGCTAAATCCTCCTCAGAGGATTTAATTCCCCACCCCTCCTCCCCCCTATTGTGTGTTTTGAAAAGCAGGGAAGTCCTCACAGCGGAGGTGACAAATCCTCTCACACAGAATAGCACTAAGTGAAGTCTTCAAGCCAACGCGAGCGGGTCCGGGCTAATTAGCTCCCACTGTGATTACTTATTTATATATTTGCGTGGAGGCCGCGCGTCACGTTGCTCTCTCTCTCTCTCTCTCTCTCTCTCTCTCTCTCTCTCTTTTTTTTCCTTTTCGTTTTTTTTTTGTTTTTTTTTTCCCTTCTGCAGGTGAGAACAACAGAGGCAGATTTGGTGCAGGTTCACACTTGACCTCTGACCTTTCTCAGACCTTTCACATCAGTGAAAGCAGAAGTACCCTGACACCGAATGACACCGGTAATGAGGAAAATACCACATTGGCCTTTCTACTTCAGTAAAAGTATGTAGCTACTTGTTCTCAAATGTACTTAAAGTATTAATAGTAAAAGTACTTGTCGTAACCTGAGTCCTGATGTAACAGAGCCTTCAATTCTTAAAAAAGTGCTTCTGATGGGTTTTATTTGTCCTTGAGTGCTCATGCAGATCCTGATTACAATTTTCAATAAAAACCATACAAACAGATATAAATCCTGATCTTCTTTTAAAGAAACTAAAATGACTAAAGTATGTAGTAGAGTATCAAGTATAGATATTTGCCTTGAAACCTAAAGTCGAAAGTCACCGAAAGTGGAGAAGTAAGCACTTAAGCATGTACTTAAAATTTATTTAAGTACAGTGATTTGTTACCCTTCACCACTGTCAAAATCTCCCAGTAAACCATAATATACATATACAGTATAATATCCGTAATATGAACTGTGAAAACAAAATGTACAGATTTCATTGCAGAAATAAGGAACCTTCTCTCTCTAAAATGTTTTTGTTTTTGTGTATCTGTGAGCTGTACGTGTGTACTGCAAGTGTCCACACACATTTCTTTCTGAAAAGAACCCCAGGTCGAGCCACCCAGTCAGCGTGTGTGTGTGTGTGTGTGTGTGTGTGTGTGTGTGTGTGTGTGTGTGTGTGTGCGTGCGTGTGTGTGCGTGTGCGTGCGCGTGCGTGTGTGTGTGTGTGTACACAGTGTGATATGGGACTGGCTGGGTCACTCAGCCATGACCCGGCCATGTCAGGCCGTGTGTTCAGAGAGTCTCCAGTCTCCTGCAGCAGCAGATCCAGGATGTGGGTCATCCACATCCACCTCCCTCGATCCACATCCGCCTCCCTCCACCCGCTCCACCAGCGTGTTAACACCAGCATGATGCACCGCTTCTGACAGCACCACGGCCAGTAGTACAGTTTTTTTCTTTTACTTTAGGCAGAAGAGCCTCCTTTGATGGCTATTCTGAAGCAAAGGCGCTGTTACTGTAGAACATGTAGTAAACTCAAGCCCGAGGGAAAGTTCATCAATTGTCAAATGGAGTGAGAACATAGTCACATAAGTTACTCAAGTCATGTGCAAATTAGTTCACATGAATTTCTAAATATTCTGCTTAAATTACTTGAGGGCTAATGGCATGTTCTATCCCTGGAATTAATTGTATTAATATAAACAATAATACAATACAATATAATATAATATAATACAATACAATACAATATAATATAATATAATATAATATATTACAATATAATATGATATTATACAATATCATATACTGTAACATCATATAATATATAATACAATACAATACAATACAAAACCTGATTGTATAATAATATGTACGCTTGACAGTAAGTCCTGGTCAATGCGGTAAAAGTTTTAACCAGAATGAGGACGGGAGAGGCAGGGATACGGCTGAAGGATAAATGAAATTAAAACACATTTCTATTTATTTCGATAGATTAGGGCAGAATGAGTCAAAAGTGGTGCTTTTATTGCAATGACGCAACACAACACAGCAATAAAAACAAGCAAAATGTATCATGAGAGGAGGCTGCTTCAGTCTCAGTAAGATGTATCTCTTACTTTTTAACAAATACGAGCAAATGAAGGGTCGCAAAAGAAAAGTGTGATTTCCAATACATTTTTATTCAATAAATCCCTTGGGTAGAATGAGTGTGTATATGTGCTGTAACTAGTGACCTCACACCTCTGACAAGGAAAGAAAAAATCCCAGTGAATGGACTTTGAGGATTTGTTTTTATTGCCCTTTTCCCCCTTTATGTAAATCTCCTCCATACAATACGGTCCCAGGTTTGATTGGTTTATTCCAGTGAAAGGCGTCCCGGGGAGACCACACCAGTTCACCATTTACATGATGCCTCTACAATCAGATTATGTATGGCTTCAATTGGCTTAATGGATTTGAAGGGACTAGATCCTATTAATGAATAGGCCGCCCGAAGGCGCTGCCCCCCCTCCCCCCGACCGGCGGCGAGCTAATCTGCCATGCAAATTAAATCCTGCCTCAATATGCCTGCCCGTTTAATGCAATCCATTACACACTTTCACTTATTTATATATACACTATTATAAAAGAATAGGCTTATAAACAAACTGAGGGTGGCTATTATTTTGTAAATGGCTCTCCCTGCGCAGAGGCCCCGGGGCCAGAGGAGGGAGCAGCGACATCCATTGTTGCTCGGGATCAGGCTCCGATGCCCGGCGCTGTTTTGTTGGCACAAAAATCGGGACCGTTTCCTCTGACGCCCTGTTTTTTGTTTTTTTTCTTAGCACTTCATTTCATTTTTGCGACGACATACATTGTTCCCGTGAGCCCAATCTATAATTACTCTTTATTATCAGGTCATCTCATCGAATCTGTATTTTCAGCGATGTGACCGTATACGGCGCGGTCGTGTCAGGGAGGATGACGTTGTGGATGGTGGAGGGTGGGGGTAAAGATTCATCCGATCCCGGTTTTGGTTGACGCTGTCGTCGTCGTGGTCCCGAAACGTATCGGTTCTCACCCTTTTCCCCCCCCCCACTTCTACTTCTTTCTTCCCTTTTCGTTGCCGCGGCCCGTCGTGCTGTGAGCACATGGGCTCTCAGAGTGATAATGTGGCTCATGATGGAGCCCAGGGCTGAGCGGGACGTCTTGCGAGCTCCGGCTTCCAGCCTCTTTAGTTCTGGCGGCGCGGCGTCATGCCTGGTTACCTTGGTGCCTGCTTTGTCAGTGGCGGTGGAGGCGGTGGTGCTGGGGCGGGGGGATAGGGGGTCAGGGAGAGGCCAGGTCCCAGCCAGCCCCCCCCCCCCCTTCCTGAAGTATTACAGCCAAGTTTGCTTACCTCTCCGGACAGGCACACCCGCCGCCGCCGCCGCCGCCGCCTCTACATCTTATGGATGGAGGAGCCAAGACCTGGCGATGCGGAGGGGGAGGCAGTTGCTGAGGATATCGTCGGTCAAACTCCGAGGTGTTTTTTCTTTTTGTTTTGTTCTGTTTTTCTCCCCTGCACCGCGGGCGCGGCCAACCCGGTCGATCTCGATCCCCCGCGTCGCGTCGCCCAAAACGTTCCCCGCGCCGGCGCCTTCCAGTCGTCGGCGTCTCGCGAAAAGGAGCGGCCCCTCGTTCGGGGAACAAAGTCCGATTCAATCTGGTTCAACCAGGGCCTCGGCGGCGGACGTCAGCGCCGCTCGCTGTTTTGAGCGAAATTGAATAAGACGTGAATTGAATATTCTCTGTTTATCTGACACCGGGTTCCCTGACAAATATAAATAAATAAAGCCTTTTCCGTTGCAGGTACACTGCAATGTGCGCGCCTCATTTCAAGCACAATTAACTTGAATTGGAGTGCTGCAGGATCAATAGTCCCCATTTGATCCAGGGGGTCTGTCACTCCTTGGAAATGGCACACATATGGTAATAGAGCCGGCTTAACAACAACTTAGAGGATTTACTGTTGCCGTTTTCAGACCAACACGAATAACAAACAGTGGGACACCCATGGGAGCCATCCTCTTTTATCATGACTTCAATTAATCTAGGAGAGAGATACCATTTAAGCCTAATGAGCAGGGGGTGAAACAATGCACATTTGGACTGGGAGGAAATGGCGTCAGAATACCATCGCCTACACAAAGAGGAGGTAAATATCAGTATATAAATATACGTGTATATATATATATATATACTGTATTTCGGAAATCAGTCACCAGTATGTCTTGTGGGCTAAATAGTCAGGTTTGGGCTATAGTAAACTGGCCACGGCAGCACAACATAAAAAGACAAATGAACACTGAATAACCCTGATGTGGCCCCGGCTCCTTCATCATATAAATAACAAAAAGCGAAGCGAATAAAGCAGCCCGCGCCAGGGCCAATTCCCCGACGGGTGCTTATGTGAAATGCAACTTTCCCGCATTTTCCCCAGCTCAGAATGTGGCATCTATTTGCAGGACTCTGTTTCAATTTAAAGGGAATGGCAGCTGAAGGAGGCACAGGGGACAGTGTCTCATCACAGCCACTTACCAGCCTTATAGGCCTGCTGGCGGGGAGCAAACCCTCCACTTACACAGTGAAGACCTCCACCTCTCACTGTAATGTGCAAAGCTCTGATGGCCCCATATTCGCAATCCTTTTCTGGCTTTCCCAGTGCAAACATTAAGCATTCTGTATGGTGTTTTGTGTGATCTTTTTTAGGATGTACAGCATGTTTGACAGCAGTGTATTTCGGATATAATAATAACAACCCCCACCCCCACACACACACACACACACACACACACACACACACACACACACACACACACACACACACACACACACACACATCCATTGAAATGCATTGAATTTGACCCTAGTTAGATTTTTGTATTTTGTTTGTAATTCTTAATTACACTGCATGGTTGTTGTTTGGCAAAATTTGCACATTTGGTGCGTGCCTGCACAGAAATAGATCTATAGAATGCCGGCACAATAGTACCTCAAAAGCAGTACGCCTAAAGTCATTATGGAAAAATCTTCATGACCCCCTGAACTTTTAAAAATAAATCCTCCTCAATTTTTGTCAAGCAATAAAAATATCTATATATATTTGTTAGTATGGTTAACACAATTGTTTCCCTTCCACCAGGAGGGTGTTTTGTTTTTTTGATTTTTCAGAAAATGTAAATAAAAACCTCTTTGTGTATAACCCTAGCCCTAACCAGCCCAACGTGGATGCTGGTCTGGTCCGCTTGTGAGAAGATGCACTCCAGCCCGTGCACCCGCCCTAATGGGGACACCGTTAAAACCCAACCCCTGGACTAAACCCAGCCCTAACCCAACCCTACTCTGTCTATTTAGTGAGTGACTGTTTGGAGCATCACATTTCCTCTATGTTTCTTTTATTTCCCACAGTCCCTCTATCTACATACGTATACGTATATATGGGAGTGTGTGTGTGTGTATATGCCTGTGTGTGTGTGTGTGTATGCCTGTGTGTGTGTGTCTGTGTGTGTGAAGGTGTGTATATACCTACCTGCAGGAATGAAACATGTACTTTACTTACCTTGTTGCCGCGTGAAGCTCTCTCCCAGATAACCGGCCGGGCTCCTCGGGGCGCTGCTCCTCCGTCACTGCCAGCGGCCTCCACCTGTATGTAACTTGTTCATTAGAATAACAAAACGATGAAAATAGACGTTTTTTGTTTTTTTTCCCCTCTCGGAGCCATGCCGCAAGATAACTCCAACGCTGAATTTCCGCACCACCGCCATGTTGTTTAGCTTCCTTTTCATTTGGAAGCGCCTTGCGGGGGATGTTGAGCGGGAATGTTGCGCCGGCTGCCACAGAAGCTTCTGTTCTTGCCGAGGAATTGAAAATTAAAATCGCTGACCTTGTGGTCAAGAACTTAACTCATTAGATTAATTATCCTCTAATATCTTGATCATAGGAGTCATTAGAAAGAATGTGGCGCACTGCCCAAGGACATCCGAGCGGCGCCGCTCTGCAAAGGATGGCATACGGACATTCCTCGCCCAAAGGGTTAATGTTGATGAAGAACAAACAAACGCGTCCATAAATAGGTGCACTCCCCCTCCCCGCACGCCCCCCCTGGAAGAAAGGGTTCGCATGCGAGCGGCTCATTGGAAATTCAGCGGAACGCCTCATCCAACGGCCGAACATACAGGGCGGGCGGCGGGGGGTAAATTAGAGCTCGGAGATGAATTATCAAACAATTAAAAAGCCCGGGCAGAGCCAAGAGGAAACAGAGCACAGATGATATCGGCGCGCTCGGATTTTTTACGGGCCGTCGTTTCTTTTGGCTCTAAGTCGCTTTGTCTCATATCTGTGCCTGTCTTTGTTTTGGTTTTTTTCTGCCGCATCTTTGTTTACCGTGACATTTAACGTTCGACGTTTAACTGTTGGATCCCGTATTGGGTTGAAGCCTGCCAATAAACGGGGATGGATCTGGACCAACCGGTGGGATCCCTCTGTTGAAATGGCAAAGGATTAATTTACCCTACACCCGCAACCACACACACACACGCACGCATGCGCACACACGCGCACACACCCTCGCACACACGCACACAGAAGCCCAGTGATATTCATTTTGATTTCAATTAAAGATCCCGGGTGTGACTCTCAGAAAAATGGCCGGGCCTTTAATTAGGTAGTCTAAGTTCGTGGAAGCAATTGTTGTTTCCCGAGCGCTTTCAATTTGACGAAGCACCAGACTCTCCATTTCCACAGCACATGAGTGAATATGGCTCCTTATCGCTCTGGTTCTTTGCCCCCCCCCTCTCCCGTTAACTGTGCGATAAGCAAATACTACTTCTACGTCACAAGTGGGCGGGGCTTCGCCCGCCGCGGTAGGGATAACCTACTCTGTCCTACTTTTCCCCTCTGGCCGTCCCAGAGGTTTTCCCCTCCGTGTCTTCTCGCCGAAAAAAAAAAGCAAAACGTGGGGCGGGGCTCCTCCAGCTGTGATGAAGAGGTCATTGGCCCTGGGACCACACAATGTGGTGCTGCGGACGCTGCCCACTGGTCAATAATCTATTATGGGACAGCCTGTCCCCCCTCTCTCCCTTGCGTGACTGATGCACTGCACAGAGGCGGCCTCCTCGAGGTTAATGCCGCCCAGGTGACCCTAACCCCCCCCCGCCTCGGACATATGCCGTCAATACGGATCGGCTGCTTCTCAGCCAAATCCAGGATTGGCTTTTCCCGTGAGGGTGGTCTGCGGGGGCGGGGGGGGGGGCGCATGCGCTGCGAGGCCTTCGCCCATCTTCTGTGTCGTTATTCCGCCACGGCACCCCCTTTCCCGGTGAAATAATTCCCGTGGAACCACAAACCAAAACATAAGAAACATGCGTAACCGTTCTTGTCACTCAGGCCTCCTTAATAGTTGGCCACGCGAGACCCGCAAACGACCTGGTCGTGGCGGACGGATGTTTTGAGCGACTCCGGCGATAGGCTGGGCCAGCGCGCTCAAACTTGGACCCGCAAATCAAACCGAGGGGATTGATTGAAGTGCAAGGTGACGGGAAAAAAAAAAAAAAAAAAAGTCGACAAACGAACGACGCGTTGCTCTTTTGAATCGCCAAGAAGCGAATCGAGAGGAAAAAAAAAAAAGTCGTCGAACCTTTCATCGCAGCCCTCCCTTTCAGATTGAAACGTGTTCCGGTGATCGCTCGGACGGTGTTCGCGGCCGGAACCGATGAATTCGATGAATTATGTAACGGCCTCGCGACACAAGAGCGAGTTTCCGTCTGGTAACCCCTGGTAACCCGGGGCGTACGGGAGGAGAGCCGGCGAGCTGTAAATCCCCTCAGGTACGCCGAGCGGTTCAGTGGATCACACGGATGATCCGGTGATCTCACCGCACTCCGACGGACTGGGAAAAAAAAACAAAAAAAACCCTGCGCCGCCGCCGAAGGAAACCCCCCCGCGCTAATGCCCTCACGCCGAGGGTGTGATTGTCTCTGTGTTTGGTGAATGCATGAGGGAGCCGCGAGGTTGAAGGTGCCGCGCCGGAGCCGTGATAAACAGATCGCTTTATAGGGCCCTGATTGGTAGAACATCGTGTTTTGCTTCTGACAACGCTCACTCCCAATCAATTTATGCCGCAAATTCCGGCGCCCGCATTCACTCAACCATTGCCTATCGCCGTGTTCCTTCATTTTCCCCGTTCCCTGTCAGCGTGCAGCCTCTCCCCACCCCTTCCCACCCCCCAGCTCCAGCACAGTAAACAGTCATCAGCGGTGCCATTTAAACGCACGGCCCTTGGAATCACAGCCGTAGAAATTCACAAACCACAAAGCCGCGGTACAAGAATTTAAGGTCAACAAACAAGATCCAAACGCGAAAATCATTACCGGACGTACCATTCCATACGCAGTCGTTTGTGGTTTTTACAGCTTGGAAATTGACCTATCATTAGCCTGATTCCATTTTTCACGCATTACCATTTCGCATGCAGCGTGCACTAAAAACGTGCGCTTAGCCGTTCCGTATCAGATATAATCTTCCGCGGTGTTTTTCGGGTAATGCCTCTTTGTTTCACGGCGCGGTGTTAATAAATCACCCGCTGTCATTGCGAAATGCGAGCGCGCGGGGTCCGCAGCGCGAGCGCGAGGACGACCCAAGGCGGAGGAGGAGGCCCCCGATGTCTGCCCCCGCGTCTGCGCCCAGCAGAAGGAAATTAGCCGCACCTGAATGACAAGGCATGGGCCCCGGCCCCCAGAGGGACCGCCATCTACACACAAACTCCCTTTTAATAGACTTACACCTCATTTGGCCTCTAAAGCTTGTTGAAGGGTCCCCGAGGACGGGGGAAGCGGGGGAGAGCGGGGGCGGGGGTGGCGGGGGAGGAGGGCGGGGAGGGGGCGGCCCCCCCCCCCCAGAGGTCAGGCCCGCCGCTCGCTGTAAACCAGCTGCAGTGAAAGGGAGAGCTTGATTAGACGGCCATTCACACCCAGAAGGGGACCGCCGCAGAGGGACAATGCCACATTTGCCCCCTCGCAAAAACAGCGGGGGACATTTTGTCTGGCCTGTCACGGGCAATATTTGTTATGGCGTTGGAGGGGCCGTTTGAAACGTTCAGCCCCGTCTCATGGGGAGGAGGGGTGGGGGGGGGGGGGACGCCGTCCGTCACGTAATGATGACTAACTATCCCCCGATCTGCATTCCTGTGTGTGTGTGTGTGCGTGTGTGTGTGTGTGTGTTTGCGCCTGCCTGCGTGCGTGTGTGTGTTTCGAACGCCCGCGCTGGGAACCCGATCAATGGGCGCGCCGCGGTGGATCCGGCGAAAGGATATTTTTCGCGCTCTGCGTAAGAAAGAAGATCGATATACGCTAGATGACATAATAGGGAGGGGTTGCGGCGCCCCCCCCCGCCTCGCCGCGCGCCAGTTCATTACGGACCTGAACGCCTCCTAATCCTGGATCATACGGCTCTGTAGCCACTCCCGCTCCCCTTTTACGATAACAAACAACACAGTAGTTCCTACATGTCGGGGGCGGAACCGTCGCCTTCCTCCTGGTGACATTTTTTTTTAATATATATATATATTTTTAAATTAATTTGGGCATTTTCTTGTTTTGTTGTTGCTTTCAATTTCCTTCCAGAATTTGAATCTGTTACTCATATTATTATTTAATCGAATGTGATCATTAATTGATGATATTTCATACAATACGCGCAATTCCGCCCGAGCGCTGCCCCACGCTTGAAAGCGGCTTTTTACTCCCTGCCCTTACAGTGTTACACCGTGGGATGTTCCCATCGCCGGCGGACAGGGGGTGGGGGGTGGGGGGGACCCGAGGCGTCAGACCGGAATTACACCTCGTTCCGTGCAGGAGGTCGTTCCTGTAGGTGCGGACATTATATTATTCCAGTCGGCTACATTTTGGACATCAAGGCCTCTCAGTTCCTGATAATTGGCTGAATGAACCCGATAACCACCATATGAACCCCATAAGCACCGGGGAAGGTAATGATGGGCGTAGGCAAGATAAATGAACACCAAGACATGAATGGAGGGGGAAATATATATATATATATATATGCCTATATATTCAAAAGCCACCTGCAGTGGCTCTGCTTGGATTTTCGTGAACAATAGAGCCCTGTCACTGTAATTACAGAATGCATTTCTAGTGAAACACGTCTCTAACCTGGGGATCCACTCTGTTTGCCTGACACGCCAGAGCTACACGCTGAGCTTTTTCTTTTTTCTTTTTCTTCCTCTTTACACGTCATTCACTGACACCCCAAAACATTGATAGTTAATTATTTCTGAGGAGCCTATTTCGCCGTCCCTCTCATCCCCCTGGGTTAATTCTAAAGCGTCCCCCCGCCCCCCGCCGCCCTCCCAGGGGTATAGATAGTTTGCATTT
The DNA here is from genome assembly GCF_960531495.2 of Zeus faber. Taxonomy (NCBI): domain Eukaryota; kingdom Metazoa; phylum Chordata; class Actinopteri; order Zeiformes; family Zeidae; genus Zeus; species Zeus faber. Next base: position 18,310,119 of record NC_137207.1, read on the forward strand.
TAAGTGTGGCGCGGCGCAGACACTCAGCAGCATCTTAACTTCCTAAGTTGAAGTGTGGCTGGGGTTAAGTGGTCCCAATGCTCACGCCACCTATCTCCGCCAAAACATGACAGCTGGGGACTTGAGTGTTGCTATGGAAATCGCAACCCCCCCCCCCCGCACCCCCCAACCCCTCTACTACCCTCCAACAAAGCATGGCAATGCCCCCGGACTGCTCATTTGAGACCTTCCTCCTCTCAGTGTTAAAGCGTGGGTTCGCTATGGACTGTGAATGCACCGACGCTATTCCCTGGATGGAAATGGAAGGTAAAAAAAACATCACATCCTGCGCTGGAGCAAAATAATATCATACTAAGGTATCGGCGGCGTTGAACAAATCAAATACATTGATATTTTTGGACGGATACCTATATATACGGTATAAAGATAGGGTCATTTGATGATATTTTGAGGGATGACTGTTTCATAAGATATTCATGCTTTCATAAGATATTCACACACAAGAACATTGACAAACAGCCATTAGTGATATGGATGTTGATATTAGAGGCATTGAATAGAAGAGTCTCTGAAGTAAAAAAAAAAATAAAATGAAATATATATATATATATATATATATATATATATATCATATTTGACTCTAATGCAGCCTTAAAGACAACATTTAACTATGTCACAGTATTATGATACTATATATATACATATACTACTTTTAAATATATCATAATATATATTATATATTATAAAAACTTTGAAAGAATAACAGAGGTAGATGAAGTTACCTTCCCATTGCAGCTTTCAGAAAACCAACTTCATCTATTTGATGCACTGTAGACTGGACAGGGCACAACGCAGAAAGAAAAGCAACATTTGGTCTTTGGGAAAAAAGCTGTCAGCCTTAAACAGAATTACTTCACAGCATTGTTTTGCAAGATACATTACTCCAGCCTCTTTAAGTGTTCTCACACCAGAGCGGGGGATGCTCTGTTTATATGTATCATTATTCAATACATCCGGCAGACGAGATTCTTATCATCATCATTTGTCATTTATTTTCAGTTTTCAGATGAGTGCAGATGTAGAGCAAAAATAGAAAGAGAATAGAAAAGAATGGAAACGTGTGCATAACCAACGCAGAGTTGTTTCTCCAGAAGGTGCCCGGCGCCAGTGGCGTTTTCTCCCCTTGCAGCAGCAGCCGGCTGCAGCGAGCGCTCGGCGGTGGCAAAGTTATACGTCGCGCTGAGTAATTATCTGCTGTGCATTTTATCACTCCCACTCTTTCCCTGCCGCGATCAATCCCGAGCCCAGGAGCAGAGGAGTCGAGGGGCCGAGGGGCCGAGGAGCCGAGGGGCTGAGTGGCCGAGGAGCCGAGTGGCCGCTGTAAAGGCCCATGCGCTGATGGACACCGCCTGTGAGTGCCATGTGAACGTCGTCCTCAGCAACCGCAGCATCCGCTCTCCGCTCCGCACCGTGTGGGGGACCTGTTTGTGTCACACGGGGTCGAAAGATCCACAGCTTTTTGCTTTTTTCGTTCACTGACCTCGATTTGTCTACTAATTGGAATATTAGCGTTGTGTATTTCAGCTTTCTTCAACCATAAAGAATGGGAATGCACTCGTAGGGCAAGATCAAAATCGCGAGGTTGCACTGAAGTGAGGACTTTGCGGCGATGAGAGCTTCCGCTCTCTTTCGAGATTTGGTCAAAAGGGTCGTTCACCCGCTCACCTGCTCTTTTGCCGGAGTCATGATCCGTTCGCTGTGAACGAATCATTGTAAAAATCGAATTGTAAAAAGTGTTCCCCTGGAAGAATTAAGGTTGGGTGTGGAGGACCAAGGGGCGTGGTCATGCACCGGCTGTGGACGACAGCACAGTTCCCTTTTCTGCGGCCGCCGAGCTGCCTTGAATCTGCCTTGAATCTGCCTAATCAGCACGGCCGCTGATTAGCCCGATTCGAGGCAGCTTGGATAGATGGATAAATAGTTGGGTAACACCGGTATATCTGATGTTTTCTATCTGAACACATATCTTTAAAGAAGCAAAATCCTCACGATGTATAAACGTATAAAATTCACTGGTGAAGGAAGTACTCTGACCTTTCACCGAAGTAAAAGTACAAATGCACCTGACACAAAGTTACTCTTGAAAAGTGAAAGTACCAAATTGACGTTTCTACTTCAATAAAAGTGCATAAGTGCCGCCTCGTAAATGTTTTTAGAGTATTAAAAGTAAAAGTACTTGTCATATGCAGCATCCTGACATAACAGAGCCTATAATACTTCATAAAGTGCGACTGCAGCTTTTTTTCCTTCTGTGCTCGTGTAGGATTTACAAAAATAAAGATAAAAAGCTTTTATGTGTGAGTCAGTTCCAAGAATCTTTGGTGAGAAATCCAACATCAGCGGTTTGGTAGAGCCAGTGTCTAATATGAATTTACTGTATATGAATATGAATCCTGATAAAAAAAAACTAAAGAACTCAAGTAAATCAACTGTGTTAGAAATGTAAAAGAGTCAAAAGTCTTAGTGACATTTGCTTTGAAGTAGTAAGTACAGTAACAAAGTACTTTACTGCTTTCCATCACCGCATAGTGAGTATGTTTGCGACGATGCAGAGTTGGACCAGGCTCATTTCATCCTGAGTAAGAGATTTAAGAAATCACACTAGAAACAATATTATATTGTTCATTGTCCATATTGTTATATTTTTAAATATATTAGAGTTTAAAATCAAATTTAAAATCAACTGGATCCCTTCCCGTCCCTTAAGGTGGAAAGGGAACCAGCCCGATCCCTTTCCGCCCTTAAGAGACGCCTGGTTCCGAGCGCCGCGGCTTGGGTCAGTTTAATCGTCGTGACATCAAACCGTCGGCAAAGCGTCTGAGGCCGCGCGCGGGGGGAAGATTTCTCAGAGTAACGGTCGTTTGCTTAGGCTGCGAGCGAGGTTGCACAAAGGCACTAAATGTTTGACTGCAAACAATTTTCCCTCCAGCTGGTGTCTTTATAGATCATGAAAGTATACTACTTAAATCAATGGGAGACGTCCCAAACACAATGGCGGCCCTGCTGTTCAATGATGACTTTCATATTGGGTATAATCTGCCACGGTCATCCATCACGTTGTGTTGCCACCTCCAATCTGGGGGAGAATAGAAAAGAAAAAAAACATATTAACCGGTGGAAGGGTTGAAAATCGCCCCATAATAAGGAAACCCCCCCCCCATGGAAAGTTGTATGTATAAAGGATGTACTTGTTATCCAAAACGAATGCGAATTAACAAAAAACGCCGTTTTATGGTGATGTCCATAGCATATTAAGGATTAAAGCCAAATGGGACAAAAAAAAAAAAAAGGGGGGGGGGGGGGGGCGGAAATTGCTCCAAATTCCCCGTCAGGCATGTGGCGAGAGAGGCACTTTCGCCGCCAAAGACTCCCGGGCCGAGCTGGAAACGTACGATTGACCCCGCCCGCGCTTTCCAAAATGGAGCGCCATTATGACCTGGGGGAATGTGTTGTCATCCAAATGAGATAAGTTTATTTTCCCGAGGACCCGGCATTTGTTCCGTCAGGCGGCGGCGGCGGCGGCGGCGGGAGGGGAGGGAGGGAGGGAGGGAGAAGGGGCGGGCGGGAGGGGGGGGGGGGGGGTAAAGCCGGGAGGACCAGCGGGGAGTCGCGCTCGGCACATGTGGCGGCGAAGAACGAGGAGCCGCCCGGCGAAACGGGGGCTTGGCTGCCGCCCAAATCCCTGCCTCTACCGTCTGTGCTCGCCCGGCCCCTTTGTTGGAGAAAAGCAGGAGGCCACAATATTGTGGAACAAATTTCCTCTAATCTGAACCGGGCGCTCCGGTGGGAAGTCTGCTCTCCTGTCCCCCCCCCCCAACACACACACACACACACACACACACACACACACACACACAGAACAGCCTGCTTTACCCTTCACCGTGCCAACACAGTGAAAGACGGATGAGACGTCAGCGGGGGAGTGGGTGGGGGTGGGGGTGGGGTTGCGGGGGGGTGGGGTTAAGAGCTGTCAGGAACCCTGTCTGCCGTGGCCCCTCGGACCCACGGAGACCACTCATGTGTGTTCTCAGCGGGCCGGCGCCTGCCCTGGAGGACGGGGTGGACGTGGGGGGGAAAGCTGGCGCCCTCCGCCCCCCCCCCCCATCCTCCCACATCCCCCATCCTTCCTCCTGCGTCCTCCCTCCTACGTCCTACATCCTACAGTGCATCCTCCGTCCTCCCTCTTCCGTCCTCCATCCCCCCTGCTGTATCCTCCCTCCTCCGTCCTCCATCCATCCTCAATCCTCCCTCCTACGATAAATCTTCCATCCTCCCTCATACATCCTACATCCTCCCTGTTTCATTCTCCATCCCCCCTGCTATATCCTCCCTCCTCCGTCCTCCCTCCTCCATCCTCCTTCCTGCAGTATATCTCCCACCCTCCCTCCTACAACCTACATCCTCCCTCCTACATCCTCCATCCTCCCTCCCCCATCCTCCCTCCTGCCGTACATCTTCCATCTTCCCTCCTACAACCTACATCCTCCCTCCTCCATCCTCCACCCTCCCTTCCCCATCCCCCCTCCTGCAGTACATCTTCCATCCTCCCTTCTATATTCTCCCTCCTCCCTCCCGCATCCTCCATCCACCCTCGCTCTTCCATCCTCCATCCTATATTCTCCATCCTTCCCCGTATATCCCCCTGTCCCCCCATCCTCTCTCCCACAAAAGCAATTATGACACTTTTTACTCTGCTCTGCGTTTCTTCTACATTCACTTTACCTTTACTTGAGTCAAAACGCTGAGTGCTGCCTTCACCACACTGTCCCCACCTCTCCAATCCCTCAGTTCTCTCCATCCAGTCTCATTAAGCCCTAATGGCAACCTGTCTCTCTATGGTGACACATACACACGCGCGCGCACACACACACACACACACACACACAAACACACCCACACACACACACACACCCACACACACACCTATTAACTACAGATTGGTTTTCATCTCCGTGACAAATCAACAGAGGAGTATAACATCCACACCATAAGAGCCCCAAAAACAACCGAAACCGTGGACTCAAAGGGCCGGGTGACATCATTATCCCCAAATTGCATTTCCTGCGGGTCTAAGTGATCCCGTCCCCTCAGCTAACGACCGCAGTGCGCAAATTGTTTTATTGCTCAGCCGCATGGTTTCCAGCAATTACGTTGCTTCCACGGAGCTTAAATTGACGTAGACAATGCACCTTTTCCAAAAAACGATATCATTTAGAAACCCTTCAGGA
>NC_137207.1:18320406-18362906 GCF_960531495.2 Zeus faber
GGTGCAACAGACTTTTGCGCCGCTGTCGCCAAGACAACCGTACCGCTTTACGTCTTCCTCCGAGCGCTCCGTGGTAATGATCAACACCACTTTGTCAATAAGAGAGAAGAAAGAAGCATGTTCAATGGAGAGGTCAATTGGAATTGTCACAATTTTAGTTTAACTGTATTTATTTTGGTCGCGCAGTCATAGACATTTATACACAGACGCTGCATCGACTGTTTGGGCTCGTCGCTGTGATACGTTGACGCCATATTGGCCATATTTCTGGATAAAAAGCACCATAACGTTTACACTTCTCCACCCATTTCCATGAGTCCTTTTTATATGCAAGGGTTTATTTCATTTCCACTCATGGGTGCACATCGGTGGACGCACTTCCCGTGAATTTTCCTGGGGATTCCTACCCGGGTTCAGGCCGTTTGCATAGTGATGTGGAGGCTTATAGGGGACCAATGTGAACGCTGATGGTTGTCATTGTTAGATCACGGTTGACCACATGGTCAACAAAGCGGCCCCGGTTTCATCAGAGGTGATGGCGCTCCTCGGGCCTCCTCTTCCTCCTCCTCCTCCTCCTCCTCCTCCTCCTCCTCTAACTCTCACTCCTCTCGCTGTGCCTCTCTCTCTCTCTCCTACGTTGGCATCCATCGTTCCAAAACACGAGCTCTCGCCTGTGGCCCTCCTGTGACAGTCAACCTCTGATCCCTAACTGGACGATTGTGCGGCATGCGTTTGCCCGCGGGCGGAGTCAGCGGGGGTAGTAGGGGGTTTAAGCTCGGCATTTTGAATTGAGTCGGTGCATGAGTTACAGGTTGTGATCATTGTGTCTCACGCACCGGGGTTTGCCGCTGTGTGATTCTAAAAGGAGCGTCTTCTCTACAACTATTATAAATTACATTTCTAACCTTTATTTTGTCCATTACTCCGAATAGATGAACACACGCACACACGCGCACACGCGCGCGCACACACACACACACACACACACACACACACACACACACACACACACACACACACACACACACACACACACACACACACACACACACACACACACACAACCACAAACACCAACCTTCCCCCGAATTTCCCTCCCATTATCCATTATCCTTTATCCATTCCTACTTCCAACAGCGTCCTAATACACCAGCACGCCGGCGGTCACAATTAGAGCGGGCGATCCTCCGCCTGCTAAACCTCAAATTGGCAACATGTTAAAAAAAAACAAAAACAACCTGTCTCCACCCAACGAGGGGCGGAGCGCCCCATCATGACATCCGGGTCTCCGCTTTCTGTCACATATTCCTCCGAGGTTTCGTGTGACTAAACACCGAAAGTTGCTTTGTCCCTCCCTCTCGTCACGTTACACCCCGTGCCCCATCGTTCCTTTCTTTCTTTCTTTCTTTCTTTCTTTCTTTCTTTCTGTCCTCCTTCCTTCCCCCCTTCTTCCTGTTGTCTGGCTGTCTTGTGCTGTCAGCCCCGTAGCCTGGCACCTGCTCTCCTCTTCCTAATTAGCCCCGTTTTAATTCATTATATGATATTCCGGCGACGCCCAAATCTCTCCTCCTCTCCCCCTCCGCCGAAGCCACGGAAAAAAAAAAGGATCAGTTCTTCACTCGATATTGACGTTGGATATTGCCGAGGATTTTCTGTGGGCTGGGACGCACATGCACACGGGCGCACGCGCGGACACACACATACACGCAGACACACAAAAGCAGGACTATAAGACACAATTTTCTTCCAAATTGTACTTCTTCAGTGGTGGAAAGTGTCAACTTACATTTACCTTCTTTATGTATATAAGTACATTTTTCAAGCATTTCATTATTAATATAATTTGTCTCTTCGACGCTGCATTTCAAAGTCAATATCTACACTTTTGACAACATTTCTCATGTCATGTTGCTTTTGGTTTATTTTTTTTTTTTCATCTTTCAAATCATTTTGACTTTTTGACACCTTTGGCACATTAAGAGCAAGTACTGACAGTTTACACGTTTACATTCACTCACTAGAGTCATTTAGTGTCAGGGTTATTTGTACTTTTGCCGAAGTAAAAAGTCAGAGGACTTCTTTCCAGGCCCTTGAGGTGCTATAAGTGCTTGCGTTTTGACCTCAGAAATTGAAGTTCTGGAATACCTTGAAACTAGCCCCTTTTGTGCTGAAGTGCTTGAAAGTCCTTGAAAAAAACCATGATCATTAAAAATCTGTGATATTCCCCCTGCTTTTGTTATTAAAATTTTCTCATAATACAGATTCTTTTTTTTTTCATGACATAGATGATGCTAAGGAACTGTAAATATCATTAAGCATAATTGGAAATAGACACTTATAATAGTAGATTATAATGAGATTAATAATTGATATATAGATATAATAAAAACAATATGAGACTAACATTATATTATATTTTAATTCCTAAAGTAAATAAAATAATAACGTTTTGTGTGAAGTCCTTGAAATTGCCATTGTCGATTGAAAGAAAAAACATTGCTTAAAAAGTACTTGAAAGTCCTTGAAGGTCATTTTGTAATGCCAAAATGACCCCTGACATCCACCGGTGTAGCTCTGGTCCCAGCTCTTCGTCAGCGCTCTTCGTTCCCTTCGCTGGCATTATTTTTGTTGTCGCTCCGTGAAAGAAAATATCCCCGGACGGCACAAGCAGCCCTGCAGCTGCCGCCCGGGCCTCCTGTTACATCACGTCGGGATCCATAGTGAGCCAAAGAAAAGCCCCCATCAAATATTTACCGTCCGATCAGGGGCCGCACAATGGAGAAAGATCAAACCTCCGCCTGCCTGGGTCAACCACAGGCTCATCGAGTTGCCGGGCCGAGGAGACGCGGCTCCCATTCGGAGATACGACGGCAATATGGCTCTAATATCACCCTCAAGTCAAGGTTCCCAACACCCGACCCCCACGGAGGCTATTGAAGTATTGTTTTGAGAGTGGAAAGGTGGAGTTCATTTTTTTTTTTCATTTTCGATAAACCCACTGCCTTGTTCCTCGTTCCTGTTAGATTCTTTCCCGCTTTAGGGGATATTTGAGGTTGTTTCTTTCTTGTCACATGGTGATTTCAGTCAAACCCCGACTTCAGCCTCGTCATGTGACTTGATGAAATAAATCTGTCGTAAGAATTCAGTGGGGAAATAATGTCAAGTGCTGTATGATGTGATGTGATGTGCTCCATTTGTGTCAAATACATATATATAATAGTATAGCCTATAAAAATATAATTCATATTGAAAGAAAATCTGAAAAATCATGTTTTCTGTAACATTTTCTGGAACATCAAAAAACACATTTTGTATTAATTAATATTGTTATATTTTCCTCATATTTTTTTATTTTTCTTATCTTCTCTTTTGACTCATTTTAAGCTGGGATCAGTAAGTATTTTCCATTTTTGTCTATTTTCTATATTATTCCTGAATTCTACCACGGGGATTGATGAAGTGTTCTTATTTCGTTTTTATGAAAGCTTATTTCAGTGGGATGTATCCCAAAAACTGCAAGTTTACTCCTAATCATTTTAAAATTAAAATCACAACAATATAGTTGCGGTTGGGATGAGTGACTCAGTGACTCCTTTACCCAAACACGATATTTAAAAGCCAAGTAGAGCGCAACCTCACTACAAGAACTGCATTGACTGATCCCTCACTACTCGTAATAGAGTTATAATGAGATTTCAGTTCTTAAAATTTGGCAAATACCCTCCTTCACATGCTGATTTGGAATTAATACTCTGCACTACAAACAAGCAAATCATTTTTCAGAGTGTCTCTGTTGGAATTCAAACTTCCCTTCTTTGGACCCATTTAACATTACTTATACGTTCCCCTTAATAATTTGACTTTATAATCTTTAATGAATGTTTCGTTCTCTGTCACGTAATCTCCTAATCCCACGGAGTGCCAGTGAAGTTGATCGGTTTTTCCGTTGATAAACCAGATCCGTGACACAAAAGCAATTTCCGACGCAAATGACACTTCTGAGCAACCTGCTCACACTCTTGAAACCTGGATCGACGGCTGTATCGACCAGGAGAGAGAGTGTGTGTGTGTGTGTGTGTGTCTGTGTGTGTGTGTGTGTGTGTGTGTGTGTGTCTGTGTGTGTGTCTGTGTGTGTGTGTGTGTGTGTGTGTGTGTGTCTGTGTGTGAGTGTGAGTGTGTGTGTCTGTGTGTGAGTGTGAGTGTGTGTGAGTGTGTGTGTGTGTGTGTCTGTGTGTGTGTGTGTGTGTGCGTGCGCGTGTGAGTGAGTGAGTGAGTGTGTGCGATATGTGAGTTTACCTTTATGTAATACTATTGCAGCAGATCGGGAATAGTGGTGCTATAATAATAATAATAATAATAATAATAATAATAATAATAATAATAATAATAATAATCATTATTATTATATTTATTATTATATATTATTATTATATTCTTATTATCCTAACAGGTCATATAAATAAATATCTTTGACTATCTATGGACAGTTGTGATACCTGACCTTGATAAAGTATTAATATTAGTATTATAAACATACATACAGTATAATGCCTTGTGACTGTTGTTATGAGAGATCATCAAAAATTGGAAATACCCGCCAAAAAATAAATAAAAAATATGAAAAAATGGTGATATCCAGTCAACTTAACTCAACTCGCAAGTGTCGCTCCACAACGTACACCCCTGATCCCACCGCTGCTGCAGGGATTTTCCCTGAACGTGCAGTAGCACGGGAGACACAGGTGGCACATGTCCGCCCTCAGAAACAACTCCAATGTGACTCGTGAGGGAAAATAATATATATTTTTAAATAATAATATAAATATAATGTTATACTCTTTACGAAACAGGATTTTGCATGCACCCCTCCCACCTCGCCGCCCCCCCACCCCCACCTCGCTCAGACTTTGATTTCATTTTTGACTTCAGAAGAACCTGTTTACGGGGGAAGGAAGTGACAAGAAGTCAAGCTGACAGGCCTGGAGTGAGACAGTTAAACGCCCCTCGCCGCTCGGGATAATTAATAAATAAAGTACCAGGGGAGTCCTGTCATGGCTTCCTGTATGACAGGGCCTGTCTCCAGTGCGCTAAAGCATTAAATGACCAATTCCTGTCAGGCTAACTTCCTACTGCACTCCCTTGGTACCCCCCCCCCCCCCCCCCCCCTCACCCTCTTTCACTCTCTCACCCCAACGCCAACACCCCGGCACACACACACACACACACACACACACACACACATGCTTCTTCTCGCTCTCTCTCTCTCTCTCTCTCTCTCTCTCTCTATCTCTCTCCCTCCCCTCCCCTCTGTCTCTCGCCCCCTTTCCCGAGGAGAGCTACTTTGCTCTCTTTGCTCCGAGTTTTTCAGCGACTGATGGCTCTAGTTCATTTCTGCTGAATTAATTGGTCCCTGAATGAATTCTGTTGACAGGGCAATTCATCATGTGTTTGGCCTGACAGTGACTGGGGTGTTGGGGAGTGCGGTGGGGGCGGGTAGGAGGGGGCGGGGTGGCGGGGCGGTGGTGGTGGTGGTGGTGGTGGGGGGGTGGGGGGTGTAGGACTCGTCCGGGTTAGGGGGGAGGGAAGGACGGGCTTGGATGATTCCGGCCGCCGCCGCCGCCGCATTACCCACACTTCCATCCTCCACCTTCTCCCCTTCTGTTTTCTTGCCGAGAGGCCGGGAACCGGGATCAAATTCGGGGTTGGGGGTGGGCTGGGGGGGGGGGGGGGTGGGGGGTTTCCTTCTCTCTGAATATTTCAGGGTTCCCTGGGTTGCAAACAAACAAGTCCGGCTGACAGATCCAGCTGATTAGGGAGCTCTTCTGTCTGCTTTGGAGGATAAACCGCCCCCCCCCCCCCCCCCCACGCCCCCCGCCCCGCCCCCTACAACCCCTCCTCGCATTATGGGCCAGTCACGTAGCCCCCCGCCCCCCGCCCCCTCTCAGCTTCTCCAGACTGTTAAACCAGCAGTCCTGTTATGGGCCGCTGACACATCCACTAAGTGAGGAGCGTTGCATCATGTATCACACAATAGCCATTAGGGTAATTATTTGCCGGTGAAGGGTAAATGAGGTTTGGCTCCAGGGCGCCAGGCTGGCACGGGTGCCAACCCTGCTTTTGGCGCTTGGTCGGAGGTGCGGCGCTCGCCTACGATAATGGACGTGATTGCTGGTCATTCTCCTCGTTTCGAAAATTTGCCGCCGTTCCGGGACGTCGAGACCACCCGCCCCAACCCCCCACCCCCACCCCTCTTCTTATCCCCTCCCTTTTCTGCCTTTTCTCACACTCTGCGAGTCAAGCAGAGCACTTATTACGTCCAATCAATCAATGTTCACTCATTAGGAACCTCCCCCGAAGTGTCTTCTGGATGGCCTCACACCGCAAGAGTCAAAAATTACCTCATAATTGCTGCTCAGGCATCATAACAAGCTAGGCTGCCCCACTGACACGGCCGTGCAAACAGGTCCGACGCAGCAATTGATGGATACTGGAGAATCATATTATATATTGGAAAATCCAATTAGATACAGCACATAAAGCAGCAGATCTATCTCCCGTTTCATAATGTCAAAACCGCTATTCGGATATAAAGATGTGAATTGCATTTTCATTTCATTTTCCAAACCCCCTGCTTTTTGACACGTCTTTGCAAATAATAACATCCTGAGGATTTATAGTAGATTTGACACACCAATAACCCAACAAAATCGTAATAATGTCGGGTTCGCAGAGCAGGCTTGCATAGGAAACCATGTGTGTTCTGATCGCTTTATCTTCCTGATCGCTTTCTCTGGTCTTTATGTGACGCTTTGTCTCCTCAGACTCCTCCGTTCCTGCACGCTTGCGCTCTCCCTGCTGTGGATGTGGAGAAATTTGAGATAAAGTACGTTTTTTAAAGGATGGGCCACTATACTGCAAGTGCCAACCTCTTACTGTTGACAACTGCTTCCTTTAACCTTGAGCTGTCTAAATTGTGGATTTTCTGCCTTTACATCGCATTACATTACCTTGCATTACATTACATTACATTACAGTGCATTGCATTACATTACATTACATGGAATTACATTACATTATATTGCATTACATTAAATGACATTACATTGCATTGCATTGCATTACATTAAATTACATTACATTACATTATATTACATTACATTAAATTGCATTGCATCACATTACATTACAATACATTACATTAGGTCAGTGATACTTTTATAAGTGACTCACAATAAGTACATTTTGTCACAGTAACAAACCAGCTGTATATCACCATCATAGCAAAACCGTCTCGAGGAATAAGCAGCATGAGTAGAGTTATAGATTTATTTTTTAAATGATAATACGTGACCTCTATAATAACCTTAGGGAAGCGATCTCAAGAAACGCACCAAGTCCCGCTGTCATGTTTTTGCTCCAGCCCCTGCACTGATCCCGCACCAGTCGGACTCTCCGGATTGGTACTCATGCACGTCCAACGTGGCTGACGCAAAATCCCGGGTCGGAATTCTTGCTTTTCTGAGCCCGGATTTTTCCACCAGTGTTCTGTCTCGTAAACTGCTCCTGTACCTTTGTCCGGCACCGGAACCGGAACAAATTCAAACGGTGGCGACGGCTTTTAGAGAGTTTGGGAACAAATGTATTATTTGAGTTCAAAACAAATGCTTTGTACTGCCTCTGCGTCTTCAATTCAAGCTTCCAAATCAGCAGGTCAGACTGATTTGACATCTGTGAGGCTGTTCCATGGGTGAGAGCACTGACAGGTGCTTCTTGTGATGAGAGCCAATCACAGTGGCACATACCGTCGTGTATGTGTGTGTATGTATATATATATATATATATATATATATATATATCTCCCGTTTATTTCTACTCTTTTTCTTTTTTCCTTTCATACGGATGTCGTCTGCAAACCGGCGCCGAGACTGAGAATGAATGACAGACGCGTCCAGGTTTACACTTCATTTGCTGCTGCGAGGCAAAGCAGATCTGCCAATTTAGACAGGAGTTTGACAAAAAAAGAAAAGTTCCCATCTAAATAAAATAATTTTACTACTGGGAATTCTGTGCTGGGGAAAGTGTCCCCCCCCCACCGCCTCCCTTAACAAGGCCTGTGAATGACAAACACACATGACAGTCGGGATCTGACAGGAGATCAGCTCGAGATGCTTCACGGGGGAGCCATGAAATAAACAACAGGCAGGGAAAGTAAATTACAGGACGCGGAAGGGCCCCGGCCGATCAGAGTGGAGCAGTGGACCTGTGATGTTACACCGGGAGAAGGTTGGACTTCTGGAGAATCCCGGGGGTAGTTTTTGACGGCTGACACAAAGGGAGGGCGGGGTTGATTTCTTGTTGAATGACTGCTGCGTGTGACAAAGGAAGAATCTTGCGTCTTGATAGAAATGGAGGACGATTCCTCGTACTTTTTGTGACCCAACCCCACTCCGAGAAAACTGTTAAGCACCGCCGTGCACCACCACGTACGGTGGCCCGGCAGGGCTGTAGTATGTGTATACAGAGTGCTGTTATGGCCATTTCGGCGGCCCAGAAGTCAAGATTATAATCCATCCATTGTGTCCACTTCCTTCAGTGATATCAGGACTGTCTGACAACCTGACGAATACAATAAACGTGTCTCTGTGTGGACACCATCATGCACGGCGACCGAAACCCTCTGCAAATCTCAAAAAAGCAGCCAATCAGGACGGTGTCCACTGGTTGTAAATCAATAACGATAGAACTAAGTCGTACAGGGCGGCAGGGTTGCAGGGGATTATAGTAGAAAGGGCGGTGAAAATAAGCTCTAAGAGGGATTTCATGCATAAATCTTTCACTGCAACTTAGCACAAATTGAATTCTGAACGGCGCACGGCGAGAGAGGAGAAAAAAAAATTTAATTCAGCTTTTACAAAAGCATGGAGAGGTTAAACACTCGATGTGCTGCTCAGTGATCCACATCATGGAGAAAACATTCAGAGGCATTCTCTCAGCGCGCACCATGTGATCTTCATACCTGAAAAGTAAATACCTTTATCTCAGAACGGTCCAAAGTGAGCGCCGGAATTCGTTACGGCGTGGTGTTTATTTTCAACCCGTCTTTGTCTCAACGTGGGCAACTGCTAAAGACGAGGTAAGTGGTCATCTCGGACCTGGTTTGCATTCCTTACGACGGCATTTGACGAGTATTATAGGGGCTGAATCAGGCTTTTGATACACCCTGACGTGTGGAAATAACAGAAGTAAAGTTAAAAAACAGGATGATGGAAGGATAACGACAGGTTTAGGCCAATGATGTTTTCTTTCGTAAAGGACCTTTTCTGTGTTCTCTCTTAAAAGTGATAATCCGTAAGTTTATTTTGTAAAAAAAAAATTGTATTTAAGTATAACGAAGATTATTTAGCAAAAAAATAATATTTAAGTATAAAGAAGATTATTTAGAAAAAAAAAAGTTATTTAAGTTTAACGGCGACTATTTAACAAAAAAAACAATATTTTAGTATAAAGCAGATTATTTAGCAAAAAAAATGTTTTATTTAAGTATAACGAAGATTATTTTGCAAAAAGAATTGTATTCAAGTATAATGAAGAATATTTCGCAAAAAAATAAGTATTTATAGTATTTAAGTATAACGAAGTACTTGCTTTATGCATGTGCTCCTCTATGTGTGGTTTCCATTGTTGGTGGCCAAATCAGATAATCGCCGATATGGACGAACATTGGATGAACAACTTAAAAATTTTACACTTAAACCTTTGACCTTTAAACATTTATCCCGCTCTGATTAAACATTTTCTTCATTATATTTTCATATTTTCACCACGAAAATGGTTTGTATCGTCTGTTCAAAAATGAGAAAACAACGATGCAGCCGCTTTACGTAAAAGATTTCAGACACTTTTATTTTTGTACAAGTGAGACCAGTGTAATGGAAGTGATAATACAAGAATGAACAAGAATGACAATTTTTTTTTTAACTGTATTTACAGAGGAGTGTCTTTACATCACACGCACAAAAAAAAAATTCTACAAATGAACAATTTGTAAATAACATAACATTAAATAAGATCCACCTACCTTTAGGTTTACAGCTGAATATGCATATGATGACCATCTCTGTACTGCATAGAATTGATACATATAATTTTCATCGTGGAAGGAAAAAAAAAAAGAGTGTTTTCCTAATAATACTGCGGACTGCAAATAAAATAAACAATAAAACAATAACTAAGTCTTTGGCAAATCCAATAAAATACATTCAGTTGCAATGATGGTGCGAAAAACAAATTGTGATGGTCAAAGAAAATTTCGGAAACATACAACACCTTGGCCCAAAACAAGCAAAGAAGCTGAAAGTGGTGGGTAAAACAGGTTTAAGGCATTAACTGAAATCATTGCCCTGCTTTTAGCTCAACGCTTTGCTTTGCTGCCGATCAAGTTAGAATGAGAATCATCATCATTATTATCATCATTAATATTATTATTATTATTATTATTATTATTATTATTATTATTATCATCGTCAGAACTTAACTGAAAATTTTCGAATTTGTTTTGGACGAGCGCTAACAGTGAGTTCTTACGTTAAATGCCAAAGACTTAATCAACTGATAAAACACAAGGGTCATAAGGTCGTAGGTAATGTGACAATAGTGCACGTAAAAAAAACCCCAAAACAAAACGCAGTGACGTAGCCAAACTGCTGTGTGTGTGGGTGTCGAAACAGAGCGAAAGACCTTTTCTAAAGCACTTCAGTGACTGGAGATCATTTAGGACTCGTGGTCACGCGCGTTTTGTGATGAGCTGTAAAGCAAAAATATGCATCGCCGCAATATTCGTCGTTACGTGTTGCAACCTCCAAAATAGTGCAAAATTAACATTAAAAAGAAAAAAAAGATTCACCCGCCTGATCATCTGTATTATACCGACAAGAAAAATTATAACAAATTGTGAAAACGCTAGTCAAGCAGTCTGTAGTTAGGTAAGACATCACGAGTCATTACAAATTATCAAAAAACAAAACAAACAAAAAATAAAAATAAAAAATAAAAAAATTATTTGCAGAATATATTCACTAGATCCTTGGAATTCCCGCAAATAAGACGGCCGCGATAGTATAGTTTCACGGCTCCGTCTATGTTTTTCCTTAATTTTTAATTTTATTTCATTTTATTTTATTTCATTTTTTTTTACATCTTGATTGTGTATCACAGAGAAAATATGCTAAAATCTTCTCGCGGCGTTCTTGAAGAGGCAACGCATTTATTTCATGCTGAACGTTTGATCAGTTACTCGTAACTGCACGTTAAAAATGGATTTTGAAAAAAATGAATTTGGAAAAAAAAATAAAAATAAAAAGGTGCCACCGCCCGTGACGTTCCTGAAAAAGTCCTCTGCGTGGATCTGTGGACGGAGGGGAAAAAAATAAAAATAAATAAAAACAAAATCAAAAATGGCCGGCGGCCGCCTCGTTGGGGTCCGTCGAGGGCAAAACGGGATGTGATCCGTGGGAAAAAAAAAATTAAACTCCTGGTCATTTCCATCCTTTGTTTCCTTTCTTTTTCGCCCTCCCTTTGTGCTCGATTACGTCAACGTGGGCCGTCGACGTCTCGACTTTCGAAAACGTCCAAAATAAGCAAAAGAGAGAAATAGTTTTTTTTTTTTTCGTTTTTTTTTTTTTGTGTGTGAGTCCCGAAAAGTGTACAGAAAGGTTCCTCCTGGTGTGTGTTGGGAACGTGTGTTTTTTATTTTTATTTTTATTTATTTATTTATTTTTTTAATGCGCGCTCTCCCGGCGTCCGGCGGGGACCGCGGACCCAGTTCACACCGGGGCAATATGGAGGCTGAGGCCATGGTCCTGAAGGTTGATTTGGTTTCCATGGTAACTAGTGACGGTCATAGGCAGTGGCAGCAGTTGGAGGGGCGGAGCCTCTCGATGCGGCACTATAATAATAAGGGGAACCTGAAAGTTAACAGAAGAACGAACCATTTCAAACATCCACCCAATACAATGTAAACAATAACATACATTTAATGTTGAAAAGCCAACGCAATTATTATTATTATTATTATTTTTATCATTATTGCTATTTGCATTTGGATTCGTCTTGACGTTTAACTCAAAACGGCTTTTATTTCCCGCATTGGCTGGTCCTGCGTGGCTCCTACTCACTTAGTAGCGCTGGGTTGCTGAACCGCCAGGCTTCGTTGTAGGTTGCGTACTGTGGATGACTGTAGGGGTTCCCCGAAAACTCACTCCCTGAAAAACAAAACAGCAAATCAATTAGCATTTCAATGCGCCCGACCATCACCTTCTCCCGTGCAACTCATTTCTCATCATTCAGAAAGGATGCAATTTGAGGGGGGGGGGGGGGGGTGATAGTCATCTATGTGCGGCCAGTGAAGCAAGTAATTTATTTCTTTTTCATTTCACTTAAGTTATGCAACAGTGAACAATGCGGGAAGCGACAGTCGAGGCAGCTTTCCCTGTCCCATTTGTGGATATCTAGCCATTCTTCATCCGCCGGTCTATTCCATAATACCTTCTGGTAATAAACAGCTTCATCCACACATTTTCGCGGCAATAAATCTCGCAACCCCTCCTGGAAGTATTTTAGCGTCTTTTATTCCAGCCCCTGCACTCCCGGCTCCGGCCTTTTTCTTTTTTTTTTTTACCCGCGGCAGAGCTGGATCGGGCGGGAAGCGACTTAAGCCGTGACAGTCGTGCGCATTGCCACGGGCTCAACATGTTTTCCTGTTTGTTTGTTGTTGTTTTTTCTTTATGACACAATAAAGGCCGGATTTAAAAGGGAAGTTGCCGGGACGCGGGCTTTGCGTTAACGGTGCCGTCGGTAAATCTCCGCGGTTTGGGGACTGGATCGGCTGGGTTGTGACGTCTCAAGCGACGAGCTGCGGGGTTTAGGCTGTTTGCCTTTTGGGCCACGAGCGACTAGAGAGGAAAATAAAAAGGCGCGCCACGGGGCCGTGCCGTGCACTTCCCTCTCCGGCGATTCGGCCGTTTCCACCCAAAAGCGACACGATGGACGAAACGGAACCGTGAGTGGTTTTGAGCGTGGGGAGCACTTTTCCAGTTTGTCCTACAAGTCTCCTATATGTTTCCATTGTTGCACCAATGGACTTAAGTGAGAACCCCGCTCTGGAGAAGCGGCCGACGCCCTTTGATGCGCGGTGTGATTAGGTCGTGAGTCGCTGGGTTAATCGCCTCAAAGCGAGGCGCTGCCCGCCGGTGCCACTGTGCCGCCGCCGCTGGCCGGCTCCACGAGCAAGCGCTTGGCGTGCGGCGGGAGATAAAAAAATAAATATAAATTGCATCCATCACCGCGTCTCACCGCAGTGAAACACGGGCCTGACCTCCTCGGAGAGATAGCGATTTGAATATTTACTGGGCTCCCGCGCCTCTGCTTTTTGACCCTTAACTGTTTGCCGTGAACCCGAACTGCAGGTTAAGTAGTGAGGGAAAAGGGATATGCTCTGGAGCGCGGCGGCAGGGGAGGGCTTAGGCGACCGAGGAGGCTGTTTATCGATGGCCGGTGGAGAGCGGCTGCGGGTGGAGATAATGAGCCAATCGGGGGGAGGGGGAAGAGAGCGGCTGTACTCCACCTCGCTTGGGATCGGCGATACAGCCAGACTAACCCGATCATCCACGTAGGCAACATGGGCACTGGGGAGGCAGCGGTACAGTGGGCTCACGGTCCGGTACAGTATGTATCACGGTTTGGGGGCCACGGTAACGGTACGGTTTTCGGCACCTTTATATTGAAGATTTTTTTTTTATTCAAGTTAAAAGGTGTAAAAAATGTTTTTATAGTAGTCTGCCATAAATAACACGGTTCAATAACATACCGCATCCCTAGTGGACATCCGGACGCCTCTAAACCCATAGAGCAGTATTCATTGCCGCTGTGTATAGGGTTAGGGTTGGGGTTACTCCTTGTACTTCTCAAAAAACTACATTTGTTAGTGACCAACCCCTCGATGCTTACCAGGAACCATTCCAGCGAGTGTGGAGGTCGGGTAGCTGCCCTGGCCTGTCGGGGGAACGTGAGGGGGATACCCTGGTAAGGTTGTGTTGGCCATATCCCGACCTGCGGAGATAAAACAAACAAAAAAAAACAACAAACAAACAAAAACAAACGAGGAATTATTGACACCGAAATCAAAGTTAAAAAGGAAATAGAAGTAGAAATGCTCCGCCACCCATCACACCGCATTTGGCGCCCGTCCGTAAACATCGCAGCTTATCGAGACCGCGTCGGTGGCGCGGGTAATATTTCCCGGGCCTAGCCTTCTTTCCGCGCCGCCCTTTTTTCCGATCTGCTGTCCTGTCGGGGAATCAATCGCGTCTCATTAACGCGGCGGGTCGGGACGAGTAAAAAACAACATCCTTGCGCCCCTCCGGAACGTAAACCGAGGGCGGGAGCGCGCGACCCCCGGGTGCGGGCGGAAAAATGAAAAGCCCTCCCAGTTTGCGCCGAAGAGCTCACCTCATTACACCATTCCATCTCATCTAAATATAGAACCCATTCCGCACCCCATAAAACCTTTCGTCTCCCCCTTCTGTTCTTTCTATCGCTCTCTCTCTCTCTCTCTCTCTCTCTCTCTCTCTCTCTAATAGCCCGGGAAGAGCGCGGCTGTAACGACCACGCGCTCGGGCCCCTCCGCGCACGGAGCGTCGCTCAGCCCGGGTTCAGATGCTCCACATTCAGCTCTTTAATTGGCGCTGACGGTTCAGTGTTCTCCCTGGGCGTTTGGGGGACGTTTGGGGCTGTAGCCCGGGTCTGGCCCGAGCGCGGCACGGAAGAGGGCCCCGGCTTCATTGTCAGCCGTCCCCTCATTCGGGCTCTAATGAGGAGAACCTCATGGCCGCCGCACGGCGCCGGGGCCGCGGGGCCCGCGGCCCTTAAAACAGAGGGTATCGGATAAATTCACGGGCGTGAATCGGTTCCTACTGGCGGAACAACACGTTTTGAGGATTTTACGTCCTGCTCTCGGTTTGTGCCGCGGGGTTAGCGGGTTATTGGCAGGTGGTACCGATGACTAGCATGCCGTGTTTTCATGTCCCTGCAACAGCCAGTACCAATGGGCGTATGAAGGTAAAAAAAAAAACACAAAAAAAAACCTCCATGCTTCCAGAGGAACAAAATAAATACCTCTAGACAGTGTACTCGACACACCAATTCGAGACTTTTCTTGAGGAAAAAGCGAGGAAAAAAACAAATTAAGGCAGTTTCTTAATAATTCTGCCCCGATAAAAGGGTAACCTATCCGACCGTTGACTGGCTATTTGCTGTACGTCTGCATTAAACATTTCATCATTTATTCTGCGTGGGGGTTTTCGTTTGTCTCTCGTTGTGAATCTTAGATTTCTGTCAATTTGAGCGCGGAATCTTCCAGCTATTCACTCTAAAACACATTTTTGCTCATCTTCATCAACAGCGGCCAATATGAATTTGTTTAAATGGAGGGATTTTTGTTCCCCTTGGATGCGGAAGTACCTGCTAGTAAAGGCTGGCGAGCGTACTGGCTGTTGCGGGGGCCTTGGGGACCGGGGTATGAATGGGTTGGTGCCTCCAGTGAAAAGGCAGGGTGGCAGGGCTGGAGGTCCGCAAGGCCCAGGCAGGACAGGGAGGAGGAGGTGGTGGAGGAGGAGGAGGAAGAGGAGGAGGAGGAGGAGGAGGCAGAGAAGGAGGAGATTGGGGTGAAAGGAGCCATGGAGGCCTCGTACGGCTCCTTTGTAATGCGTGATGAGGATGGAAGGATGAAGGCTTCTGCCAGAGTGGAGGAGAGATACATACAGACACAGCGTGAGAGGCAGCAACACAAACAAGCACGTCCAGTTCTGCTGGCCTAGGCAGTGTTATGCACATACACATTTAGATGTTGAAAACAGCAGGGCAAAACGCCAATCATCTGCATCCGTTCCCAAAATACGACGACACATACCATGGTGTGAATTACCGCTCGTGTCGTACCCCCTGCAACTGCCCCCTATTATCTGACAATCCGAGCGGTGAACAGTGTTTTATGTGGGAGTGATCCAGCGCCTTTTGGTCAAAGTGCTCAGACTGAAGACTCTGTGAGTTGAAGTCACACCGGACGCTGTGTTTATAACGACAGCAAATTAAAATGAGGCCTAAACGTTGAAAAGGTCGAGCCGAATCGGCGACGATGAACTCCGACGCGTGCTTTTCTCTCCGGCCCCGCAGCCAGCCCCTCACTTCGTCGGGCCCTTCCCCGTACGACGGCGGCAGCTAATTATCACCCTCATCGGAAAACCCATAATAAAATTGATCCCCACGTTTGAAAGTGAGTTACCGATGACACTAATAATAACACCAAACTTCGACATCAATAGGATTTCCGGCTCGTTCTCCATAGATCTTGCAAAGTGCTCTCTGATTTGCGGGTTCCCACGGCCAGGTCCTCAGAAGTATTAATCATGAAGATACCGGAGAGAAAATACGTAAAGCATCTTGATACGTAAGAGCTTTTTTATTACTGCTCAATAGGTTCATAATTGGCCCGGCGGCGAGGCCGACCGGGCCCTGTTTTTCTCCCCTTGTTTGTTTTTTTCGATGTCGCAAACTGCAGTTGGCCGGGATTGCCAGCCGCTGCCAAACTCTTGTTTATGTTCGCCCTATAAAGCCTCTTTCAGCGAGGCGGCAGATGAGAAAAACTCTCTGTACAGCGATGATAGCCTCATTAGCTGGTTCCTCGCCATTGTTGTTTTACAACAGAGATGCGGGTCTCATTAAAAAAACTTCTTTATATTGTGTGCCGCCAGTGACAGTCCTCTTAGATTGAACGCCAGCAAATCGAGCTATTTATTTTTTTTCTGCCCTCTTTTCCCTCCCTGCGCAAATCAATTCAAAGATTTCTTTGGCTTTCGCCGTGACGAAAGCCTGTTGATTTCTGTCTTAATTTGATAAGTGGCTCGCAACCGGCTCTATTGAGCCGCAGGTACGCCGTTGTCCGATTTTGGGTCCCGTCGAAATATTGAATTCTATCGGCAATATTTAGCCGGATAATTCACCTTGAGAGAGCCTGACGCCGGGAAAGGGTTTTGGCGAGAAACGACCACGGAATGAGAACAAAGTCCAAGAACCGAGGGACGCCCCGCCGCTGCTTTCTTCTTAGATTTTCACAAACATCATTGAAGGACACGGATCCAGCGGGCTCAACCCGTAGCCGCGCCACCGGAAGCACGCTCCCGTGATCTGTGGTCCGGGCATTTAAATTCGCCGGGTTTCTTAAAACATCAACCGGAGAGAAATCCGGGTGACCTTCTTTTTATTTGGCACAGAAACGAAGTCATTTGTGCATGACTCTTTTACTTGCAAGAGTATTAAATTTACCATGACAGGGACACCTTCATGTTTGCTACAACAACAACCGAAAATTCTTTGACCTCCAATTTCTAGGCTATATGCGACGTGGGGCAATTTATCACCGGCCCAAAATCTCTGCACGTCTAATTAATTACGACTAAGTAAAGAATGTTTGGAGAGCCAAATTGCTTTAATTCCCAAAACAACGACTGAAAGTCATTCATTATCAAATGTGTGCTCAAAGGTTAGTTTGCTTTTGTGAAGACGAAATAAGCATTAATTTCGGAGCCCGAGCCCAAAGTTCCCCTCGTGGGACGGGAGGCGAGTGGTTTTGTCATTAGGCCACACATCACTGACGGCAGGTTCGCCGCCTGAGCCCTGTGCGCCGCTCACCAGACAGCGCCGGCGTCCGGGGCTCATCGCGGATGGTTCGCACCGGGAATAGTCTCTTCGCCGCCTTAATTGAATGTTAAAAATTTCGGTTCGGATTGCGGCTCCTGCCTGACCACCGTTTTTTTGTTTTTTTTTTGTTTTGTTTTTCGTTCCCTCTGATAAATGTTTGGGGAAAAGAGAAAAGAAAAGGCAACAACCTTCTCGAGAAGGTTGTGACGAAGGTTCGTCGCGTGGAAGGTTCTGAAGGAGGTTATTGAGAAGGGTCTTAAGAGGGTTCTTAAAAAGGTTCTCAAGGAGGTTGTTGAGAGGCTTCTGAATGAGGTGTTTAATTAAGAGGGTCCTTAAGAACCTTCTCATTGACATGGAGAAGCAAACCCCTCTGGGGATCCCAGGAAAGGCCCAGCGGGGAAAACGTTTGAAGAGAACCAGTCCGTAATCATTCCACAGAGCGGGGTGTAAAACTCCGGCTGAAGGCTCTGGAGAACTGACCCCGGTGTTCAGAGTCTGAGGCGCTCTTGAGGAAACGCAGAGTGGGAGCGGGAACTAATTTCAGGAACTACAGAGACCCAGAAAAAAAAATCAAAAATCAAATAGTGGACAATTTGGCCGTATCGCTGCCATCTCTCCATTTCTTTTTCAAAATAGAGACACACACGCACGCACGCACACACACACACCCACACACACACACAAAATAACTTCTCAGCTCCTCCTTCGGCTATTCATAAATTCACCCCCAAGACTCGCACAGTATGAATTTCAAGCAGTTTCGCCGAACAAGAATAAGAAGCACCCCGAATGAAATCCATCTCTCGGAGGGAATTCATCAAAGAAATGACTTCCCATATCAACAATAGAAATTACCTCACAATATGCAATTGTCCCATGCACATATTCACGGAGCCCTTTGGTGTTTTTATGGGGTAATAGGGACTATTTAGTAGGTAATACTGCATTAATGTGGAGGAGAGGGAGGGAGAGAGAGAGAGAGAGAGAGAAAAAAAAAAACTATTTTAATGGAAGTGGCTTCTTGCCTCTGAATTTCGATGATGTGCACAATGCCTTTAAATCCCTTTCTTATTTGAGCCTGCTTCGCGGGTACTTTTGAGCCCTAATAGGATAAGCAGAGGACACAAAAGATTCCTATCTCTCAAGCCTTTCACTTCACCCAGAATCCAGATCTCTGGCAATGAGCACTTCATGAATCATTCATTTTTAATAGATTATGCAAATTCCGGGACATAAAATAAACAAGATCAATAACTGTAGGCATTTTAATTGGTGTTATAAAGCATTTTAAGGTTGAACATAATCTGACGCCAACCCCCCCCACCACCCGCCTCCACAGACACACACACACACACACACACACACACACACACACACACACACACACACACACACCTCCCCCTCCCCTCTTGTCTCCGTAAATGCACAATTAATTTGAAATTGGATCTCAGCCTAAATGCTGTAGATAATTTTCTACTTTTTTTTTTTTTTTTTTTTCTTCTCCTTTTTGCACAGGCTTAAAATTCCTGTGCAAGGCTTATCGCCGGCAAGCAAACTGTAATGCTCAGCCATTAGAGGGACCACACACACCTGAATATCACCTTTTAGCCACTGAGGGGGAGCTAAGCAGAGGAAACACAAAATACTAATTACCAAACACAAGTCAAAGCTCCGTTTGTTCTCTTCACCTTTGCCTCTGTGAGATTGTGTTACTCTGTTTCAAGCGATATGCCCCCAAAAAAACCAAACTCTAAAGTTAAGGTGTGGGAAATGAGCTTTTCCTGATAATTAATAAAACAAAGGAGTTCATTTCGCGCCACGTTCACACATTGGTCGCCGTGTGAAAAGAAAACTTCTGTTATTTTCCAATTCCGACATATTGTGCAGCAGCGCAAAACTGTTGTATGGCACAAGAGGAAAAGTGTTTCGCGGAGGCACACGGGCGCACGCACGCACGCACGCACGCACGCACACACGCACGCACACACACCCACGCACACATACACACACACACACACACACACAGTAAAAACATCCCAGGTGGAAACAAAGCCAGCAGCCTGCAGTGAGCTGGTAGAATCAGACCTGCTTTCATAGGACTCATCAGGGCACAAAGGAAAAAAAAACACACACACACACACACACACACACACACACACACACACACACACACACACACACACACACACACACACACACACACACACACACAGACACACCTTTCTTCTCACGAGGTCGGCCTTACAGGGGAAATCTACCTCCCACATATTAACGAGTGAAGGGCCCTTTGGTCCCTCATAAGGCCGCTCGGCTATCATTCCGGAAAGGGATGGGGTGGAGTGGGGGCGGGGGCGGTTTTCGGAAGGCTGCTACAATTTTCAATCATCCTGTCCTCCCCCACGCAAAAAAAACCCCAACAAAAAAACAAAACAAAACTGGTTGCCTTTGATGGCGGGTGATGTATTGTATGACTTTTTTAATAAAAGCCCTGTGTATTAATCTCGGGGGGAGATGGGCGGGTGGGGGGGTTGGAGATGGGTGGGGGTGGGGTGGCAGTGACAGTAATCGTAAACTTTCGGTTAACTTAACCTTCTTTCTGCTAATAACACGGCAACGGTGAAGCGATATTTCAATTAGCCAGGCAGTCATTAACTGTGACAAGGAGAGTCGGAGAGACGCGGGAGAAATACAGAGAGAGGGGGGGAGAGAGAGAGAGAGAGAGAGAGGGAGAGAGAGAGATAGAGAGAGAGAGAGGGAGAGAGAGGGAGGGAGAGGGAGAGCGAGAGAGAGAGAGGGAGAGAGGGAGAAAGAGAGAGAGAGAGAGAGAGAGAGAGAGAGAGAGAGAGAGAGAGAGAGGAAGAGAGAGAGAGAGAGAGAGAGAGGGAGAGCGAGAGAGAAAGAGCGAGAGGGAGAACAACACGGTTGGCGGCAGAACTGCCAAAGCGAACAGTCAACCTGTGTGTACGACGCCTGCCTTCGTGCTTCGCTTTAATAAGTGGACGTAATAAAAGTTCTAAGTGGAGACAGGACAAATCACAAAGGCAACGCAGCGGTACAGGCGGTAAAAAATAAAATATATATATAGATCATATATATCATATGTATAAATGTATTTAACGCGACCGGTCCTCTCGTCTTCTCGGGACCTCGCTCTGTTCCACGGTCATAGCTCCGCTGTGCTGACATCGAGGGTCCTTGTCCAACACTGACAAAATGCCTCGCTCGCCCCCCAACCCCCCCATCTCTCTCTCCGAGCCGCGCTGCTGCTTGCTCAGCAAGTACGTGACGGAGAGGACTTTGGGGCGAACATCACAGCTCAAATCACAGACGTGCACCACCTTTTCAGCTCAGAGTCAGAGGAAGTATCAAAAAAGTCTACACACTTACTTTAGTTTGGTTTACGTTGGTTTGCTTTTATTTTTCAATTTGTTGGTTGTAAAAATGCCAGGTAGCAAATTAAGAACAGCATGGTTATTTGTGGGGTTTTCCTTTTTACTTTTTTTACTTCACTTAACTTTTTTTTCTTTTCTTTTTTTCTTTTACATTGTTGTACAAACAGAAGCAGAAAAACAAAAACAAAACAAATAACTAATCCCCTCAGCTGAAGCTGTGGCCAGGCAGCATAATGGTCTACTTCTATGGCACTTGATCTTACCTACAGGGTAGCTTTGTGACACGCTGGGGCCCAAGTCTGGGTTGGCGCTGGAGGATAAACTGGGCTTGACTTCGTCCAGGCCGGAATTCAGGGCAGGGAGCGAATACTCATTAGCCTGGGAAAAGGGACAGTTGACTCATTACACAAGCAAACAATACCTAGATGGAAACCCTCCCTGCCCGGCCTCCATTAAGGCGTCCTCACAGGCCTATGTGTTATCTAAGTTCTATGAGAGCATTGTGTGTCATTGTGTGTGTGTGTCTGTGCACGAGTGTATAGAAATGTATGTTTTATTTTAGTATGTATGTATGTATGTATGTATGTATGTATGTATGTATGTATGTATGTATGTATGTACAGTATGTACAGTATGTACATATGTACTGTATGTATGTACAGTATGTATGTATGTATGTATGTATGTACAGTATGTATGTATGTATGTATGTATGTATGTATGTATGTATGTATGTATGTATGTATGTATGTATGTATGTATGTATGTTTGTGTGTGCAGCTGTATGTGTGTTTGTGTATGTGTGTGCATTTTGGTCCATACGGATGTTGTATGTATGTATATTTGCATGCATGTGTGTGTGTATGTATGTGTGTATGTGTGTATGTGTGTGTGGGTGTGTGTGTGTGTGTGTATTTCTGTATGTGTGCGCATCTTGGTCTGTATCTGTTTCTATGTATGTATATTTGCATGTGTGTGTTTGTGTGTGTGTGTGTGTGTGTGTGCAGCTGAACGTGTGTATTTGTGTACGTGTGTGTATTTTGGTCCATATGTGTTTGTATGTATGTATATTCGCATGCGTGTGTGTGTGTGTGTGTCTATTTCTGTATGTTTTGCGCATCTTGGTCTGTATCTGTTTGTATGTATGTATGCATGCATCCATATGTGAGTGTTTGTGTGTGTGTGTGTGTGTGTATTTCTGTATGTGTGTGCATTTTGGTCTGTATGTGTTTTTATGTATATACCGTATGCATGCGTGTGTGTCTGTGTGTGTGTGTATGTTTGTGTCCGTGCATATGTGTGATTGTGTATCAGTGTGCACTTTGGTCTTATGGTCTATGTGTTTGTATGTGCGTGCGCGCGCGTGTGTGTGTGTGTGTGTGTATGTGTGTGTGTGTGTGTGTGCGCGTGCGTGCGTGCGTGTGCTCAAGCTGCAGGGTGGCAGTTCAAGCATATCATGAATGCATTTGGGTATTGTCTGAGAGGAAGTGGGATTTTGAGGAGGCTGAAAAGCCGAGGCGTCAGCTGGCCCTTTGTGCTCTGCCCTGATCAGCCAAGGGAGAAAGCAGTTGTGCTTTGTTGCCGCCGCACCATGTGGCCCCCCGTTTTTCAGAGGCACCATTCACCTTTTTTTTTTTTTTTGCTTTTAATTTGCAATATAAACCATCTTTAAATTTCATCGCTGAATGGGGTCACTTGCGCAAATTCTTGTAAACATTGACGAACGAGCGATCGCCGCCAGATTAACGCTCCCGCCTCGTCCGCTTGTTCAGTTTATCCGTCAGCACAAATATTTTTTATAACTGATTTCCACATAAACTGTTTTCTCCCTACGGTCTGTAACCTACAGCTTGATCAAAATATTATTCCTGATCCGTCGTCAAGCTACTTTTTTTGTGGGGGGGGTCCTCCCAACAGATGTCAGCGGGCTGGGGCAAATGAGATGCGACTTCCGGAGTCTGTGTGTTGACAACGTTCGCCGGGTGTCTGAGCGGCTCCTGCGGGCCGCGCTCCCACAGGGGCCACGCCCGCGACCTCACCCTTGTCTGCCACTATCACCAATAAACTCTAATTGTCCGCTACAACTGTTTGCCGGCACAATGTCGGATGTTTTCCTCTATTCTGGACGGCCCCATCGGACGGCGAGCGGGCGTTTTTATCATGCAGATAGAAGGGCAGGAGGGGCGGGGGAGAAAGATTTGAAAAGGATGACCAAATGGCTAGCAGAAGTGTGGGAGGGGTCAATCCATTGAGTTTTGCATCTCCAGAATGGGTTTTTAATGCCCTGCAACAGAACCCAGACACTGGCTAATAGCGACACATTTTCCAAAAAAAAAAAAAAGGGGGGGGGGGGGGGGGCGAGAAGTGAGAAGCCCATGAAAGGGGAAAGTCCTCTGATTAATATCGCGTTAAATTAAAGCTGATTTTTTCTGGACTGTTCCTTTCGCCCTCGCTTTTTCTCCCCTCCCTACCGACCCGCCTTTTTTTTGTTTTTTTTTTGTTTTTGTCCTACCCTTTTCCCCTCCCGCCTTTTAATACTCTCGCTGACGCTCTTTGTGATTGCAAGTCATTTCCAATTCGCTTTCGTATTGATCTTCCAGTGGAAATCAGTTTTGTAATTAGCTACAAATTAGGCCCTCTTCTGGAGGTGAGGCCTGTCCCACTGATTTATCACCTGCGTAATTCGCCCCGATTGGAGAGAAATTAAAATGAACTCAATTAGGCGATTGCCTTCGCTTTATGGGTCCAACTTATAGTTTCATGGGAGAAATTAATAGTCTCTTGTTGTTTAATAGTATAATGAAAGTAAATAAAGGTTATCCATTGCAATAAGCCCCGAGCTTTTAATAGGAACTGGGATATGTAATGTTCCAGTCTGTCCTATGTGAAAGGGAAGGCTTTATGATCCGACGTCGCTTCATTTTAATGTTGTTTTTTATTTATTTATTTATTTATTTTTTTTATGATGGATACGCAGCGGTGAGTGTGTTCTGTCTCTCCGAGGGGTTTTGCGGACATAAAACAAAGGCTTTTTTTTAATGCAACGTTTGAAATAAATGTCAAGATATTTCCTTAACGCGCCCCACATTAATATTCTCTCCCTGCCCGCGTTTAATTACTACTTGTCGCTGGGTTGGCGGCGAATCGCCGGCAATCGCGAAAGCCAGGGCACGAGAAAAAGCGATAGCTGAATAACAGCGAGGATGAAGAAAAATCTAGGTATTGATTAATTTCATGTTGCCTTATTGTTATTCTCAATTATAGGGGATCCGAGGACTGTGTTTTTCATCACAAAATCAATACGGTGTGTGGGAGGTTTCCCGGTGATCCCTCCAGCGTTTTTACATGCTGGTTTGTAATCCAGAGGAATTACTGTGCGGCCGTCTCATGCGTTTAGCCCAGCGTCCGGCTGTCTTTTCTGGGGGGAGGGGTTTCAGAGGTTTCGGATTCCTTACTTCAACGGCATGCACAATCACACACACACACACACACACACACACACACACACACACACACACACACACACACACACACACACACACACACACACACACACACACACACACACACACACACACACAAACACACGCACGACAAAAAGGTTGGAGGGTGCGGTACGGACGGCTGCGGTACTAACCTGTTCGGGTTTGATATGTTCCGAGGTGGGGAAGACATCCGGGTACGATGGCCTTTCAAAGACCCGGTCCAGAGCTTCCAGCTGCTGCTGAGTGAACGCATCTGCCCTCAGGTGTTTCCGTAAACTCTCCACACTACCCTGAGAATCACTGTTTGGGCCAGAACCATCTGAACCATCTACAAGGAGAGAGAGCAACAATCGAGATGCTGACCCTGGAAGCCATTTGCCGTTCGCGCCCGCCGCAAGCTTTGCTTTTTTTTTTTTTTTTTTTTTGATGTTCTCCTCCCCGCCCTTCTCTTTGGGAGGCGCAGAGGGGTGGAGCGGACGGATACTGACGGAGGGGATGGGTTCGGTGAGGGTCGATTTCTTTTTGCAGCAGCAGCAGCAGCAGCACATCTTAACGGCTTTGTTGAGGCCACCGGCTACGGTGGAGTCTCACAAGCCTTTTTCGTGCCAGGGAGCCTGCCGCCTCCACAGTACCAACAACATCACGGTGTGAGAGCTCTGCAGCAGTTGATGGATTACCATCACTTCCAAATACACGCATATTGCGGGGGCCGTGTACCGCAATGTACGCGGCGACCCGCCCGTTAATGCACCTTTATAGTCGAGGCTGAGTGTTTTCGTTTAGTGTACCAACTCCGACTTCCCCACAACAACCTCGCCATCCCTCCACCCACTATTGCCCCCAAAGGAAGCGAGAGCCTGGCTCAAGAGAACCGGTTCCACTCAGTGAGAGTGGTCGAGGAGGCTGTGCAAGGGGATGAAACATTGTGTTTTGGTATTTATTTATGGTATTTATTTGGTAGGTATATTTGGGTCTCTTCCGAGGGACGGTGCACTTAGAAGCGCCTTGTCTTTTATTTTGCAACTTCCCCAAGTCCCTCAGCCCCACCACCCCATTGCCAAACCACCCTCCTCGCCCCTTCCCTTCCCTCTGTCAACCACGGAGCCTTCCACCTCCACCCCCCCTACCCCCAACGCCCGTTCTCCCTCCCTCCCTCGCTCCCTCCCTCCCCACCTTTCCCTGGCTGCTGCGTCTTGTTGGCCTTCATCCCCCAGACCCCGGCAAGCTTCAGCCCCCTTACAAATCTGTCATTCTAAATTTGTGGCAGATTATGTTCTCTCCTCGGTGTGAGCGCGGTGATATATGATATGCAAGGCTCCTATTGATTGCCCGATCTGGTGGCAAGAGGGAGCTGAAATGAACTTGAAATGAACATCATGCCTCAACTCATTGTGCGTATAATACTCCACTTAATCCTGCATTTTTCCCCTGCCAAGGAATTCAATTGATCAATCATGTCTCCGTGATGGTACCATTTGGGAGGGCTATTGCCTCTCTGTTCTGCTGCTTGACCTTTTTTCACCGGCTGCGGCCGGCGGATGAACCTGCGGAACTAAATGTATTTTACACTTGTAAAAAAAAAAAAAAAAAAGACCCGGGAATGAGTGGTGTGTGTGTGTGTGTGTGTGTGTGTGTATGTGTGTGTGTGTGTGTGTGTGTGTGTGTTGGGATGAGAGAATGAGATGATGTGAGCATGTATTGCAATGTGCATGTGTTCTATGGTTCTCAGATGGCTGATATGGGGACCGGTCAGCTGTTGCACACTTTATGCGAGTACTAAAACAGAGCTGGAGAGAGTATTTTGCCATCAAAACCAAGTATTGTCCCTAATTACAAGTACCAGTACGAGTACAGATGGGATTATTTGCTTAGGTCGGCGTAAAAAGGGCCATACTCTAAGATTTCATTGCATTTCTTGCTTCTTGTGAAAGACAAATAGTATTTTCCTCCAATGATAGCAGCAGTGAAAAAAAAAAAAGCAACATGGCCGCTATGGTAAACACACACAGCCGAATCATCAAACGGAGTCCTTCGACCGGGAAAAAAAAAAAAAAAAAAATCAACTCTAAATAGGCTGTCAAATTGAATTATTACATTTTTTTATACTTTATATCGGTATGACTTTCCCGTGCTGTAGAAGTGCAGTCAGTCCAACCCTAACCCTAACCCAGGCCACGGTGGTGTCACATTGGTGTCTCGGTCACGTTTTGAGCTCAGATTTCCGACCTCGATCTGATTGGGCGGGGATGAAATGATGTGAAATGACCAATTGGCAAAGCGGGCATTTAAAAGTACAGGCGGAGCACCAATAAAGTGACATCGCAAAGAGTGAAGAACTTTCATCCCTTTTGTCGTCACTTCACCGAAACGCACTCGCCGCCTTTCGTTCTCACCGATAGCAAACAGAGTCATTAATTACTCTCCATTAGCCACTTTGAGGAACAAGCCATGATCAATACCCCCCCCGCTGTGGAACACACTTCCCACATGACACCACAAGTCCCAGATTGACCTCCTCGACCGCCTCCTCCTCCTCCTCCTCCTCCACCACCCTGAATGGAGGAGACGCTCCGTGCTGCTAGAGCATCCATTACATTCGGAGTCAGGTCTAAAAAACATTGCAATGTGTATTGTGCCCATGCAGACTTTTCGGCGAAGGGGGGTTTGCGGCAATGGGAGACGTTTAGGATCTTTAGTCGCGCCTTCCTGGAGGTGCTGTGGATGCATTTTCCTCCGCCTCCTCCCCTGCAACCAAATTAGGTTCCGGCGTCTCCCCCGACACGCAGCTCCATTATTGTGACATCTCCTCAATTGCCCAACAACACCAGTAATCTTTGACCGCGGTGGCTTTGTGTGTTTGTGCGTTTTCGTGCATTTGCCGCGGGAGGAAGGAGGGGGCGGGGGGGGGGGGGGGTGTCCTCCCCCTCCCGCGCTCCCGCACCTCGCTCCGGCGTATTGATCATCGGCCGAGTTGAGCGTATTCGTCTTGACATGCGGCCGTATTAACACTCGGTAACGAGGGAGCGGCCTCCATCAGATCAGATAACCGGCTCTGGCCAGCAGACGTCCCTCCCTGGGCCTGGCACCCAGAGGTCGCGACCCCCAGCGGGGGGCCTCCCCCCACGATGCGATTCTTTTTTTTTTTTCGGTGCCCATTCCGGGGGTCCGCCCGCCGGTCTGCTTCCCCCTCTGCCGCTGCTTATAATAATAAGCAGCGGCAGAGGGGGAAAGATCGCAGAGCAGAGAAGGCTTTGGGACGCCGTCGAAGGGTCTGCCCAGCCGGAGAGACGGAACCTTCCAGATGGTATTTGAGGCGGGTGTTTCTTCGCCGGCGGCGCGGCGAGGTGAGCCGGCACCTCGGGGTCATCAGAAAGCCGCTCCCCGTCGAACGGGCTTATCCCCTCCTGTCTGCCCCGCGTTTAAATAACATGTCAACATACATACGCTCACGTCCCGTGACGCATTGTCCTTCATTCCTCGCAATGCACATCCAATAATCTAGTCGTCGGATTCAATTTTCGATTTTTTTCTTTTTCCTCCTCGCTAAATTAAATCACATTAACACTCATTTGCGCGGAATGAGAGGAGCTTCGGCGAGCTTTTTCGCCGCCTAATTGAACGGAAGGGCTATGTAAACAAAGCCGAATCGCGTCCATTGAAGGTAATTACGGCGGCAAAAACGAGTTCATATTTCGGGTGGAGAACGCCGGGGCGCGGACCCCGTGATGTTTCTTCCGCGGCGTTTGAAGTCTCAATCAATCTAATTTGGGGTTTCGCGGCGAGCCTGACATTGTGGCACGAGAGGAGTTCCTGTTTTGCCCCCCCCCCCCCCCCCCTCCACCGTTGCCTTCCTCGCTCCAAACAGATGCCGGGACTCGGGCATCCCATCGCTCATCTCTACTCACTGCTCACTTCTCGCGGGCGGCTCGGAAGACGAGGCGTAATTAATTCAACAGTTACTGGAGCACAGACTCGCATTCATCCCGACTGCCACCGCCTTTTGTTGTTTGGCTTCAGAAATATATGATGATCGTCTTTATCGCGCCAAATTTCTTTCTTCTCGTCTCTCTCATAAATCAAGGAGAAAGGGGCCGCCGACATGGCGCGCGGAGCTTTAAAAAAAAAAAAAAAAAAACGTCGAAAATTAAGAGGACCCCCGGTCGCCCGCCCGCCCGCCTCCTCCCTCGCCGCCTCCCCCGCCGCCACTTACAAATTGGAACTGTGCAGTTTGTGGGCGGCTCTCAAAAGACGTGCGGTACAACTTAGAGAGAGTGGACACACTTGGTGGCCTGGCATTCTCCCCTTTGTCAGCTCTTAGAAAATAAAACGAAACGGTCGAAAGAGGTCAATTCAAGGTTCAACAAGTTATTCAATAATTCACCGAGGAACAAGAATATGAACAAACGCATTTATGAAAAAAGTAATGAACTCCGACGTGCATTTATTTATAATACTACTGTTAAAAAATTTACTTCTTCCGCCAATTAGCCGATGGAGAGGACGTTTTTATTGTTTTCATCTTTTTTTTTTTTTTTTTTTTTTTAATCGAACCATGCGAGGGATGGAGGTGGTGGTGTTGGGGTTGTGGATGGTTGGAGGTGGGGGCCGGTGGTGTCTCGGGGGCTGGGTGTCGGCGGCGGGCGGGGGTGGTACTCGGATCTTAATCTGTGAGATAATAGCTTTTCTCTGCAGAATTGCAAATTCTCATACGTGTCACTTTGCTCCCCGGCGCCCGGCGGACGCCCGTGGTCACCGCGGACTCAATCTCCAGAGGTCTCTCTCTCTCTCTCTCTCTCTCGCTCTCTCTCGCTCTCCCTCTCTCTCTCTCTCTCCCCCGCTCACTCTCTCCCTCTCTCTCCCTCTCTCTCCGTCGCAACAATAGCTGCCAAGTGTAACATGCTACTTTTAATTTGCAATAACACGTGACAATAGCAGATTAATGGGTCTTATGACACCTGTGTCCCTGAAGCGCCTCTTCCTGAGACCCAGTGTACATAACGTGTGTCACACTACATTATCTCTACATCCCCGCCGTAATGGGGACCCTTTTTTTAAAGGGCACCGCTGACTCGGAACTTAGGAGCTGTCTCCCCACTTGGCGGCGAGCCACGGCGGCGCTGCGAGCCTAAAACAAATACTCTGGACCACACCGCCAATCTGTTTCCGCCTCCTCCTCCTCCTCCTCCCGTCCCCCTTCTCCGTCTCGTTTTTTTGCTCCCGTTTTTCCACCCTTGATAATGACTACTTGTGCCATAATCATCGTGAGGCTTGCCCAAGTTAAATAGGGGCTCAGGCATTCTCAGGCTCCTGTGCTGTGGGGAAATTTAATCCAGGAATTAGCTGACTACACGCCCGCCCGTTGCCAAATAACTCAGAAATAACGCTCTGGTAACGGTCACTACTCTGAAAAAAAAAAATATTGCGGAATGATCGCCCGCTTTAATCAGTTTTTTTTTTGTTGTTGTTTTTTTTTTTGTATTCGTGTCGTTCCCGGCCTGACGGACGGACGATTTCCGGCGTTGGGTGGTTTTGGTTGGGTAACGCTTGCGAGCAGCAGACAGCAGCGGGACGACGCTATCTGGAGGGGAACGCGGTGTGTAATATACTATTCTTACAAACTGTGGCCTGAGGCGAGACATTGTTTTTGAAGCACTGTGTTGATGCTGAGCGACGACGTGTGTGTGTGTTCGTGTGTGTGTGTGTTCGTGTGTGTGTGTGTGTGTGTGTGTGTGTGTGTGTGTGTGTGTGTGTGTGTGTGTGTGTGTGTGTGTGTGTGTGTGTGTGTGTGTGTAGCCAAGGCCCGGGGTTTATGTTTTGGAAAGATAAAGTATCCCTGACCCTGTGGTTCCAGGTGGGCATCAAACGTCTCGGGAGGTTGGGAGAGTATATAAGAACCACCACGGCCACTGATGCTCCCCCACCCCCACCTCCACCCCCCGCCCGACACAAATACACACCACCGCAAATATTTCACCCACACCCACACCCACACACACACACACACGCGCACACAAACACAGGTACACACAAGGCTTTCTTCTCCTTCGCCGTAATGCCGGGCCGAGCACCCTAAATCACAGAAATGGCAGCCCATCAGGGGGGATCATTTGGGACGGAGGAGCCGCAAAAACATGGCGCTGTCAGCGAGAGGACCTCCGCCACCGCCTGCCACGCGGCTTCCTCTCCCTCTCCACCTTATTCTTCCCCCTGCCCTTTAATGCCGCTTCGCCCTTCAGCGGCAATCTGCATAGAAATGTGCGCATTCGATCACCCGGCGACGAGACATTACACGCTGGCTAATACGAGAGCCCGCTCCCGAGACTGTCAAGCCCGACGCTCGGAGAATACCAGACGCTGTGGCGTTACGGCAGGTGGGGGGTGGGGGGGGGGGTTGGTGGGGGTGTAGGGGGGTGGGGCTTGATTATGTCATTTGCCGCGTCTACGTCATGCTGGTTTTTTTTTTCGTTTTTTTTCCATATCTTTGCCAGGAAATCTACCTCTGACAGGTCATTAGTCATCCTGCCTCCCCGCGCACACATAAAACATCAATTCCACTCAATATCCCGCAAGCCCCGCGCTCAAATGCCAGAACAAAGAAAACGCTGTGTAAACTGCCGCCGTGCCCTGATTAGCGCCCGTTCCGAAAAACACCGCACCCCCGTCCTCCCCCAAAACCGTTTGAGGTACACGCTCTCCGGGGCCACGCAAGTCGCTTCTGCGCGACAAAACGCCTCCAAATGGGGGCCTCCCGGTTTGCCAATACGACTGTTTAGCTGTTCTCATCAGCGGCCGATGCGGTGGCATCACGCGAGCCCGGTGCTTACACGACCGATAATCCATTTCGCCCCGGGCAACCGCTCCCCTCCGGCAAACCCCCGCAAGTTCAGCGGCGTTTTTTTTTGTTTCGTTGTTTTTGGCCGTTGATCGGGTTTCGGTCGAAGAACCCTCGTCCACGGCGCGCCACGCCTTCCCGTGACTGACCTGGGTGGCTGGCTACATCATCTTGACATGTAATTATCTAAAGCCTCTTAATCACTTCCATAAAGATTAATTGCAGGAGACAACAGCGGAGGTCGTGTCTCCAAATCAAAAAGAGACTCCTCGCCATATTGGCGCGCTCACGTTGACACTTGGAAAAGGAGAGGCAGAGAAAAAGACAGAAAAACAGGATCTGCCGTGATTTAAAGCGCTTTCCGGGGAGGGGGATGGGGGGTGGGGGGTGGGGGGGGGTGTAAAGCTGAGGGGCTGCACGTTGGTTCCTTTCTTTCTCCCTTGAAATGAAACAAATGATTTATCCAACCCACCCCCCCCCTCCCTCCCCCTGTACATTTTAACACTTTCCAATGGATTTTATGCTCAGCCCAAATAATAAAAAAAATGATCTCTTCTTACCGTCATCTCTTTTCCTCTTCTCTCCGTTTGACCGTGGAATTCCCAGAATGCCGTTGATGGAGTAGGAGCCGACGGGGTCGTTGGAGGCGCTGGTTACCGGCGGCGACGCAGTGCTCGGTACTGGGGTTGAGGGAGGGAGGGCGGGGGGCGGGGCACAAACACACAATTTGAGCGTCTGGCGTTTAGCTCCCCGGTGGCCAGCTACGCCGGCGAACCGTGGGAATCTTCCAACGTGAACAGCTGTTGGAGGGTTCGGCGCGAGCGGCCTTACCTATGGTGTGGCCCGGCGTGGAGAGCGACGTCCCGTCGGGAGACGGGTGGAACGGCTGCTGGACTTTTGTTCGGATGATCCTGCACAGCACGGAGACAGGGGAGGATGTAGACGGGGCGGGTGGCGGTTTGCGCGTTCCGTTTGCGCTACAGTACGACCACAGTATGCGACCCCTTCTCGCGCGCACACACACACACACCCCCCCCGAGGATCCTGTGATTAACCCGTCAAAACCCGACACGCCCACGACATGGACGGCCGTCCCGCGTGGCCAGAAGAGACATCCACGTTCTTGCACTTTTGTCCTTTCGGTGATCTCGCAAACAAAGCATGAAATCACGTCAGTTCACCTCAACGATCGGCTTCACCGCCCCTACCTGGCCCCGGCTAATCAGCCCCCCCCCTCTCTCTTTCCACCTCCACCCCCCCCTTTACCGGGGATGGAGTTTGGGAGGTTGCGTGCGAGACCACCGTGGGTCCTCTCCGCTGCTTCCCGGGCTTCAAAAGAAGTCTGTGGAAGCGGCGGCCTCCTCCCGCCCCGCCCCATCCCCCCACCCCCCCTCCGGTGCTGGGGTGGGGTGGACGAGAGGGGGGGGGGGGGGTATTGATCGGGGCTCCGGGAGGAAAAAGTTGGGGATTAGTCACACGGGGCAAAC
This sequence comes from Zeus faber, assembly GCF_960531495.2. NCBI lineage: Eukaryota > Metazoa > Chordata > Actinopteri > Zeiformes > Zeidae > Zeus > Zeus faber. Next base: position 18,353,354 of record NC_137207.1, read on the forward strand.
AGATGCAAATAGAAAGCTATAAATTATATGTGACAGGAAAGCGATAGTTCCTTATTGCCTTGCACAAGCTTACGCCAGCATTAGATTCCTTTAATCTGAATGGCACTCAGGGTGAGGGGGGGTGGGGTTTGGGGGGGGGGGGCTGCCACAATCATTTGTAAACTTTGAAACTATCCATCACGCACGCGCACGGGGGGGTTGTATTGTCAAAGGACGGGAGAAGGTCTCATTCCCGGGCGTCGTCGCCACGCACCTGCGCTGTTAATGAAGCGGTCGGAAAACGTTCCGCTTATTTGTGCTTTCTCCGCCCGGCGTTCCTCCGACTCGGGCCCGAGCGTCGCGCGGGTATCGATATTGTCGGGCGCCCGAGGGGTTTCGGAGGAATACACCCAACACTGTCCGGGCCCCCCCCCCCGGAGCCTTTCCGGGGACCGCCCATCGATGCGTTGCGTTCGTTCGTTTCTTTCTTTTTTATTATTATTATTTCTTATTATTCCTCTCTGTAACAGTTATTCGACCCCTTGACTCGTGCGCATGACATAAATCCCGAAGACTTTATTTGGTATCCATGTTCTTGATATTGAATAAGCAATTTGGGGAGAATGAATTAATGACTCGGCCGTTGCTGAAAATCCCCCCAAGAAATATTAAAATTGCTTTAGCTCTGGATCAATACTATCGAGCGGCATTGAGGACCGTTTTTATGTCTACGGGGGGGGGGGGTTACTTGTTGGCATTTTTAATTCTATTATCTTCTATTCGAGTCTATTTTTTTTATTTTTATTTGTATTTTTGTTGCGGTGGCCCAGACACGCACCGTCCGGCGACTGGGTCTGTAACGTTTAATAATGCATGCAGCCAAACGGTGCTTAAATGGAACGTTCCCCTTTTGTCCGCCGTCCTGAGGTCAGAGCGTCTGCCACACAAACCCACCAGTTCTCCCAGTCAGAGCCATCCATCTGGAAAAGGCTTTGGCCGCTCTCCTCGCCTCTCCCCAAATTGTCTGTTTTGGTTTTTTTTTTTCTTTTTCTTGACTGGGTAATACCGCCCCCCCACCACCACCGCCACCACCACCACTGCATTTCCCCCACTGCTACAAGCCATGACACCCATTAGACTGCGTGGCGATTGCTGGCTCCTGTTTTATTCAATTAGTTGTTGTAAACTGTGAACAACTTGTGAATCTGAACAAAAACAATGTGAATAATAACCTAATCGAATGATTAATTCATTTCCCTGCAACTCCCCTCCCCCTTTTGACATTTAAAATGTGTGCATTATTTTTGTGTATTCCTCATGGCTTTATTTGCTATATTGGAGTGTGTCTGTGGCAATGGATAGAGGATCATATGGTTAAATATCAGTATCCAGTCTTTTATATGGGGAAAGGATGATTTATGAACTTAAAAATATAACAATCTGCTTTATGCACTGATTTTCATTCAGAGTCATTCTCATATTTGCCTAATAAAGTCTCAGTTCCACGTCTTCACGGTTTAATTTTCTGCATAAACAAAGACACAAAAGCTTCCTCTTTCAAAAGGAAAATAAAAGAGTTTTAATTAGAAAAAACTTTATGGAAATCTTTTAATGATATTAATGTCCATTTTTGCATTTATCACATACAGTACATGTGTCTGAGCTTGCCTAAATGGGGGCTTTTTAAGTAACCACGAAGCATGAAATGAATTTTCTTCTGCCTTTCTCTATTTAAAAGATGTCTTGTGTGAAGCTGTCCACGCTCTCACATCAACTCATTAAAATGTAATGCTGATGCTGGCTCTATGGAACAGTGCCTCTTAACCAAAGTTCATCACCGGGGATCTCTGCTGGGGGAGAGGGGGAGGCAGGGTGGGTGGGTGGGTGGGGGTGGAGGTTGAGGGGTTGCTGGGGGTGGAGGTGGGTCCTTCTCTCTCTCAGAGACCTTTCCACAGCTCACGCTCTGAAATGATCGGAGCTTATGCTTAACTCGTTTTGAATTTGATGTATTGGTTTATTTATTTATTTATTTAGGAAATGCAGTTCACTGCTTATACGGTTCTAAGCCTATTTGCCGGTGGGTAAACTGAGATTTTGAACACTGATGTTGGAAACTGAATCGTAAAGTTTTTCGCGTTATTAGATTTCGCTATTGTCCTTGGGTTTGTTGAAATCTGTTCATGAATGATCATTAACGGTTATTATTATTATTATTATTATTATTATTATTATTATCATTGTTGTTGTTATTATACAAATCTGTAAAAAAAAAACTTAAAAAAAACACCCACCCCATAATAAAGCCTCGAAATATATTTGTCAATTTATGTATTTATTTATTTAAAGGAGTCGCTCGTGATGCCGAATGTTGAAGGTTCAGAATTATTTCGATCGTTATCACGCGCACAAACGACTCCGACATAGAAACGTCACTTCCGATTTGACTTGGTCGAGATTGTTTTTGATTGTTATTATTATTTACATTACTATTATTAATAATAAAATATATAATAATAATAATAATAATAATAATAATAATAATTATTATTATTATTATTATTATTATTATTATATAACAATATTAAAATATAAAATAATAATAATAATATATTCATATTCATATTCATATTCTTATTCTTACTCTTATTCTTATTACACGAAACCTGTTTCCCTGTTTTCGATCAAGCTCACAGTGTTCATACAGCGTGCTGTGGTGTTGGGATGCTGCATACATTAGACGGGCTACAGAAAATTGCCCTGTTTTATGGAGCCCCTGGATTCGGTCACCGAGTATTGATCTGTTTTCACCCAGACGGATCCCCCCGGTCCGGGATGAAGTGCTGATTATTGAGGGAGTTTGTAGAAGGATCGAAACCATGTGCAGGAAGTTGGTGAAAATAAAATTATATAATATATATATATATATATATTGTAGGCCTACTCTAGGAGGCTACGATAAAAAAAAGATTTCCAATTGAATTTCCCTTTTAAATTTAAATGAACAACTCTTATTTTCGAACATATTCATGTGTGACGTATAATTTATTGTGTTTTTCTTTTGATAATCAGACGCGCGTCGCATGGGTTGCCGCTACCTGTTTATTGATGAGACGCTGGGCACGGTGTCGTTGTCGCAGATGCCCTCCGCCAGCAGTCTGTCTCTGATCTCCCACGCAAACATGGTGGGGTTCTGTCTTTTGTAGTCCGCTATTTTGTCCACGACCTTCGGAGTGGCCACTTTGGGTTTGGACCCCCCTATCACGCCCGGTTTGATGCTGCCGGTCTCGTAGTATCTGAAAAAATGAAAATAACTAAAAGACATGGCTACGTGGTAATACGCACAATTAAATTTGTTGTTCCACATGAATACAGTTTGATGCCTGATCAAAACGCATTACCAGCCCCCACCTCCCCACAGTCGTCTCTCCATGGTTTATACCGGTGGTCCTCAACCTGGGGTCCGGGGACCCCCAGGGGGGGTCACAGTGAAAGTACAGTCCTGTCTATAGTAAAGACAGGTGTGGGAGCTTGGACCAAATCATTCCCAACAATAAATATCTTCCAGGACTGGGGTCCCAGAAACACGGTCGTTTCTTTTTGTTTATTAAATGGAGGGTCTTTGGTATATGAGGGGGCGGGGTGTACAATCGCTGGTCCGCGGGCTAGCTCTGCCATTTTCCAAACTACACTTGACATTATTGGGCCACAATCTTCACCACACATCAGGGTCAGAATCGGTGTACTGGGCCAAGTACATTTTAAAATACAACCAATTAGTCTTAGTAATAGTTAGCGCATTGTGGTGCAACCAGACGAGTATCAAAAAAAATATTAACAGTCTAAACAATACAATATATACAGAATATATATACATCCATACATACACAGTGCTTTATTCTGTGATATTCCACTGGCTTATTTGCGTATTTTGACTATAAACAAAGCTCCCTCCACAAATCTGTGATTGTGTTTTTTTATCCGGTTTTAGATTTTTATTTATATAATTTTATTCCTCTTTGAGTTTTATATAATGCATTTCATCCCTCGTGTAAAGCACTTCGAATTGTCGCTGTGTATTAAAAACACTACAAATAAACTTGCTATTGCCATGATCAACACATGGTGTCATAGCATTCTACGCTCATTAGACGCTCCTCTTTTTCTACATGTAAATTGCGATATATATGTTTAATATATGTTTATAATTAAGATAAATAAATGTTTATTATTATTATTATTATTATTATTATTATTGTTATTATTATTATTGGACCTAAATAGATTTCCACTCGTACCTGCCCAGGATCTTGCTGACGCAGCCGTGGCTGACCCGTAGCTGCCGGGAGATGTCGCAGGGCCGGACGCCCTGGTGCGCCAGCTCCACGATGCGCTGGCGGACCACGTCGGGCAGCGGCCTGCCGTTCACGAACACCCCGCCGAGCTGGTTCACCCCCCCGTGCCCTACGTGGGACACAACAGCACGGGAAGGGACACACACACCGTAACATTACATACAGCCTGTGTGGACCCACGAGCCGTGATGCTGATGCTGATGATGCTGATGCTGATGATGCTGATGCTGATGATGCCGCTGCTGCCGATGATGATGATGATGATGATGATGATGATGATGATGTGTGCGTTGTGAGTGGACGAGGGGCGAAAAATACAATTGAAATTGGGGGAAATTGGGTTTTATTGGCGTGAAGGTGAAAATCTTAAAGAGCTATATGTAGGGTTGCCTTGATTAAATTTGGGGGTTTGGTTTTTCAGGTGAGCTTGTAAGGTAATTAAATTTTAAAAAGTAGAAAATATATATTATATATATATATATATATATATATATATATATATATATATATATATATATATAGTTTTATTTTCTTTTTTAAATGTTATATATATACATATATAGAATATATATATATATATATATATATATATAATATATATATTATTTTGGTGCAAATAATTACAAATAGGCCTATATAGAAATTTAAATATACCATTTTCTAAACTAATTAAATTCATGTTTTGTTCTAAATGTATATTTTTCAAAAAATATTGATCCATAAAATCATATTTCTACGACACCTACTGATATGAAATCATTTTTAAGAAGGCCTGTTATAAAAAAAATGAAAAAAAATGAAACGCCACTTTATTCGGACTATTTAGATCATTGTTGTTATGTGGATCTTATTTATATTTGTAATCATATCAATCCACAACAGCCAGAGCCATTTTTGATTGTTATTATATTTTTTTTTTTTCCAGACTTTAAAGTCTCACAGGCTTTCCCACTCTTATTTAAACACAAAGTGGTTCAGTTCTCTTTGTGCGCGGCTCGAGTTGACTATTAAGTTGCACGCTCTTTCATTTTCCTTGCACGGTAATTGTAAATAATTAAACGACATTGATTTCTCATATTACGTATTATTTAAAAAAAACGTAGAAGCTGTGAATTATTTAGGCCTACATATAAAGCCGCAACATTACAAATACACAAGCTAGCCCAAAGTTGGAGCTCCTGTTACAACAGAGACATCAACGTGGTTGTCATAAGAATAATATAATATTTGTATATACTTTACTATGACCACCACAAATCTTTGTTTACACTCAAAGACCAGTTTAAATTTGGGGATTTTTTTTTTAACGGATTATTTGTAGTCCTTCCTCATTATTAAATGATAATGATGGTGGCAAGTGTTGTAGGTGGAACACAAACAAATGCAGTGACCAGTAACAAAATATTTAAAAAAAAAGAAAAAGATATATATATATATATATATATATATATATATATATATATATATATATATATATATATATATATATACACATACCTCATATTTTCATATGTAGGCCAGATATATGAGTCTCTTTGCCCTATTCATGAAGCTTAAATTAGAAAACAAATAGGCCCACATGCACACCCGCAAATCAATGTTCTATTATGCGACGAGATAATATTAGGGTCTGCATTGCGCGCAGGACGCGCCTCTCGAAGTCAGATTGTGCTACTTACGGTGCATGGCCGAGAAGGGATCCGCTTTGCAGTGAATATCCATCGGATAGCAGAGGAAAGACAGGTAATCAACGGAAGTCGCCGTTTCGCCTTAATTATTCGAGATAAAAATAGGAAGAAAAAAAAAATCTACTCGACCGAGGGACTCAGTTTCCCCCCCAAAAAAACTCGAGAGACGCTAACGCGCGGCAACTTCTTCCAAAAGTTGCCTCGTTTTCTAGCGCTCCGCTCCGGTGAAATAGGCTCGACAGGTGCACCGCATGACCGAGGGACCGTCTCAGTTTATTATTGTTGTTGTTATTATTAACACTACTCTCGGCGAGAGTCGGTCTCGGGGTAAAACAGCGAATAGACCCGGGCAGGGGAACGCTCAGCTCCAGCGTGTAGCTCTGTAGTATTTCCTCAGTCCTGCACGGGAGTCTGGATTTTCCGTCAAAATAACCGGAACATGAACGCACCATGGAGAGCTGGAGGGTTTTTTTCCGCGTTGGTTTTTCCTTATACCGCGGGATGATGATGATGATGCTTCGGGGTGGGTGTTTTGGTGGAGAATGGAGCCCCTCTCTCTCTGGGTGCGTGTCTAAAAGCTGCAGCAGCCCCCCACCCCCACCCCCACTCCCACTCACACACACACACACACACACACACACACACACACACACCCTCCTCCACCCTCCTCCTCCCCTGCAGACCCCTGGCTGGTATGGATGACTTGTCAGACAAAGGCAATGGATTCCTACACTTTGTGATTCGTCCATGTCCAAATGAGGAGGCTGACACACCGAGAGGGGAGGGAAATAAAGGATAAATTCATTTTTGAGGGGCTAAGAGTTGAGAAGGCATTATAGTACAGGTGATCATTGTGTTGGGTGAAGTTTTGGCTCATAGAAATGCAATGTTTTCTTTTCTTTTCATTCCTTGGTCAAATAGATCATTATTATTGTTGTTCTGGAGCTATACAGGATACATATTTCTCTATGTACATTTCTCAATGAATATTTCTTTAAAAAAAATTTTTTATTGGATTTGACGTCATCCAAACCTCTCAAAGCTTATGAATGATCAGGTATCAAATATCAATTTGGTTCAGGGTTAGGAGACTTTTCGGGACTGGTCGCATCGGTCGTTTCGTGTTTGCGTCGTTGTGTGACGATCGCGTCCCGTCCCCTCCCGCCGGCTCGGACGGGAGGTGACGGGGTTGTGATGGAGGGGTGACGGCGCCGGGCGAACTTGCTCGGCGGACGGCAGGTGCGTCAGCCGGCGGGCGCTACCCCCCCGCCCCCTGTAGATGGCGCTGCATAGTTTCACAAGCGCACGCGTCGACGGGCGGTCAGTGGGAGTGGGCGAGGCCCCCCCCAAAAAAGTTATCAGGGCTGCGCTGGGCTTATTGACACATATGTACACTGACCTCGGGCTGGGGTTCGTGCGAGCCGTGGGTGTAGGTGACTCTGGAAATGTAGGAGGAACCACTTTTGCTTTGCGTTAATGCAAGAAGAGCTGTTTGGTGAATAGGCATAATAATTTCAAAAATAAAGGCTGGGTATCCCCTTCAAAACATGAGTTTTACGTGTCCTGATGAATCAGGTGGAAACTTTTCAGATAGGCAAACCCACATAATAATAATAAAAAAAAAAAAAATAATAATAATAATAATAACAACGACAATAATAATAATAATAATAATAATAATAATAATAATAATAATAATAATAATAATAATGTATTTGTTTTGTTACTGTTATTATTTGTAATATTGTACTACCATAATAATAATAATAATAATAATAATAATAACAATAATAATAATAACAACAAATAAACATTATGAATATTATAATTATAATAAAATATTAATGTTATTGTTACTGCCGTTGAAAGCTATTTTCTGCACTAAAGCCGTCATCCAGACTGGTGATATTTGGCCATTTGCAGCGGACATCTCCTCGGGGCGGACGGCCACACCGACACTGTGCCTCCTGGTCAGGTTAGGGGATGATTTCTCTTTTTGTTTCTGTTTTTGGAGTGGGCTTCTGGTACAATATGTAGCACTATGGGCTGTAATTTCACACTAGACTGCACATTTCCCTTAAAGCTACACCCCCCCCCCCACCCTGTAAGACAACCCAACCCCCCAATCCTTCCCCGGTGCCCTTGCACTCTGCACGATTTAGTCACTCTCCTATTGCAGAATAAAAAATAAATAAAAAATAAAATAAAATAAGCGTTAATGCTGTTTCAGATCGTATTTGTAAACGACATACAAGTGAATACACGGATTGCACGCTTTATTTTCTTTGTTGTGCATTTCAATGGCACGTGTGCAGTGTGTTTGGGTGATATAACCCCTCTCTCTCCCTCTCTCTCTCTCTCTCCATCCCTCTCTCTCTCTCCCTCTTTTAGAAGGGGGGGGGACACCGCTCCATTCAGTCCGTACACACCGGGTCAGAGTCTCCTTAAAAGCCATTCAGAGGAATAAACAATAGAAGGGGCTGAATAAATTGCTGCTTCATCTTTGCAACTTTTCAGCTGCTTTGTCGACCAAGTTGTGGTGGCGAGACTTGAAAAGAATTTGACTTTTAACCCCCGCACGCACGTGTCAAAAGATCAGTTAAGCAGGGTTCCTCGGGGTCATTAAATTATTGTATATACTGTTATCTCTCTTTTTGCAATGTGTAGTTGATGCAAAACTGCAGAATTCTTAGACAAATGGACTGCATGCCATGGTGTCAGGAGTTTTTGGGGGAAGCGTTTTGCTTGCTGCATGCACCCATTAAGAGAGGTGTGATAGCCTGACAGAGAGGGCAATTCATCTCTTTTCGGCCCCTCTCGCTAATGGCCTGTGCGGTGGAGAAGAGGCAGAATTAGGAGGCTCGCGTTGCTCAGGACAGGGCGAGCTGCACCACAGCGGCGAGACTGGAGATTTTCATTGGAACTGACGATGGGAGGACCATACAACCCACTGGGGTTGGTTATTTATTTGGTGATTTATTTATTTATTTACTTATTTGTTTATTTATTTATTTACCTATTGATTTATTTATTTGTTTATTTATATATTTGTCTATTTATTTATATTCATGATGTAATCATTTGTTTGTTTGTCTATTTTGTTATTTATTTATATCCGTTTATTTATCTATTTATCTATCTATTTATCTATTTTTATTTTCATTTATCTATTTATTATTTTTTTATGTCTTTATCTACATATATTTTTTATTTTTTTTAATATTTATTCATTTATTTATTTGTTACTTGTGTATGTATGTATGTATGTATGTATGTATGTATGTATGTATGTATGTATGTATGTATGCATTTATATATTTATTTTTATTCAAATTTGTCATGTATTTATCTACTTTATGAATTTTATTTATGCAAATGCAATATATGCAGATGCTCTCTTTCCTTTCCTTCTTAGATCGCTCTATTCCCTACTGCATGGCCTCATTCGTCGTGAATTGACAATTAATCCTTCGGAATTGTGGAAGAAAGCCTTAAAATCTGACCGGTTCTCCTGCCAATAACTGTTATTTGGTA
>NC_137207.1:18367906-18390406 GCF_960531495.2 Zeus faber
ATTTGCCAGGACAGCTTGTACTGTACGTTGTACGGGGGGCCGGGGGGCGGGGTGCAGGGTTTTGTGCACGACTCGTTCCATCCATCTCCATGTAAATCAGGACCCGGGGTCCGCGCACACATCAGAGTTAATTTCACCCGGGCGTTGATGTGCTCTCCGTGAAATATCGCACCGGAGTGAGATGGGTTTAGTGGGCCACCGGAAGAAGATACGCTTAGCCAAGCGCGAAAGCTCGCCGAATTATACCATATTTATACTTATCTCAGATCGGCGCTTTTGTCATTAAAACTTGCTCTCCGTTTCCTGTCTATTGTTCTTTATGGATCTGTTTAATGACGCGACGATGTATCGCCGCGCTATCGGCACATTTCACTCAGGGACTCCCGATAAATAACCGCGGCGGCCTTCGACTTTTTTCCGCGCCGCACCGCGCCGCACCCCGCCGCACCCCGCCCCGTCGTCTCCTCCACCCAGAATCCGCGGGTCTCGCGTTCCGCTCCCCGGAGCTCCCTCCGCTCCGTCGCCGATGTGCGGGCGAGCCTTTTCTTCTCACGCCGGAGTGGCCGGGGAGTCCTGCGAGCGGCGAGGTCAGAGGCTCATCCCCCCGACAGAGGCGGGGGAGGGCCCCGGCTCTCCGACGGTTGTAATGAAGCGTCTTTGTCATGCTGTGACGTAATGAGTTTACTCTGCTCGTCCATCCTGTGGCACTGGGGTTGGGGCTCGGGCTCCTCCCAGTAAATCACCTGCGCCCACTGGGCTGTCACTGGGGCGGGGGGGGGCACACTTTCCCAATGTGTGCGTAGCTCTGCGCGGCCTTAAGCCCGTTTCCCTGCCAACCTCTACCGAGCCAACACCAATAAGTCTTGTGTCAGTATTGTCGCCGCGATATTGTTTCAATGGCGTAAAAAGCCGACTCCCGTGTTTTCCGCGCCTCTACGCGGATGTACGCGGACGGCAGACACATGTCGCAGCAGTTGTTGTCTGTAATAATAGCCGGGGCCCTTTGACTGAGCGGGTCTCCCATGGCTTCCTCCCCGGGCCGCAGGAACATCTGTCACCGTGGCTTCCGCGTTCCTCTGTGGCCAGAGCGTCAGGTGAAGGTGCTGCCTGCTAGACTCGTGACATGGTACACATGGGTACCTCCAACAACAGTGCTCATTAACAGGCAAATGGAGCAGGAGCCCCGGCAAATTGAGCAGCATTTCGCCAGGAATCGGCCCTGCCAGATTGTTCAGATCGCCAAAGTGACATTACAAAGTGCCAGCCCCCTTTGCTACCCCCCCCCCCCCCCCCCCCACCAAAAAAAAAAAAAAAAAAAAAAATTAACATCCCTAATCATCTGCCAGGCTAAACATTATTCTTCATGATCCAGACCAGCCATGCTTGCCCTCCACTTGCCGAATATCTCTCCTCTCTGCGGGGCCAAATGCAGCGAGGCTTGGACTGATTGCTCAGCCTTTTGTGCCCTTCGTTTGTGAGAATGGCAAATCGATTCTAAAATCATCACCCATGAGCGGCTCTCACGCAGAGCTGGGTGCGGGAGCGGGCTCAGATATCAAATGGAAATGAGAGAAAGGAGGGAGGAAAAAAAAAAATGCAAAAAAAAAAATACAAAAAAAAAAATGAAAAAAAATTACCAAGGGAAGGGAAAGCGCGCCTCCCTCTTCCTTAATCCATCGCGGATTTCCGAAATACTTTCACAAAAAAAAAAAAAGAAAAGAAAGAACGGGGAACATATAGGCGATTTTAAATGACGCGAAAAACTCATGTCAAAAAACGATTATTTCGGAAAACCCAATTTGAAAATGGCCAGCGCCCGCCCGTCCTCGGATTCGACGATTTCGGCAAAGGCCTCGAAACGCAAGGGAAACTTAAGCCAAGGGAAGGACGTGCAGGAGGAAGCCGGGCTTATTTAATTAATCACCACATATTAGAATGTTTGTTTACAGAAACGAACGGCTACAAGATGTCTGCCGTTAATTAATTTAAAGTGTCGCTCCCCGCCACGTGTCGACAACGGAGGTATGGTGCTTTCATGGCAGGTAAACCTATGTCTCATTGGATTTTCATCAATGGCTCTGAGGTGTGTGCGCAACAAAAGCCGCGGCGCGCAGATTAGAGAGAGTGTTAACATGATTGCTTATTAATAATGCCAATTAGATTCCACGGCGGAGGCAAAGAGAAGAGCTGATCGGCTTGATTGCGACACGCCCGTAGGATGATTATCTAAGCGGAAAGGCGCTTTGAAAGAGCCAAACAAGTCGTAGATGAACAATCGCAACAAACACAGCTCGGGGATTTCTCCGGAAGGCGCGCTCCGTCGACCGGCATAATCCCCCCCCCCCCCCCCCCCCCCCACCACCCGTCCTTAAACGCGATTGTATTTTTTTTTAAGAGCGCGGCAGAAGTGCCTATCCGTGCGTCCCGTCGACTTTTTTTTTTTCTTTCCGGTCGCCGCCGCTTCACCGGTGCGTCCGGGAGCGCCGCGCACACGGTGTGACCGGAGTCTCACGGGGTCTCGCTCGGACAATGATGTATTTAAGCCCCTCCAGAGGTCAGATGGACTCTGTCCGGGACATCACCTACAATCAATAGCGCGGGTAAACCAGGCACAGCCGAGCGGCCGTGGAGGGGGGCCCTCCCCCAAACAAGGCCGCGCGGCGGGCGCCACGGCCCGCCGCACGCGCGGCCCCCGAAAAACCCGGCTGGGGAAACGGAGGACGGTCGGAGAGGGGAAGCACTTCACGGGCTTGAGTCCATGGGTGGACTTCTGGAAGCTTCCCGTTGAGGGTTCCGTTCAAGACGCTATTGCGAATGTGCGCTCCTGATTTTTATTTTTCCTTATCGACGCCGTGAGCCAGGCCGCCGCCTCCGAGAGCCCCCCCGCGGCTCGACGTCTCCCGCCGTTTCCCCCGTCTTGCGGGCGTCGCGCAGGATCGAAACTTCGGCCGAGTAACGAGTGCGTCGGGAAAAAGCGCCGAGATCTTTAAAAGTGAGCGGGGGGGGGGGGGGGGGGGGGGGGGGCGGCGTTCAGTTCCAGGTCTGCGAACTCGAGCCCGGAAACAACGAGGGCAGACGCGGGACGCGGGACTTTGCGCCGTGTCAGCGCCAAGTGGGTTTTGAAGAATAGTCTGGAGTCATTTATGCAGCACCTCACATCCTTCACAAACAAATGAAGCCCCCGGTGCCTCAGAGTGAGATTGATCTCCTTTGGAGACTTCCCACGGAACGTTGGGGGGGGGGGTTCTGAATATTGAGGAAGAGAGGAAGGATGAAGCCCTCCGCCCTCCTCCACCTCCACATCCCATTCTCATTTGAGGTGAAAGGGGACACACACACACGCACGCACACACACACACACACCACCCAGTTGAGTTTTCAACTTCATCAATATTCACTCATTCATCCTGGATGCTGGCAGCACACTCTCGACTGGCGGCGCTGGATGGATGTTCCCCCCTTTGTCACCGTGAGGGATATCTGAAATGGAATTTTAAATTAGAGCAGAACAAGTCCCAATTTGCATGGACTCCAGTCACAGCTATATATATATATATATATATATATATATATATATATATATATATATATATATATATATATATACACTGTGTATATATTGTATATATACTGTATATATATGCTGTATCACTTAACAACGGAAAACTTTTCAATTTTCTTTGGCGCCACCCAGCCATAAAATAGGGTCAGGGATGAGTGTAGCTGGTTTACTCTCTACAGGAATCACAGGAATTCATTGTTATCGCATTAAAAAAAGGATTAATTTCATTTTCCAAAATTGACAATGAATGTATTATTAACGTATTAATAATATAACCTAACAACGACATATATATATATTTTTTTTGCTGTTTTCTTTATCAAAAACGGCCACACAATGAATCCAATATAATAATATAACAATTCAAATAATACAAAATGTAATAATTATATCTGAAATGCATTATTGATTATTTTGATGAGGGAAAAAAAGACAGCTTATAATGAAGACGTTCCTGTCGGGTTTAAAAAAAAGCAATGAACCCAGTAAGCGAATTGACAATGTCACTTTTGGCAAACTTGGTCTCGATGACCCACGTGAACACGGGTCATAAAAGCTGGAAAAACCGTAATAATTCATCACAGATTACTACCCATGTATGTAAATGTTAATGAACTTATGTCAAACCAAGTTGGATGTATGGAACTTTGATGGCGCCCATACACTACTTATCATTCATCTTGCTACTTCATCGGAAAAATGTCACCTTCTGAATCAACCGCAAATAATCCAAAATGCGACATGAATTCCACAAAAACAATGAAATGAACGAAGACGTTGTGTTTAAAGACAGTGAGAGATAATGTCCCTTTTGGCCGCACCGCTCAACCTCAGCCCCGGTGACCCACGTGAACACGGGTCACGAGATCCGGACGAGCCTGTGACGGCTTTTCCATGGGTATTTGTCGAAATGTGATTAATTTGTGGTCAGTCAGTGCTGTGCCTATACTTTTTTTTTCACTTCTTAGTTTTTGAAGTAGAAACCCTTTCGGGATTGACCTTCTGTGGACTTTCTATGGACAGAGCTCTGGCATTTCCATGCATGAGGCTAATGTACCAAGCTGCATTTTTGGGGTGATTTCACCAAAACTGTGAAATCGATTTTTTTTTTAGATTTTTTTTCCTCAATCTTCAACCACCCCCACCCCCCAAAAAATATTCCAAACCCCAACATCTACCGTTAAATGTTATTTTATCACCCCCCTAACTTGGATTAATGAATTAACGATGGGTGCTTGGACATAAAATTGTTAATTACCAGTGGGGCCCTGACCCCCCCCCCCCCCACCACCCAGTGTATCCCCAGCTGAGGGCATGGGGCGGTGGGAGCTGTCCCCCCCAAAAAAAAAAAACCTTCGCAGAATGGTGTTGCTCTTTTGTCTCCATTCATATGAAGTGAAATGAAGTTCTCGGCGGCTCGCGTGGATCAATCACACCGGGGCTCCAGCTGTTGGTGGGTCCCCGGCGTGGCCTCCGCAGCACGGGCTTACAAATTGTCTGTGAATGGCGACGAGCAAGGCCCCCTTCAGCCCCCTTCAGAGCCCTTTTGTCGCCGTCCGTCCTGACAAATGCTCCTCGGCCGCCTCCCCCAGACACACGCCTCCTCCCCGCCTTCTGCTCGCCGCCATCAGCCGCGTTGCCCCTGCTTTGCATGACGCCATGTTTGGCAGCGTGGTCTGCGCCGTGCACTGAGGCTGTCTTTATCACTCCCCCAATTTCAGTCAGGAAAAGCCTTTTCTGAGGTGTTATATGGTAGATATATATATATATCTATATCTATACACTACATAGAGAAAGTATGTGGACACATTTCAGCCACAACCATTGCTAACAGGTGCATAGAATCAAGCATACAGCCATGCGGTCAACCGAGACCAACATTTGCGGTAGAATGGGTCGTACAAAAGAGCTCGTCGGATGCCACCGTTCCAACAAATCGGTCAACTTTCTGCCCTGCTACACCTGCCCCGGTCAACCCTAACTTCTATTATTGTGAAGTGGAAACATCTACGAGCAGCTCAGCTTCCAAACTGCCCCTGGAAGCCACGTCAGCACCAGGACTGCTCGTCGTGAGCTTCACAAACTGGGTTTCTACGGCCGCACACAAGCCTGAGGTCACCGTACACCGCAAAGAGTGCCACCATTGGACTCTGGAGCAGTGGTTACACACACTCTGGAGCGACGGATGACGCTTCTCTATCTGCCAGTGAGTTCTCTATCTGAGCAGTGGTTCTCAAACTTTTTTAGTAGTGTAGTCGTGTAGTGTAAGATCTTTTTGTACCCCCTTCACTGGCAATGGGAGAAAAAAATGAAAATAAATGATGTTCACTGTAGGCACTGTAGGGAGTACTACAGTACTACAGTACCTAAAAGTAACCACTGTGAAGGAGGAATCTGGGTTTGGTGGATGCCAGGAACGCCATGTGCCCTGAACGCATCGTGCCAACTGTAACGTTTGGTGGTGGAGGAGTAATGGTCTGGGGCTTTTTTTTTCATGGTTTGTGGTCGGCCCTTTAATTCCAGTGAAGGGAAATCTTAATTCTACAGCGTATCATGACATTCTAGAGAATTGTGCGCTTCCAACTTTGTGGCACCTGTTTGGTGGGTATTTACTGTTTCAGCGCCTCTGCACACAGTGAGGTCCATAAAGAAATGGTTTACTGACTCTGGTGGAAGAACAGAGCCCAGACCTGAGCCCCATTGTATGATTTTTTGACACGTGTAGTTAAAATGAACACAGAAATTAAAGGGGGACCTATTATGAAAAACTCACTTTTTACAGTGCTTGTGCACATACATTTGGGTCGCTGATGGCCCTGCTCACCCACACACACATAAGACAACCCAGTCAGTTTTTGTGAGTCTATAAACATGTGTCACGCTGAGCTAAGCATGGGAAATGCTCTATTGTTGGCTGCACGGACCAGCACAATTTTTTTAAAAGAAAGATGAATTAAAACTAAGCTGTCCGCGACGAAACGAAAGAAAGACGACGACGACGACGACGACGAACATGTAAGTTTAAAATAAATAATTGTGTATTTGCAGTAACGTGGATTCGCTGGACAGATCGCGGGAAAAAACTTCTAAATTGGGCCGTGTAGGCTTATTTTTCACCTCAAATTTGTTCAGAAACAGACATCAGTTGACTGATGGGGTGAAATCAGTGAAAGTTTACAGACCTCATACAAAGGCACCCGGTACTCAAGCTCAAACCCCATTGGCTCACAGAACCCAGAAACTGCGCTCAAACCCCATTGGCTGACAGAACTAGGGAGGGTGGCACCACCCACTGAAACAGGGCGTCATGGAACAGGATGGTTTAGAGGCATGGTAGAATGGCTAAAATCCATGATCTGAGTGTGATTTTCAGCGAAGAACTTCAAATTCATGTTTTGGGGACCCGAGAGACATATATTAACTTGTTGAAAAGGAGCGTAATAGGTCCCCTTTAAAAGACTTAAAAGAGGCTTCCAAAAATATTTTGTTGACTGAGCTGGATCAACAATCTCCGCTTCTCTAACCTCCAATGTAGCTTCAAGAAGCACTCCTCAAATGTTTGCATTATCCTTCTCAAAGCATCTTAATGATAAAATTACATTTTTTTCAAATGAACCTTTCCATAAAACGTATGAACTGACATTAAACTTGATGTTCATTTATCGGAATTCCTATTTGTATTCTAATTGAAGTATTATTGTTTTATGTGTCGATCATTTAAATAATTTAAAATTATTTAAATGTGTTCATAGTGTTATCTGTGAGGTAAATATGAATTTACCGTGGTTATATATATTAATTATATTAGGCCAATATGAGCAGAATCTAATTACAGCCCTAAATACATGTAATATATATATAAAAAAAACTGAAATGCATCAGAGAAGGTAGGGGTAAGATTACTTCCGCAAAAATACAATTCAGCTAATTTATCAAAGCTTACGTCCATCTACCATCTTTAAAAACATACCAAACAAACAAACAAACAAACAAAAAAGAAACAAGCCCTGACTGACATTTTTTGAACCTGCAACAAAAATTGACAGCCCCCCCAAACACTTCACAATTGAATAAAAAAAATACATTCTGAATGAATATATAATTCAGAATATGATAATAATAATAATAATAATAATAATAATAACAACAACAATAATAATTTTATTATTATTATTATTATTATTATTATTATTATTATTATTATTATTATTATTATTAATAATAATAATAATAATAATAATAATAATAATAATAATAATAATGATAATAACAATAATAATAATAATGATAATAATACTGGCCACAATTTCTTTGCCATTTTATTCGCAATTAGCATTTTTTTTCCAAACTTCCTGAATAACTAATTAAAATGTACAAATGTCAAATTTAAGCTACGAAAACCAGTGATTACCAAATCAGAGTCCGTTTATTCCAGCAAATACATTTTCACATAAAAGGCATTGTTTTCAAAAGCAGATCCAAAATGGTCGACATTATGGGTTTGTTGATGCCAAATCTTTTTTTGTTTTGTCACCAAAGCACGAAAAAATGATGATGTGAATTTGCCGAAAAAGACCACGAACAACAGCGACAGAAGTAATACTTTGAAGCCGGTACTTCCTGCAGGAGCGATGGGACGATCATCCCGTTATGAAGGTAAAATAATATCTTTCCTCACCCAGTGAACAGTTATGTCATGTTGACGACTTTGTGCCTATGATCATGGCTATATTTCAATATATTTGACACGTTGGGATGTTTGACAGCTGTGGCGTCACCAGTAAGTGCTCCGAAGCAGCAAAGAAAGTGCTGTATAAAGAAATAAAATATAAAAAAGATGAAACTGTCATAAGGGAGCGACGGAATTGTCCATTTTTTCCTCCTTTTGTGGCCGTTTCAGAGGAAATAATTAAGATAGATGGCCAGATGAATTAGCTGTCCTCCAAGGTCAAACGCTGATTGCCTTATTACTCTATTATTTCACTCTGCTGGAACCATTACCGCCGACACTTTTTCATGATATTTCTGTACATCCGCACGGCAAAGTGCGAGCGCCAGAGATACAAATTGATTGTTTGGCGGGAGAATCAGTCACAGTCATGTCGGCCGGACGGATTAATGGCTCTGACGGCGGCTGCGGGGTGAGGCGGAGGGAGACGCGGGGAGGGGAGACGGGGTGGAGATTGGGTTCCAGCCCCTGGGACCTGGATCAATGTGTCCCATGGGAGGGCCGCCGCTTCGGTTTGGAGAGGGGGGTGAAAAATGATCGGATGCGCTTTTCTACCTTTCGCCGTTTCGAGCGATGGACGTCCATCCGAACATTCTCTCCGTCGTCGTACTTAAGGTGTGTCTTATCGGAAGGCACCTTTGTCTTTGTGGAGCGTGGAAAGACCTCCGTGCCTCTTTGGGCCTAGGTTCCGCGGTTAACCTATATTCTTTCTTTCTTTCTTTCTTTCTTTCTTTCTTTCTTTCTTTCGAAACGTGGGAAGAGCACTGTGCCTCTGCCGTAGATTCCGGCATGAACTTTTATTTTGAAAGACAATATTTTTCTATCTTTTCTATCTTTCTTTCTCATCACTTTTTATCATTATTATTAGCCTATAGATACATAGAAATTACCGATTTATCGGGAAAATTTCTCAGAATTTCTCAGGCTAAAACTGTTTGAAACACAACAACGGCGGAAGTTAGGAACATGGTTCACGTTTGAACCGGTATGTCACAACATTTTTGTGGTTCAACTTCAGAGCAGCAGAAATTAGTGGAAAAACCAACTAAATTTGACCCAGATCATGGACGTGGTCTAAGTCATTGAACACCAAAGTATCTACAACAGGGCAAAAACTATCTGGAACACGACAATGACAGAAGTTACGAACACGGTTGAGGTGTTCTTTAGACCGGCATGTCACAGACATCTCATGGTTTAGGTTTCATCCAAATCGATCCACTTGCGGAGCAAAAATTTGTGGGAAAACGGACCAAATTTGACCCGCAGTATCCAGTTGGTGATCCACTTCACCGACACGCCGACGTGCGAAAACAAATGGAACCAGATGAGATTTAGAATAGATGCTGTATGACGTCGTCACACTATTTACTATAAATGTGCAGGTGCTCGTTCAGAATATTCATTGGCGCCGTGTCCAGTGGGCAATGTAGACTCTGTCACTCTGTAGTGGTTAGAGATTACAAGCTGTGGTATGGTAATTCAAGTTCAAGAGACTATTTGTCACATACATTACTCACTGACGTTTTTCATATTTCATGGAAAGGCAGTGTATTGAAATTGTAATCCAAGGAAAGAAGTCACCACTAAAATTACGGGAGTTCGACTTTTTTTGTAAAAATCCGTAAATAGGTGAACCTGTGTAAATACATCATCATCATCATCATCATCATCATCATCATCATCATCATCATCACTTTTCTCAATTGACAGTGTACGAGAGCAAACGATGCCTGCCGTCACTGATACGCAACATGTACTTACACGCAACACGCAACAAGGTAAGTTCTGACAATGATGGTTTGGTTTAAACTAAAAAACATATCTAAAGAAAAGATATAAAACCAAAAAAAGTAAAGTATTATACTAATAAAGTAAAAACACATGTATAAACACATAAGAGATGTAACGCTGTTGTTAACTACAATACTGAACCGAATTTCAAAAAATAGTGAAATAGAAAAAGAGAAACACTGTATGCATATAGTGAACAATACTGGGCATTATTATAATGCCCTGTAGGCCCTGCCTAATAAAATAATAATAAAAAATATATTATAATAATATATATAATAAAAATTATATATAAATAATAATATAATACTATATTCTTTTTATTAGGGGTCCAGCCCGCAGCCCTATTGTTATTGTTAGGGGAAAAAAATCTTGGAATTTTGACTTCTGGAACTGGAACAACAACTTCGGCACATCACACGAACAGGGTGACATCTTGTTTGAACCGCACTGTCACAAAGGCCTTGTGGTTGAAGTTTCATCCAAATCGATCCACATACGGAGCAGATATTAGTGAAAAACCAATCAAATTTAGATCAATATTACAGACACACAGCCAATGCATTTCACGCAGAAATATGTCCAACTCGGCTAAAACTATCTGGAAGACATACTTCACCAAAACCCCAAAATATAGTTGAGGTGTCATTTAAACCGGTATTTCACAAGATTTTTTTGGTTTCAATTTAATCCAAATCCATTCACATAGGGAGCAGATATTAGTGAAAAACCGAACAACTTTGACCCAAAATTTTCAGCTGTTTTGGTCAACTGAAACATCACACGTCTGGTTCTAAAATGAATTAGATGAGATTAACAGTAAGACGCTTTATGACATCATCATATTATTTACTATAAATGTACAGATTCCGATTGAGAATGTCCAGTTGGACCGTGTCCAGTGTGCGCTGTCGACTCTGTCGCTCTGTAGTGGTTTGACGTTACCGAACTATCGATTCACGTGTATATTTATAAAGCTTCTTACCTGGTAGATGTCAGTAGATCTGGTCGATTGATATATTAAATCCGTGGCCCACATTACTTTGCCGCATTCATGAAAAATACAATGAAAAGCAGTCCTTAAAAACTCGTCACCGCGTCCAGTCGAAACCACTGAAATGTGCGACTGAGTGATGTGTTCAAGATCCAGCGAGGCATCGAAATATAGAAGCCGTGCAATGGTAATTACTCATAGAAATACCACAATGTGTTTCGTATATCATGGAAAGGTAACTTAGGACGTGCCCGACACGGCACTGAACGGCCACCCGTCAGTGAGAGTGCAGCTCCATTTCCACAGACAACACGGTGACTTATAACAATGAGAAGTTCTGCTTTACAGGCAAACATGGAGGGTTTTTTTAAAGACGGGAGGGTTGCGCTGTGCAGAGGTGGTTGCGCCGCGAGACGAGCAACCAGTAGACGACAGACAGCGGGGAGCCTACGCTGCGCTCAATGTAAACTCGGAAGATCGTGCTGCGTTTCAGAGAACCCGGGAATCTGTCAAACGCACCCAACACGACCAAACTGGACCCTGGACCCTGTGTATTGTATTGCTGGCTATTATTATTATTATTATTATTATTATTATTATTATTATTATTATTATTATTATTATTATTATTATTATCATTATCATTATCATTATTATTATTATTGTCATTATTATTATGATTATTATCGTCATTATAATTATTATTATTATTATTATTATTATAAGCAGCTCAAGAAGTGAACTAAACTAAGTAATAAAGTAACAATGAGAAGAATAAAAGGCAGAAGAAATAAATATCAAACACTATTGTACAAGGTGTATTCCTAATTCGCTCCAACATCGAAGACATTTCGTGCATCATACATGATATGTGGATGGTAACGATGGAAGATGATTTGAATGATTCGTTAAATTTCCCAGCGACTTCATTCACCCACAGGTCTCTGCACCGGCCATATTGGATGCCAACTGGGGAACGGGTAAAGTTGCATTTTCCCTCGCCGAGGTCATATTATAACAAACAGCGTTTTTGCAAAAAAGTACAGCGTGAAGTGTTTCCACTTCCTGTTTTCTTAGTCACAGGAGAATAATAAATAAACCAGAACGTTGTTAGCCTGTAATGGGGAGTCAGAGCAAATGGCTTCTCTCTCTCTCTCTTTCTCTCTCTCTCTCTCTCTCTCTCTCTCTCTCTCTCTCTCCATTATCAACTCCATTTCTTTTCCCCCCATTTCTTCTGATGATCAATTAGATGTTAATGGATAGCCTGCTGTGCCACTCTGATGATGACCATACATAACATTTCATTTTTTTCTTTGTGCTGTTATCTTCAACTCACTAAATGACAAAACAGTCGGCAGCACAGAGCCCGGCGTCCCACTCACACGGATGTAAACATCGATATTTCACTTAATGATCAGACAATGAGAAATATGATGTTTGGGGCGACCTACCGCCTGTCGGTGCAACACTTAGACTTTATATTATTTATATACATATAAGAAGACGCATTTCTTATACACACCCGAGAAAAATAAAATGATAGTGTGTTATCTGAAATTGTAGTTCAGAATTTATATTAGTTCCATATTTGTTCCTTATTTTTTATACAAACCCAAGTAAATAAAAAGCGTACTTAAGTGGGTTTTCTGAAAGTATATTAGTAAGTATAATTTTTCAAGATTCAAGACTTAAGATTCAAGAGGTTTATTCGTCACATACATATACATACTTTCATACATACAGTATATGCAGTGAAATGTCAATGCAACGCACCCGGTGATCATGCACAACATTTTCTAGACTGAACACAATAGCTCCCTAATTGTTACTTGACTAACTAACTGAAACTGATTCCTAAAACGTAATGCAGTTAGTGAAGAGAATGATATAGAATAAAATGAAATAAAATAAGTCAAAAGTAATACAGAGTGGGAGTACAAAATAGAAATAAAGGGAATAGACTTATGTATATGGGATAGGCTATTATGTATATACAGATATGTGCATTAAAGTGGCATGTGAATAAAGTGAGGTAGTGTGTGTGGAGATATACAGTAGAACGTACAACAGTACGAGACAGCAATACAGTAACACCGAACAGAACAGCAATACAGCGAAGTATGCAGTAACCCAGGACAGTGATACAGTATGGAGTACAGTATGCTACATACAGTACAGTAAGGCAGTGGGGCCTGTGTGTGTGTGTCTCAGTGAGTGTGTTTTCATGTATTCACAATTAATATACTAAACGTGTGTTCAATTGATGGAACTTGAGCTGTACTTAAAGTAGTGTGTTGAAAATGCTTAAATATGTTTATATATATATATCATGATTTTTGTTTACCTTGTACGACGTACTTTAGTATACTAAATTATACAACAGTAGAGTACATCTTAAGTTAGGTTAAATCTTTCAATATACTGTAAATGTATCAACACTATATATACGTATATAGAGCATGTTAATGACAAGTAATGCTTTACTTTAAATTAGTACATAAAGTAAATAAGACGACCAGAGAAAATACTCACAAAGAGTCGGACTGGGCAGAAATAGACTTTTAACATGCTTTATATCCTAGAAATAGCTCAGCCCATTGTGCACTTTAGGGAAATTTGCATTTGAAAGTATTTACAATACATGAAATATGAGTTCAAAATGCATCAGCGCTGGTTCAATGCACTATACAACATACTGAGCTTTTTTGCGGCCGCTTACACCAAAGTGAAGACATGAAATGAAGTGAATGTTTGCATTTGTCTTCATGATAGAGTGCAAGTAGCCAACAGAATTACAGGATATTTTGCTCGACCGTGCTCATTTTCGACGCAAACAGCGCGGGCCTTTATCAGATGACAGAGCCATTAGTAGGATAAATATTCTGGCTGGAAGGACCTTAACTTACCACTAGTCACCTACTAACACACAGCGCTCCCTCCTCTCACCCCCTCTCTCCCTCTCACTCTCTCTCTCTCTCCCTCTTTTTTATTATTATTCTATCGCTTCAGTCCTCCTCGCACACAAAAAAGCCTGATCACCATCCAAGGCTGCCGCTTGTCAGCCGCCGAATATATAAAGATAAATGATATTATGTTAAATTCCACTTAATGACAAATTTTTAATTTTCCGAACACGGTCATTTTCTGGCTAGTGAATCAAGTGTAAGGAGCTAATTACGTGCGGATCTGAGCAAAAATAACTCCTCATTTTCACGGGGGATAATGGAAGAGAAATGTTGTAGATTAATGGCACTATTTATCTTTTTTAAATTTCTATCTTTCTCCGGTGATGGCCACCCCCCCACCCCCCACCACCCCGCCCCCACCCCCACCCCCACCCCCACCGGCTCCCCAAGGAAAATATTCATAAAACGGAATTGAAGTCGTAACTTAATAGGTTATTAACATTTTTTTTCTTCTTCTTTTTTTTTTTTTATAACACTTCTCACTTTCGCCGGCTCGCATTGTAAATTTAAATTGAAGATCCTTGGCGTCGGGAGTCACCGGTGGAATAATTTTTCCATTCATTTATTTATTTATTTTATTTTTTTGGAGGGTGGGCGGCATGCGTCTTCGTCATATTGGGGTTATTTGCTATTTGCTGTTCTAATTCTTATTTTCAGACAGACCCAGATTATCAGAAGGGGAGCGTCGGCGTGCTGGCTGCTGCCAGCACCTCAGCCCTCAGCCATGTGTTTCCATTAGGGCCCCGGTGTCGTCGAGGGGGTTTGTTCCCTCTATTATTTTCCATTTCGCTCTTTTATCTTGATTTAAAACTGGGCGGGGGCGGGTATTCTGAATATTTGTCCCAGACCCCCCCTCCGTCTCTCCATCACTCCATCCCTCCATCCCTTCATTCTATTCCCCTCTTGGACCAGGCTTCTCGCGGGGGGCCGTCTCTCTATCTCTCTCGCTCTCTCTGGGGAAGCGCCACAGATCGGTTCAAGGTGGAATCACTATCTTTAGAGCCCGCAATGTTTTTTTGGGGAAATGCAAAAGAGAAAAGGGAAATGGAAACAGGGGAAAAAAGGAAAGGAGGGGTGGGGGTCCTTGTGCAAGGAAAAGAGGAAAAAGCAAAAGCAACATGGAGCAGTGTTCATTCTCAAGGTCATCGGCTGTAATCATTCATTACATTATGTTGTGTTACGTCATTTACAGCAGACACTTTGGTCCAAAGCGACGTTCAATAATAAATACATTTGTCATAGTTCAAGGGACTGTACATCACAGGCTTTGTCAGCAAAAGTAACACTGAGTTAAGTCTTTAATGAGTTTTGCTTTTTTTTGTTTTTTGTTTTTTGTTTAGGTAGCTATGCTCACAATTAAGTTCTCTTCAGTCGTTTATTTTCTCTGGCGATATTTGAGCTTTAGTGGCAGTATAAGGCATCATATATGTAAATCATTTTCATAATTATTCAGCAATATTGGTACGGATTTCTTTTGGATTTATGGATCAATTTTACTCTGAGAAGCAATGTAACTTTGCCTTAATTATTATTATTATTATTATTATTATTATTATTATTATTAATAATAATAATAATAATAATAATAATAATAATAATAACAATATTAATATTAATATTATTTTATGAATGATCTTTTTTGAATGATCTTGTGAAGCACAATGTAATACACTGTATATACAGTATATATTATATAAACTGTATATACAGTATATATTATAAATATATATACAGTGTATATATAGATACATATATATAAGGTACTCAATATCTAAATCTCTTTTTAGAGTGTGTGTGTAGAGAAAATAAAAAAATTATAATAACAGTAATTAAGTGTATTTGACCCTTTCGAAGGGTCAAACTTGACCTTTCAATCAACACAAACTCTGAACTTAATTTCCAGTAATTTGCCGAATTCCGGTATAGCCTCGGACTCATCATCCTCTTCTTCTTCCATTTGCGTATCTTTGAGCGCAGGCTGAAATGTGTGAGCGGTGAATGGCATATCAGCGCTCAATTACCGAACACAAATGGGAGTGGGAGTGGAGCTCCAGCGGAGGCACTGGGAACCATCACACGGGTGCTTCAAGACAAACCGGAGCCCGGGGACGCTGCCTGTCCGTCAGCCATCTTCCCCGGATGAATAATATTACTTAAGGTCTGAGAAATTGTGATACGGCCGCTCTCCAGTCGGTTTGAAATTAATAACATTTTGTTCCCCCATTTCAAAAACGGACACAGTGCAAATTTATCATTTCTTGGGCAACGGGAGGAGGTGGGAGGGGGTGGAGGTGAGGGGCGTAGTTGTATCATCCCCCTCAAGGATGCCCCCCCCCCCCATCATGTTTTTTTCTATATCTATTTAGGAATTCTGTGCGCTGAAAACCTTAAAGTATAACATATTGGAACGCTCAGACAATCCTGACCTGTTTATGCGCTGTGGAGTTGATAGGCTGTCAGGCCCCCCAGCGAAAAGAGCCCGGCACCAGGCGGGCCTATCCTTTAAATTGCCCGGGTGATATTTGCGGATAATAAAAGAAATAAATCAGACAATGGGGCTGAATATTTCATTTGTTATCCATATTCCTTATGGGCAAAAAAAAAAAAAAAAAAAAAAAAAAGAAGATACAGAAATGTAAAAACAGCAATTCCACTCTCGCCCCCCCCCCCGCCCCTGTGGAATTGCAACACTTGAGATGCTGTTTTCATGTCCGAAGACAAAGTGCGCGCTCCGCCCGAGCCGCCAGCAGATCAATCTCCCAGGCAGCCGAATTACTGGCTCTGATCTGCTGTGGTCCAAACCCACGGTGTCCTCCCTCCCGACGCTCCCGCTTTCCGTGCGCGTCCGTCCCCGAAACCGACCAATCCCCTGAACTGAGCATTAACCTCCATGTTTGGATGAAGTGGTGACGCCATCATTTGGAGAGGTTGCAATTAGGGATGGGGAATAAAGAGCGTGTTATCCTTTTGAAATGAATCATCTTCATACATTTACGTGAATCACTCAGTCTATTTGTTATAATTTTTTTTTATTATTATTATTAGTCTTAAAAACCTCTGTGTAAACTGGCTCAACGTAAGATTATTATTATTTTTTTAACTTCATTTTAAATAACGGGAAGCCTTTCTTCTTTCAATCGTAGGGGAACAGCACCGGCAGAGACGCCGTGTGTTTTATTTCGGTTAAGCGAAAATAATGTGTTCATTTTGCCCACAAATCCACGACCCAAAATTCCATGAGTTTGGGGAGATTTTGGGAAGACTGGTGAGGCGGCATGAGATATTTTCATCTTTTCGAGTCATTTCCTATTTTCCGCCTCCACTCATACGTCAGGAGCCCTTTTCCTGATCTGAGTCTTGCACGGGACTAGTTTCGGCCCCAAACACTGCACCGCCTGTGCGCCTGTTACAGTTTATTACGATTTGTCGTTTCCACCGGTCACAGCACGATGAACTTTTTATGATGACAACGGTCGTTTCCACCCTGAGCCGCGGCGTTTTCCAGGCCCAGAGCGTATGACTCACGACCAAAAACCTGTTGCGAGCAATATTTCAACAAAAAAAAACAAAAAAACGACACCTCAGACCTCTGGAAGAGATTTGCGTCGCCTCCCTCCCTCCCTCCCTCCCTCCACTTCCACTTCCATCTTTATTTTGCTCTGTCCATCCTCCCTGGACCTCTAATACACTCTCTCATTTCTTCTTTGCCCATTTTCGGCTAATTTGCCGCCATCTGCCTCAGCATCTGTTTGAGGCGAGGAACGGGAAGAATGAAAAAAAAAGAGGGGGAAAAAAAAAACTTTGCGTCGAGGAGGAGGAGGAGGAGGAGGAGGAGGAGGAGGAAGCCTCTTCCTTTCTTCCGCCCCTAACTTTTTTTTTTTTCCCTGCGCTCCTTTTCTCATTGTGGCCGAGGCTCCGCCCCTCTCTGTCTTCCTTAAACGCATAAGCCTCCTCAAAGCCCCCCCCTTTTTTTTTATTTTTTAGGTTTAATGCTACATGTAAACCTCGGGCTTGCCTCCTCTCTTGTCCACCTCCCAGAAAAGAAAGAGAAGAAAGCGGAGGAGGAGGAGGAGGAGGAGGGGTTCAGGTTTGGGGTTCGGCGTTGGGGGAGACGGGGGAGCCGGGGGGGTCATATCCTTTCCATGTCCAACCGCTTAGTCAATAACCGCAGTCAACAGGCCCGCACAAAAGATCAGGAAAAAAAGTGCAATTGTTAATTTTCGGACAATGGGCGGGGTGGGAGCGGGTGGGGTCTCACAGGGCCCGGGCTGAGAAAAGGGACACCCCCTCCCCCAACCACCCCCAACCCCGCCACAGCTTCCTCTTTGAGCATGGCCGACACAATGGGGCAGCCTGCTGCACTGCCGGGGTGAGAGCGGCGGGGATCACCCCGGTCGTCGGCCTTGCGGGGGATTACAGGCATTCTTTGGCGGGGCCGGTGTTGCCCGGGCCCTCGTGGCCCTCGGAGGCAGGAGACCCACAGCCCCCCCCACCAACCACCCCCACTCCTCCACCCCCCAAAACCCTCTCTTCCCTTTTTTCGGCATTGTGTCCCCATGTTTGACAGACACAGAGCCTGTAATAATCTCTTTTCCCGCAGGGACCTGCGCCATTTGTTTGGCAGACCCTACAAGCAGTTTCAATCCCTTTTTAACCCCCCTGCCTCCCCCCTCGTCTTCTCCTTCCTCACCGCTGTGGCCGATCGCTGGCGTCTAATTAATGCAGCCTCCCTCTTTTCATCTCCACTTCCTCTTCATTGTTTGATCCTCTCACTATCGCGCTAAGTCCGGGATTTAACAAAAAAGTCACTGCCTCTGCTTAGTTATCACGGCATATTTGAATAGTGAGTGGGGAGACAAAAAAGAAAAAAGGTTGTTTATGCATTATGACCTCCTCACAAATATTCATTATTATTATTATTATTATTATTATTATTATTATTATTATTAATAATAATAATATTATTATTATTATTATTATTATTGTTATTATTATTATTATTATTATTATATCCCTTTTGATATTGAGTTTCAGATGCAGGATTTTTTTTTATATTATAAAGGGATTAGTAAGATTATTCCTGTGTGATTTATTTTGCCACCAATTGTACTTATGTTCTATGTTGTCTTCTCTCGTGTCTCCCGAGAGGCTACGTCTCTCCCCTGGTGCAGACCAAGTATTTGACATAATAATAATACAAAGAATAGAAGAAGAATCGACCTGGGCGTCAAATTGTATCTCACGTAAAATAAAACACAAAAAAAATTGAAGAAAAAAAATAAAAATTCCATTCACAGTTGTTTGGCGCCATTGACGACCATCGTCACGTTTGTTTGTTGAAGTTTGAAGACATCCTCATCCTCATCCTCATCATCACCATCATCATTTAAGGTAGATTTTGATTTCAAATGTTTACACAACTGATTAAATCTCCATCCACAGCACCACACACACACACACACACACACACACACACACACACACACACACACACACACACACACACACACAGTGGTATCCGTCTATAGAAGGTATTTATGACCCCTCACTCGCTGTGAGAGAGGGATTTGAGGAGCTATAATTGGTTCTCCTCACATGTCTGCCCCCTCCTCGCTCCGCAGGGAGCACTCTGATGATAACTTGCTGCATTTACACGCTAACTTTTCGACAATGGCTACACGCTCTGTCTTTATTGCCCCCGACTCCTAATGGCTATCTGCAAGTACTGCCTCTGGCAATCCTGTCGCAAATAAATAGGAGCTGACACAGTAATTTACTCAAATCTTCTCTACAGTTTTGCCCCGTTCTCCCTCTGGAGATCACCCCCGTAACAACAATTATTTCAAATGTCATTGATTCATGCCCGCCGGCAACAGACAAATGAACATGAAAAAATCTTTTCACACGGTCAAAATTAAAATGTTTAGGGTTTTCAAAAGCCGGCGAAGGGATATTATCCCGTGGCCGACATATTTTCCTTTCCCCTTCCAGATCAGACATAAAATGTGTCGTTTTTTTCACCAAGTGACTATTAACCTTTATCTAATAGGGGCAATGGCTCTCATTTAGAGGGAAGACCCAGCGGAGGACATATAATTCCCTTTCAGTGGAGCCTTGTCAGCTGGGCGCACTAAACAAGATGAACACACA
This sequence comes from Zeus faber, assembly GCF_960531495.2. Classification (NCBI taxonomy): domain Eukaryota; kingdom Metazoa; phylum Chordata; class Actinopteri; order Zeiformes; family Zeidae; genus Zeus; species Zeus faber. Next base: position 18,388,102 of record NC_137207.1, read on the forward strand.
CACACACACACACACACACACACACACACGCACCGCCGCGCCACCGCCGCCGTGTTGCTGGACGGTCCCCGCCAAGGAAATAAGAAATAGGAAACAGGAAATAGGTTACAACCGTGGACCGCTGTGCTTAAGACCTTCCAGCGCAGGTGAAACCCAACAACAACAACAACGTCAACAACAACAGTAAAATAGACTATTTTATATTTTTACTGTTATGCAATTTAGTTTCCATCATTTCCTCTGTATGTGCGCGTGCGTGTGCGTGCATGTGTGTGTGCGCGCGTGCGTGTGTGAGGGCGGGTGCACGGGCCTGTGGGCAGCGCGGAGGTCAGAAAAACACCGTTTGTGGCTCATTTCCTTGTTTGGCGCTGTTCAGCTCAGTGGAGTGGATCTGAACACGTCACAGTGTCACGGCCGGTGTCTCTGCCTATACTCGACCTCCCCCCTTACCCCCCTTACCCCCCTCACCCAACTCCACCAAACACACACGCGTACACGCACACACGCACACAAGCACACGCACGCACACCCACACGCACACACACACACACACACACACACACACACACACACACACACACACACACACACACCCCGTCACGTAATAATGAAGAGATTTCGGCTCCGATAGGAAATAAAGTGGGTGTCCTTGGGCGGCCGACGGGTGTTGAACCGTGGGCTCCTGCTCCACTTGTCCTGTGGAAACCCACTCATACCTGCAGCTCAGGGCCGCTCACGCTGAAGGTCCATGTAATCACTGGTGGAAAGTAACTAAGTGCAGTTACTTTGCTACTGTACCTAAGTACTTTTTTCAAGTCTCTGTACTTACTGTACTAAGTGTAGGATTATTGTTAGAATTAGGCTGAGGGTTAATGCACTACATAAAAACACTTTATACTCGATTACATTTCAAATACAGTAGCATTACTTTAGTCAAAAAATATGAATATATATATATCAAAAGTATATGATATACAATTTAACTATGAATTGTAATCTGGATATGCTCGAGCTGTAGGAATAGGTAGAATAGGGCTTTAAGCCGTATCAGGGAGCCGGATATGACAAGCGCTTTGACTTTTCACACTTTAAGGGCGGGTCGCACCACCGAGGATTAAATAAGCCTGACGATCACTCGATCTGGGTCCGAGAGGGAAAGCGAGGACGTGCGGGTCGAATTTACAAAGCGAATTGAGAAATAAAAAGAAGATTTAAAAAAGAAATTGGTAGCGAGAATTTAAGTTCAGGGTCATGGTCGCTCAACCTTGATTTAATCCAGGTTTAGACCTAATCCAGGTTGGCACAAGCCACCCTAAGGGCATTGAGGAGCGAGCGCCTTTTCAGAGTCATTTTGCGTCAGGGTATTTGCACTTTTACTTCGGTGACTAATACTTCTTCCACCGCTGGTTAAGCCGCATTAACAGTTACTTGTGGTAAAATGACGCTTTTTTTTTTTTCCAAATCGCAAGTAGTCAAAGTGTCTTCCGATGAATTCTTCCGTCTTGCCTCTTCATTATTGTCCAGAGCGTTCGCCCATTGCACCATCCGTCATCACCTCGGGTTTTTCTGACGACGTTTTAGACGGAGAAACTCCCCGAAATGGCCCAGTTTGCGCGGCGCTCAATTTCTTGCTCAGTTTGTTGATTAGTCGCCGCCTCGCACATAAATACTCACTCACAGCGACAGACACACAAATGAGAATTGCACCCACGGGACCCAATGATTCTATCATACTTTAGCTAAACATAGACTGGGACTTAGTTCAACGGATAATCAATTTGACAGAGTGTCTTCACGCGCACACACACACGCACCCACCCAGGCACGCAGGCACACACACACACACACACACACACGCACACACACTAAAAAAGTGCCTGATGCATAGATTGTGTATGTGTCAGATAAGCTCCTGCTAATCCAACGTGTGTGAGGGGAAGCCCCTAGAAATGGATTTACATCCATATTTGCAGTTTCTTGAAAAAACATTTAAAAAAGGTAAAGTAGGGTCAGGATATTCTGTCCTTTAAGGGATTTGAGGATAAATATTGTTATATAAGTGTTCCTTAGTTTTCCACTCCAAATAGACAGTAACAACCCCCTACTACTTTTAGTTACGACCCAACTGGGTGTTTTTTTTTTTTATCGTTCGTAATAAATTAATATAACAGAAATATGATACATGAATATTTTCAATTCATATAACAATTTTATTTTTTCATTTTATGATATTATCCGATTTATATATGATTTTTTTTTTATATTTTCCCTTCTTACATAACAGGGAAAGTGTTGCATTTTATTG
>NC_137207.1:18395406-18397906 GCF_960531495.2 Zeus faber
GGACCCCTCGCAGCCGCCGCGATCTCAATTTGTGTTTGGTCTCGGACCGTGATGACTTGACAGAGAGAAATAATAAGAAGATTTGTCTTGATCTCCACCTCTCCTCCGAGGAAGTGGAATCCTCCACATTTAAGTTGTGCTCTGGAACCTCTTACTTGTCGGCAAACTGTTTTTTTTGGGGGGGGGGGGGGGTTGTGGTGGTGGTGGTGGTAGTGGTGTCCTTCCAGAAACTGGGCTGATAGGTGGACAGTGGGGTGGTTTTTATTATAGTGGGATGGTTTTAATGACACCCACCATCGTGGAATGTAATGCTTTTAGTAGCCTACACACGCTCACATTCCTCACACTTTAAAGAATAAATCCGTAAGATTGTCTGTGTTGGCGGATTATGCCACAATTCCCAAAATTCCATTTGAAACGGCAAGGTTTTGTTTTTTTTACGTCAGGTTTATCTTCGTCTTGGCTCCAAGACGGTCGGTTATGGCTTCTTGTTGGAAAGGCGGAGCCCACCACCAACAATTGAGCTTGCATATAGAGGAATACATGTATAATGCAATCACATTGAACTTTGACTGTTTCTTAAGAAGTGCCAGCAGGAAAAAAAAAAAAAAAAAAAAAAAAGTAAAATGTGGGATTTTGCAAATAATCAGAGATGATTTTCATTTATCCTGATGCAGACCTTTCTTGAAGCTAAGTTATTGGTTGAGGTAATGATGAACGATTTTCATAGAAGCTTGCCTGAGCCGAATGTGCTTATGTTGAATAGTGCTTTGAATACACCTTCCGAGCGTCTTGGTACAAGCCAGGTTTTCCAGGCACAGACACTCTGGCTGCCTCCCCAAACGGCAGAGCGTCCTTCTGCCAAAGCCGCCGCAGTAAACCCTGCAGGCTTCCATCTCGCTGATGCACTGTAATGGTCTTGGTCTTGAGCTTGGCCAGACCGCCGCACGAGGTGCTAAACAGCGACCGGCTATAAATATAAGTGGTGAGCACTGCCAGTCGCACTCTTGCGGCTGAAATGAGGCCAGTGATGGGGTCTGGAGAAGCAAAAGGGGGATATCAATGGTCACTAAATCACTCGGTAATCAGCTCTCTGTGCACAGCCGTCCATGCATGCTCAACGTGCCGTTCTGGAAGGCTCGGGCGGCAGAACGCCTGAGCTGACCCCATCTGTACCCCATCTCGTTTTGCATTATCCCCGTCCCATAAAAGTCCCATGTAGCACAAAAGAGTTAATGATTCCCTTTGTTTTGTTGCGGGGGAACGGGACCAAAGCAAATGACAACAACAAATCCATCAAACTTAGTGGCGGTGAGCACATCAGCAGTTTTCGCCGGCCCACCAGAGGCCTAAAATGCACATATTGCACGCTGGCCCCCTGAGCAGCAGGCGGCCCTGGGACTCTCCAGCCCCTCGGTGGCCAGAGAGGACTTGATAAATGACTGGCGCCAACTTCTCTGTCACCGCTGAGGGAGGGAGGGAGCCCCCACCGCCGCCGCCGCCGCCGCAGTAAGCTACACCATCCTAACAGCATTATTCTTTTCATGCCCGTCGATACACCGTCCTGTGATTGGCGTCACGCTTTGCACAGGTTAATTGGAATCCTGAACTGGAAAACGGCGGGGGAAAAGTGCAAATATCGTCGCCCAGAGGATCACCATACGTAAACCATGTATCTATGTGTCGATTCCGATCTATGGCGGGGACGTGAATATGTTAACAGCCTTGAAATACGGTTCTTACAACTGGGTAATAATGATTTCTTCGAAATATATAATCAGGAACAAGTGCAATTTCCCACGGCTTTAATAACTGTTAGCTAAAGAGTCATTAATTGACAATCCTGGAGGTGATAACAAGACCTGCAGAGCAATCACAGCCATCTCAGGTGCTTAATAGGAACCATTCAACATAATTGTGTTCAAATCAAATATCTTTTTTTTTTTCCAGCCATAAAAGATAAGAGCTTGTGGATATAAAGTGTTTCATTTCGGTCATATTGTCGTATAGGGCCGCTCCTCCGACCTGGTGTAATAACAGGACCTTCAGAAAATGCAGGACTGCCCAGAATCTGTCTCCGGCGAATGTTCACGTTAACAATTTTTTATTTTTTTTCAATTAGGCCTGGTTAAAAGAAAAAACAGAGTCGTTCCGTAAGACTCAGGCTAGAGTTTGATCTTCAAAGTTTAACGACCACATTCTTCCTCAGCGTGATTGCACCATTGTTTCGGCTAAAGCCATTCACTCAATGTGGTGTGTGGAGGAGCATGAACCGCTATGTCCAAGGGACCTTGGAGCAGATGTCCAGCGGCGGGATAGTTTAGTGGACAGCCTTACTCATCAGTGGACGGCCTTGCTCATCAGTGGACAGCTTTCCTCATCAGGGGCTGCCTCCGTCATCAGTGGACGGCCATCCTCATCAGTGGACAGCTTTTCCTCATCGGGGACGGCCTTACTCATCAGCGGACGGCCTTACTTATCAGTGGACAGCTTTACTCAA
>NC_137207.1:18402906-18405406 GCF_960531495.2 Zeus faber
CATGATTCCCCTTCATTGTCTTGGGGGTTTTGTGTCGTCCAAAACAAAAAAAACGTGTCTGAGATAGATAGTCGGTTTCAGAAGTGTCTATTTAACATTTTTACCATAAACAAATACAAAAATGCAGGGCGTGCCTGCCCGTCTCCATCTTGCATTTTGTCTTGTTTTGTGGTTTTGTTTGGTAGTCCTTGGTAAAACCCTCTACTATATCACTGCCATCGATATGATGTAAAGAACGCCAGCAATGTGGTATTGTTTTTAGTTTTTTAGTAGACCGTACTATTTTTCCACATCTGTTTCACTGTCTGATTTGGGATTTTCCAAAAAACCCATCACATAATCACGCCGGTAATCAAATAATAGGCCCATGTACTTAAGACGGTGCAATGGTATTAGAATCAACAACACTTTACGAGTGTTTGTCCCCCCCCTGTTATCCTTTGTTTTATGGCGCCTTCCGCGGTGAGCTCAAAGTCAAACTCAATATGATGAGGCATTAGCCTCCACAACCATTTCGCTCAGGGTGTCAAGGTCGGGTCACTGTGGGACTGTCCTCAACAGCCGCGCCACCACCACCTCCACACGGATTATTTGTGTTCACCTCATCACTTCTCAGATGGGCTGTGCAGCGATAATAATACCCCCCTTTAACCTTCCACATCATTAGAATTGTGAGAAAACAACTGCTGGTGCGGCCAGTGTCACTGCTGGGAAGTGCCATTCACCCTGTGCGGTGCTTAGACGACAACCGGAGAGAGAGTCAACAGAGAGAAACATATTTGTTGACAGTTCTGGAGTGTTGATCTACAGCATTCTTCTCAAATAAGGTTTTAGGGTGTTGGTCTACAGCCAGAAGGAGGATATGGGGCAGAGGGGGATGGGGGTGAGACCTACACCCCAAAACTGTCAAAGGAGGCTGTAGATCAACACCCCAAAATGGTCAAAGAAGGCTGTAGATCAACATCCCCATAATTGTCAAAGAAGGCTGTTGTTTTGGGAAGAAGGCTGTAGATCTATACCCAAAACCTGTCTAAGAAGGCTGTAGATCAACATCCCATAATTGTCAGTGAAGGCTGTAGATCAACAACCCAAGACAGTCATAGACGGGGGTAGCTCTACACCCCAAAACTGTCAAAGAAGGCTGTAGTTTTGGGAAGAAGGCTGTTGATCCACACCTCAAACCAGTCAAAGAAGGCTGTAGATGGGGCTATTTAATAGTACTCTCTAGGGAGCCCAGGATTCTCGTTCAAGGTGCAACAATGTGTTTCCAAAACCGTTCTCCGTGCATCTGGGTTGTTGATTTGCGGGTCTTCATACTCTGACGACTGGTTTCTGTGGCCGCGGACGTCCAGGCATTCCAGCCATTTGAGTCGGTTCCCCGTCTACAACGCGCGTGGGATACTCATTTCAACGCAGGCACCTACGTTATTGTCGTGTCTATTTATGTTTCACCATCCAGCCGGTTTAGTCACAATTGTTCCATTTATCCGTTACATTTTACTGCAGCTATTCAAAGCGTTTGCTCCGTGCATGTCGGCAAAAACATATGAGTTCACCTGTGTTCGAAAGCACCGTTTCATAATCGATATAAAATGAAAGCAGGCCTCGATTACGGGAGCGAGTCAATTCAAGAGAGAACCATGATGCATCAAAGAAGCAGTTCTTTCCCCCCCGACCCCTTAGCAGCGAATTCGCTCCCTCCCGTGAGCGCAAACTGGTTAGTGTCACAAATGGTGGTGACGACCGGATGAACCCGTCGGAGCGAGGCGGCCCGGGCGAGCAAAGTGTTTCCGCGCCGGAGCGGCCGTCCTCGCCGAAATTAAGCCGCGGCCGACGATCGCCGCTGCTCGAGACCTTCCCCCCCGTCCGCTCTGCCGCTGTTTACTCTGGAGCCGCCCGAGGAGACGGAGAGGAGCCGGGGCCGACCCCATTTGCCCCCCCCCCCCCCCCCCCCCCGCGGTGGGACCGGTTCTCCGACACCCCTGATGTTAAATAAACACTCCCCGAGACCTCTGGCCGGCTCACTCCGGCCACGGGGATGCTATTGATATGTCGGGATGATGGAGGGCTATTGTTATCTATCGCCTCTGCACTCGGGGAACGGCCGGCCGTGTTACAAATAGACTCTCCCACTCGCATTATGTGACGCTGCTTAGCCCTAAACAACAAACAAACAACAACAACAACAACAACAAAAAAAAACCCAAAAAACAGAAAGGAGATTTGTGGATGCTTTTATCAGAATGACCTCTGATTGAAGAGGCAAAGAGCGAGAGAGAGGGAGAGAGAGAGAGAGAGAGGGAGATGAAGAAAGAGTGGAAAACCGTAGAGGGCTACTCTAGAGTTTTTCATCACCTGCAAACCCAATGAGGGGGAGCGCCTGGGCGCCAACAGCCGTAAAGCGTGTCGCCGCAGCCGCCGCCGCCGCCGCCGCTGCCGCTGCCGCTGCTGCACGCTACACTAGCCAAGAATGTGTATTTCTGCAGATGATTAAATCAAT